>NC_080031.1:91189037-91492067 GCF_030020395.1 Manis pentadactyla
CTTGAAAGACCGGCAGGCTCTGGCGAGGCAATGGAAATCTGACCTTCCTGGCTAGCTGGGCTCCTTGCCCCTGAGGTTGCTCCCATAGAAACACTTTAAGATAGGGAAGCCTGGCCTGTCAGAGGCTTGGGTCCACAACTGATATATGCTGCTCACTGCCCTGTCAGCTGGACTCTCTTGATATCCAGCAGCATGTACGGGGTGGTGCCCCTCCACGTGCAGCCCTGTGATTTACTGCATTGCCATTTTCTTTGTTTTGCCCGAGTCCAGGGGCTCTGTTTTGTCTCCAGATTGTTCAGTGACTAGGGATTCCCAACAAGGGACAAAGGTTAGGAGTCTGTGGCCGTATCTCCTTGTTGCTACTTCTTGTTCAGGACATACTGACAGAGTGGTACCTGGTTCTTTGATCTCAGACCAGACAAAGAGCCAGTAGTGTCTCACAGCACGGGCTGAAACATGCACCGTGGTCATTAGGACCTGACTTGGCCAGGAATTTTACCTCTTGTCAGGTATTAGAAGTCAGCATGGGAACAGACCAGGTCATTTTAGTGAGTAGTGTACAGCCTAAAGGGTAACAAGTTTATATTTTAAATGTCATGTAATAAACCTTTTCTGAACCTCTATTTTACCAAACCTGAATGGAGTGTGTTTGGGGAGTAGTGGTAAAGTGATATCCTTCCACAACCTTTCAGATTGCATGAAGTAGATTTGGATTCCAGGCAGCTTATGCTCCTGTGATAGAAGAGCAATTAAGCCACACTAACAAGTGCCCAACAAGATACCATAATGCCGGGAAAAGTGTGCAAGGCCTGTGGACCTTCGGGGGTAGGGTCAGGTAGAATAGGCTTCCTTGTATTGAATTTTGACCCATATTTTAAAAGAAACTATTGGATGTATGGTTAAATTGTGTCCTCTCAAAAAAGATATGTTTAAAAATAAGGAGAGATGTTGAAGTTGTAAAGCAAAGAAAAAGAGAGAGAAACTACTGGAAAAGGAGGTGTTAGGATACTCCAAACTGAGGGGTGGTGGGCACCAAGGGGTAGCGTATGCAATGTAAATCAGGGGAAGGATGACTTAAAAACAAAACAGTATAGATCTTTCATGTCATCCCTGCTTAAAAGCCCTGAAGATCTTCCTTTCTATAGAAAGGAAACGTGGTATTCCAGCCCCTCCATACTATACTAGACTCATTTTTTTATGTTGTTGCACATTTACCACCCTTCCTATAAATGCTGCCCCCCAACACAGCCGTGCAGTACATTCCCGTGCACTTACACCCCTCCCCATTTACAGTCCCACACTGAGCTGCTTGGGGTCCAGGGACTGCAGCTCATTCTGCCCTCGTGCGGAACGAGCTGTAAGGACGTGATCCACATATGGAAAGTCACCCGCAAGTACCAGTTAGGTGGTTGCTGTAATCCAGGCATGGGAGGAGCAGCGCAGGGTGGGCAGAGGAATTAGCAGTGAGACGTGTAAGGACAGGATCCGAGAAGAAACTAGAGGATTCGAAGCTGACCAGAGAGGTACAGGGGCAGGGGAGAGAAGGATTTAAAAAACTTAAAATATTCCACAGGATTTTAACTTGAGGAATTGGGAAGGATCTTGGTATGTTTGATAAGTGAGAAGCTGGAATGTAATAGGGGTGGAGAGAAATCGATGAGATGACCCAAAGCTTGGCAGCCAAGTGCAGAGAAATGACTCGGAAAATGGGAGAATGAGGCTCAGAACAGGTGGTTTTCATATTTTCTGTCTACTTACCAATGTTCTCCCTCCTCATTTTTGCTTCTGAAAGCTTATGGGTTGCATCATTTCAATGAATATGAATTAAAAAGTTTATGGGGTAAATTACATAAAGTTTGTAGAAGTGAAACATGCACATACATGCACACACTATAAAGTGCAAACGATACAATGTGAGTGAAAAGTGTCATCCACACCTTATTTTTCCATAACTGTTACCATTTTGTGCTCTATTTCAGAGACTTATTTTCATTTACTTATTTGCATATATGTCTGTCTTGTCATTTTTTGCCAAAATGGCAGTACACAGTATCTGTGTGGTTTTATACTTTTTTTAACAGTGTGTTTTAGAAATCCTTTCTAATTAGTATGTTCATTTTAACTGCTGCATAGTATTCCATGGCATGGATGTACATTATGGATGATAAATATTTACTTTCTATGGATCAGACCCAAATAAGATCTTTGTACATGTGTTAGTCTTTCAGTGTGCAAATAAGATCTTTGCACACATGCTAGTCTTTCAGTAGGAAAATTCTTAGGAGTTGCTTAGTTCACAGAATAAGCACTTAATTTCCCTTTAATTAAGCTATACTAATCTACACTGTCACAAAAACTTTGAAAGTGCCTAATTTCCCACATTGTTGCCAAGTGCATTAACATATCTTTTGAACTTTGAGAGTCAGGTGGAAAAATGTTATCTCATGGAAGTTTGATTTGCATAATGGAAGGGCTTTTAAAATTTTCAGCCAAATAACAGCCAAAAATTTGTATAAGTTTTAGTTCATGTTAATGAAGGCTTCTATCTCTACTCTGTTAACTAGTTTTTCATCAAAATGCTATTTACGTGTGCTGAGGTGAGACTCCAGCCAGAAGGGAATTATTTAACGCAAAGACCAGTATTGAAAACAGAAAATAACTTAATAATGCTCTTTATTGGTTGAGTCCTTTAAAATCTGTATGGGAACATGGTGTCCTACATGATATAGGTAACTACATTACTGCAGGTGTTTGTTATTTTTACTTCCCTCCTGGTTAGGATGCATCAGAACCTGTAGGAAGGAAGCAGCCTCAACTCCAGCACGTGGGGCCACAGAACCGGCCTTAATCCGGATCAGAACAGTCCAGTTATTCCTAGGCCAGTTGTTCATGCTCTCCGCATCTCATCTGTAAACTGAGGGTGTTCCATTAAGCACAAAAGCTACGGTCCCTTGCTGTTAATGCCCCACTGCCCCACCGTGGCTTAATTGCTGGGTTGGAGAAGCTACCACCTCTGACAGTGGAGTGGGAAGACGGCGGAACGTTCCACAGCAAGAGACTTCTCCAAATAGGAAATAAAAGTGGGAAGGATTTCAAAACCTAACGGGGACACCTCGCTACAGCTCTGTGGTCTCTTTAGCCAGCTGTTGAGAACGCCTAATTTCTCAGTCTGACGTAAGGATGGACTTATTTAGCCTGCTGAGAAGGCAGAGGCGTGATCTAATAATACGGCTTCCAACCTCCCAGGTTAATTTGTTATCCGTTAGTCTTGAAATCAAGTTATAAGAAACGTGCTCAAGTTGTGGCAGGTGCACTTTACACGGCTAGTCCCGAAGGTGGGGAAGCCACACCTCAACACCGGGCAGGCGTCCCGCGCCTGGGTGCGCGGGTACCCCGGCAGCTCGGTCTCCGGCCGCGATGTCCCCCGCCCGCCGTCCGCAGCGAGGGAGGGCGCTCCCAGGACCCCGTCTCTTGAATTCCATTCGCGGCCAGCCTCCAGGAGAGGAACCCCTGCTCCGCGCCCCTGGGCAAGTGCTTGTCCTGCGTGACAGCGCCGCGCCGTGAGTGTGAAGGCAGAAGCAGAAAGCAGAAGGAGTGGCTGGAGGAAGCAGGGAAAAGCCAAGTTCCCCTAACCGGTTGGGCCGCACGAGGAGGAAGAGCCAGGCACAGGGACCCACCGGGGGAACCCCCGGTCCCGGGAGGCGTGCGGCAGGCGGGGTCTCGCTCTGCCCGCCTCCACGGCGGGCGGCTCTGCACAGAGGACCGCAGCTCGGAGGCTGCCCAGCCCGGCAGGGGGCGACGGCGGCGGGCGGGCAGACGGCTTTGTGCGGTGGGCGCTGTTGCCCGGGCGACGGTGCAGCCCCGCCCCGCCCCGCCCCGCCCCTCGCGCCACCGCGCCCCGGTCTCCGCGCCGCCGCCCGCCCAGCCGCAGTCTGCAGGAGCCGCCGCCGCAGCCGGCCGCCGGGCGGGAGTGCGGAGCAGTCGCCGGCCGCGAAGCTCGGCTCTCCCTGCCTGTGCGCCTCGCCGCCTCGGTTCGCTGGCCGGGGCCCGCTGACCAGCCCGCTCTCCGGCTTCCAGCCGAGGCTCACCGTCCGCCGCAGGGACCCACCCACCGGACGCGGCTGCCCGTCCGCCTGTTCGACCGCTGCTGCTGATGCCAGTTGGCGGAAGGCTGGCATGGAAGGCGATGGCTCAGCCCCGCTGGTGAGGGCACAGCGGCGCCGCTCTCGCCGGCCGCGGTGTGTGCGCCCCCCGCCCGCAACCGGGAGGGAAGCTCTCCGCGGAAGAGAGCCTCCTCGCCGGGGCTGGGTTCTGCAACCGGGAGCCCCCTTTCTGCCCCTCGGGGGCCCCAACTCCGGGTCCCCGTGCCCGGAAGAGGGCACCTCTCGAGCGTGGACGTAGCCCACCTGAGCACCCCGGGGAGGCCGGGCAGGGCTCTTTCCTGGGGTTTGGGCTGTGGCGTTGCTTCACTTTGGGGAGGTGTGGCTCGTGCCCTGCGCGTGTCCAGCGCCCTTTGTCGGGGAGTCGGTGGGACCGGCCAGGCGTCGCCAAGAGCAGAGGCCCCTCCGGCCTCGGTGCTCGCGGGAAGCGGGCTCGCTCAGGCAGCTGTCGGGGTGCAGATGTTTTTGTTGGAAGAGGACGGCTGTGCAGTTCTTTCGAACTTACTAGTATCCCACTGATCCCCATTTCTTTCAAAACAGCTTAATTGTGGGAGCCGCCGCATCCTGTTTCTCTTAATCAGATTGTTTCCCCTCGATGAATGTAAAGTGAACACTTGTTTTTCTTTTGGGTAATGGTTACTTTATATCCGTCATGATTAAAAAGCTCATGTACTGTTTTATGGAAAAGAAAAATGCAAATAATTTTAGATTTTCTAGTGGGAGGTAGAACCTCTCACATAAAAGAAGGTGTGAGAACCTATTTTAGACGGATAACAGTTTCCTTTGAATTAGGTGTCAAATCCTTTGTGAAATGAGAGAGAATATGAATATTCTGTATTCTTTGATGTGAATTTTGAGGCGTGGCTGTCTTCCAGACTTACTAAACTTGTGACATGTGGGCTTTCATAAAATATTTATTGAATGATGCAGCAAGAAACACTGCAAAGACCCGTTGGTAAGCGGTAAAGCCAGTTGGCTGTAGGCCTCTGGTCAAACGTGCTTCGCGTCACTTTAGAGGGAATAGAACAGCATACATTTTTATTTAATTAAAATAAGTGAATTAATTTTAATGTGTATTTCCGGTGGTTGAAATGATTGTACAAGGTTATGAGCACTTTAAGATTGCAGGGATGCTGGATATAGATTCATAGCACCCGAAGTTTGGGATACATGGGGAAAAACTGCATAGGGAAAGGATGGGAAAACTGGTTATGAGGTTATCAGACCTTTTAGTTGAGATAGAGTCTAAATGTTTCTCAATGAAAATAACCAAGCTTTAGTACCTGAGAGCACTTCACAATGCTTTCAAATCATCTACACCCTTTCCATACTCGTTTTGCTTCTAAGATAACTGCTTCGATATGCAGCATGTGAACCTCCAGCATTTTAACCTCCAGCTACATTGCCAATGCAGCATCTGAGAAATGGCCACATTTAATGTAGAAAATTGCTGATAATAAAGCTGGTAAATAAATTTCAACTTGGCTTCATGCACATACTGGCTAACCCAATTTTTCCCAGGGCTTGTTGTTTGCCAGTCATAGACTTACTGTGCCAAATGGGAATAGAGTCTCATTGTTAGTGCTGTCTTCTTATTGATGTAGTCTACTTTTAGGATTTCACTGAAGTAGATGATTTGACTAACTTCATAATTGGTGAAATTATGTCCCCCTGACATTTCATGCTAATTTTTTGTTCATACTTAAGTTTTTACAGTGTCCTGTCCCTTCAGTTGTAGGTTATGGATGTTGAGGGGGGATTGATGGTATAGAATGTCAAAGCCAAAAAGGATCTTCAGATTAAAAAAAAAAAATCTGTGTCTTAATTTTTTTCAGAAAGGAAAACTCATGTATTTATACAAACATTTTAATATATTTATGCACAAAGAACCTTTGATTCTGGTTTCTTTTTCTCACTTTAAGGTTGCCATTAAGAATATCGAAAGAGAGCTCATTTGTCCTGCATGCAAGGAGCTGTTTACCCATCCGTTGATTCTCCCTTGTCAACATAGCATCTGTCATAAATGTGTAAAAGAACTCTTACTGACACTTGATGACTCATTCAATGACGTGGGATCAGACAACTCCAATCAGAGCAGTCCTCGACTTTGGCTGCCCTCCCCTAGCGTGGATAAAATTGACAGAATTAACAGACCAGGTATGTGGTGGAACCTTGGGGTCAGGGTGTTGCAGTGCTTACTGGGGAAGGGAAGTTAGTTTTGTCATTTTGAGGGTTAATCTTTCCAGATGAATAGATTAAAACTGTATTATAAAGGGATGCCTCACCTTTTTAAAATGTCAAAATTAGCTCTGTCTTTCGATATGTCCTTAGAGGCAGCTATTGAACACCAACTTTGTGTTAAACTCCTTAGTAGCTGCGTCTGTATTTTGGGATGTTCTGACCAGGTGATGTCATTTATATGAGGGATGAAATAATGGACTACTGAAGTACTTCCTAGGGGAACATCTATGTATGGTAGCATGTGAATAAATATGCAGAATAATTTATTAAATAATTCTATTCATAGTCATAGGACATACTGAATGACTAGTCCTAAGAAACTTTTTGGATGAATTATTTGGCATCATTTTGTTCCACCTGAGGATTTTATTTTATCCACCCATTTTAAATCCATTTGCTAAAATAAGGACTTTGAACATTAAGTAAGTAGTAGTGGAATTCTATAGAAATGATAGAAATAGATCTAATTAGATGTATAGCACATTCATTTGTACTTTTCCCCTATAGCCAATGTTTAAATTATTTTCTATTTGGGATAGTGTTACTTTCTTCTGGATATCAGTGCTTGATTAAAATGTATCAATATTAATTTGAAATCACTGGGAGCAGGGTCACTGGGAAATTAAGAGCCAAAAGTCAGCACTGAGGACTGAACGTGGTCAGGTTTGGGTAGAAAAACCACAATATCATGTTAGGCACATTCTTCGTAAGTGGAGAGTGGCCATTAGCACCAGCCCAGGGCTTCGCCTCTGCCCAGTTTGGGCTTTGAGGTCTTCAGTTTAATCCTTTGGTCCACTTTGTCCATTTCTCCCTTTTGCTCTATAGGAATAACTCTTAATCTTGTAAAAATACCTTTCTTATTAGGAAATAATCTATCTGCACTTTTGGGAACGTGGTCCGTTTTGGTCCCCACTGTCATAGGGAGTCGCCTTGGGTAATGTTTCTGTCTTTCTGTGCTCCCTCAGGACATGGAGGAGAGGATATTTGCTCTGAGAGTAGTGGTGTGCCATTTAGAGATATGTAGTTTTCTTTAAATGGTAATCACTCCTTAAAAGTTATTTTGGACACATAAAAATTGTACATATATACAAAAAAGGAGCATTAGGTAACTGGGAGTGCAGGGGGCATGAGGTGGGAGGGGGTCATGCTCATTGTGAAGTCATCCCTTCAAGATTCCCTCCTTGCTAGGAAACTGGCTCAGTGAGCAGGAAGGAAAGACAGTGATAGCTAAAGTCATCCTGCTGGATAAAACTGGAGATTTTGTTGGTAGACCCTCATTGGCTAAGTAGGAACCCCTGCTTTATTGACCCAGGAAAATATGCTTTTTGTGTATTAATGTTTAGCACAGACCATTGAAAGGAGTTTTGTTATGTTCTAGGATTTCTACTTAAATTGAGCTTTTATAAAGTCCTGTGTTTTATGTAGGATTCTAATCTTAATATTTGGTTAGTTTTTATATGTGGTTTATGTGCAGTATGAATGAAACATAGATGAAATATATTTAACTAGATACAGTTAACTGTTGCTGTTTGTACTTGGTACAAACAGTACTTGGTAGATGTTTAATAAATATTTGCTGAGTGGATAGTGAATGGCAGACCTCTGCTGCAAGATTTGTACAAAGCAGGCCACAATGGCTTATATTCAATAACAATGGCATTTTCCCCCCAGAACAAGAGTTCCATTCCCCACCCTACTTGATGCTGTGCCAGTCAGAAAATAGAATTACTGAGATGTTCCTCCCTCTTTAGCGAGGAACCCCATTAAAGTTAGATTTTGTCTGAGGAGCAAAGTTAGAAAACCTTTCTGTGAAAAGGAAATAAGAATATTTAAGCTGGAGAAGGGACGGTTGCAGAACGTGCTGGCTGTCTTGTGGGAGAAAGAACATACTGGGTGTCTTCTTGACAGAGGTTCCAGATCAATGAGTAGATGAAACAGGAAGGCAGATTCCAATTTAGCATGAGAGAAGATCACCCGTTGCTGTCCAAAAATGAAATGTGCAACCAAATTTGTCAGATTCTTGTCATTAGAAGTAGTTAAATTTGGGGTCAAATTTAGATGCTATAGGGGCCAAATAGGTACATTAATGCAACAGGTCCTGGGCATCACAAATAAAGGACCCTCTTTTCATTTTACTTCTTTGATATAAAGACAGTAAATATTTCATTTTCCCTTTAATGCAACTGCTATAAAAAGACCAGCAGCCCAAGTGTCAGCAGCCAGCTGACTCCGGGCCTCTGCTGTTGGAGACAGCGGGGCATGATTTGGGACTGGACACTAGAATGAACGCCTTGTGTCAGGGGGCTACTGCCACTTGGCACTAGTGCATTATTATGTGGCTTTGGGTGTACCACATTGTCAGACTTACCGTTTTGCACCCCCTCCGCCCAAAACTTGATAATTTTGAGTTTTTTAAATGTTAGCAGTTAATTCCATTTGAATTTAAAAAGACCACGCTAGCTCAACATAGGGCAGGGCAGCCCAAATACATCTTTGACTCTGACCTATCCAGAGTTCGGACCGTCAGTGTTTGGAGCCTTTGTTTTAAACAATGAATAAGTGACCATGGTTTACAGATATTGTGGAGGGGATTTCTGCCTTGGGTGGTATATTGGGCTGGTTGATATGTGAGTTGCTGTTATCTTCTCCAGCCCTGAAGTTCTGTGCCTTTTTGAGTACTATTTGCATTTGTTCTTTCAATAAAATACTGAAGTTACCAAACATGACTGAAGAGTAGTGAACAAGATAGACCCACCCCTCCTCTTTTTAAGAGGCGTTTAGCCTCCCATTGTGCAGAGCTTCATAAAAGATGCAACAATTAGAACACAGTCCTTCATCTAGAAGAACACACAGAGCAAGATAACAAATAAGGTAAAACACTGAGAGGGTGAGAATGCTGCTTGGAGGGCAATCACTCCTGCAGGTTTTTACCAAATGCATGCAACTTTTAGTGGGGGTCTCCTTCTCCTGACAATTTTCAAGTAGTAGAATTCATTGTATTACAAATACAATGCTACTTACCCTCCATTTATGGGTCACTTGCCTATAATTTTCCTTTGGGTAGATTCAGAAATAAATTTATAGAGAAGTAATGTTTGCTTTTCTTTCTGGCAGACTTTTTTATTTTTATTTTTCTTCATTTAGACATACTTGAGCAGGAAGCCAGAAACTATTCTGAGCCTTTGATGTGGGAGGAATAGGATTCTAAAAATTAGTTTTCCCAGTGGTTTAATAAAGGGACTAATTAGACCTGGACTGTCCAGTACAGTAGCCACTAGCCACGTGGCTATTGAGGGCTTGGAATGTGCCAGTCTTGAGATGTGCTGTACATGTAAAATACACATTGGATTTTGAACACTTAGAATGAAGAAGAAAGCTCTTTAATAATTCTTATACTGATTACATTTTGAAGTGATAGTATTTTGAATATATTGTTTTAAATAACATGTATTACTAAAATTTCACTTGTTTTTTTGTTTTAATCTGGCTGCTGTAAAATTTAAAACCGCATATGTGGCTTACACTTTCTGGCTCACATGTTCCTTTTGGATGGCATTACGTTGACCATTTGACAGATTTTTAAAAATGAGAGGGTGCCTTGAAAGAATAGGGTTTGTCTGTATAACACAGTAGCATTTAAATTATGTAAAAATAAAGAGCTCTATTGTGCATTTTTGTTCACTATATGCAAGCTTTGCTCCTATTTTGTATTTCCTTTTGTCAGGAAGACAGTTTTAGTAATGTTTGTATACAGTGTTGGTTTACATCAGTAAAAAAAATGAAAAGATGCTTTCCTGTGTTTTTTCAAGTCACCAATAATTTGATGTTTAAAGATACAAACCTATAAGGTATAGTGTAGGTCTCATAAGTGCTACGCCAACAGTGATTAATTCTCAGTGCCAAGCTTGATGAGTGTTTCACAGTGATGGCTTCATAAATACCGTGTGTACCAGGACAACCCCTTTTTTTACTGTTAATTCAATAATTGTGTTATGTGCAAGACACAGTTACAGCCTTATCTTTTGTTAACAAGTTGTGAATCTTCTCTTTGAAATGAAATTCTAAATCCAACTTTCTGTTCATTGTTCACAGCATCCCAGCGGAGGTCTTTGGGGTGGAGAGGTAGAAAATGCTTTATTGCTTGTGTGGCTGCAGGCAGTGTAGTGTTAGATGTAAACAACCTTGTCTAAATGAGGTTTTTAAAACATCAGTGGTCAAGTCTTCACAATTTTGTACAAAGTGAACAAATTGGGCTGAAATGACTTAAAGGTCAACAGGATTAAATTACTGAGGAAGTTCTGAGACTTTTAAAAGGAACACTGATTATTAGTGCTTGCATTTTGTCAATTATGATACACAATGTATAATACAATATACAGTGTGATACACAGTATGCAATATGACACACTATTTTTGAAGAAAATGACATATCCCTATTGTAGCTCTTGTATGTAAGTATCCTTAAAAGTCCTTTACATTTACTTAATGGAACAAAGCTCACGTTACAGCCATATCGCTACTTTGAGAGGGTTAAATAAGCCAGTACTTTCTTCTGGATTTAAAATTTTGCTTAAAGGTATTGATAATTTTTGTAGTTAATAATTTTTTTTATGCTCTACGGTGTCTTGTCTTTGTTACTGGTTTTAAAGTATTTGAGTTTTAACATCGAGGTCCTTCCCATATGTGGGTAAATAATGTGTACTGCTCTTTTAGGCTTTCTGAAATATTTGATTCTGTATGAAAGATGGGCCAGCCTATCATACTAATTTATTTATTTTTTTACTCCAGTTGACCTTTAAAGTAAAATTGGCTGCTTTTTTTTGTGGAATGCTGGTGGTACCTTATACTTTATTGGAGGAAATGAATGCCAGAAATGTTATCCCTTTTCTGTCCCCCTCACCTTTCTCTGCATGCTCCCTTATACAAAACTTAAGAGTCACTTCTAGAAGCCACCTGTATACCTTTGTCTTACAGGTTTTAGTGAGTCTGAGAATTTTAAGTGTTGAAACTTAGGAGGCAAGGTAGGAGTAGTATGCTTAAAAAAGTGAATTGCGTATCACCTGGTTTTGATTCAGATAGTAGTTGAGGAAAAGATTTTTCAGGTTTTATAATAATACTCAAAGGGTAAATTTAACTCAGGGGCATTAGGAGGTCAGAATGTGCTGAAGGAAACGCGAAGGTGGCCATATGCATCAGCCCATTGCTGAACACCTAGAAGCCCCAGCATGAATGCCCAGCATGGGGAGAGGTGGTGCACTAACTGGCCAGGTGGGGACAGGAGAGAAGTTGTTTGCAGAATATAAGAAAGGATGCAGCTAGCAGAGGTTTTGAACCTGTTATGAATTGACTGACTTCTACTTATTTTTAAAATTTTCTCTTTGATGTTTATTTTACAATACTTGATCTTTTTGATATTTAAATGGTAAAACATATGACTGAAAACTGACTTTTTTGGGAGGATTTGCTCTAAACTAATATGAAGATTATTTGGAGTCTTCATTTTAAAATTGTGTCATGATTTATACTTGTTTAACTTGTCTTTGGTTTATAGAGAGTAAAGTAAATAAAGATATATGGGGAAAAGAATGGATTCAGCAAGGCAACTGTATTCAAATAATTTGCATATATTATTAGCTCCACAAATGCAGCTCCACATATAGTATCGCATTGCTTGGCTTACATTGCTTCCTTCCTTACCTTTCTGAGCCATCATTACTTTCTGTTTCTTTGTGCCATGTTGAGCACTGTTTTCCAAAGGAACTTCCTCTGGTCATGGACATGTTTGACCCTGTGCCGTACGGTATGTTAGCCACTAGCCACATGTGGCTCTTGAGAATTTGAAATGGAGCTGGTACAACCAAGGAACTGACTTTTAAATTTAATTTTAATTAAATTTCAGTAGTCATATTTGGCTGGTGGTTATTGTGTCAGACAGCACGGCTATAGAGAATACGAAGTTGACTGTTAGATTTTATTCTTAGTTCTAGTATCTTGACTTTTTTCCATTATATTTACCTCCCGAGAATATCCTTAGGTCTGGCCTGCTTTATTGTCCTGAACGTGTATTCTTGTTTGCTTTTATGAAAACAGTTGTAGAGTACAAGACACATGAAATAAGATGTAAATTCTTTAGCACTCTGTTTAGAAAAACAGCTAAGTTGTACTGACACCTTTTTTAGTGTGATGTTTTACCCCTTATTTTTGTTGTAAAAATAAGTTAAGCGAGGTTTACAGAAAAGGGATTAAACAGCTTAAGGTTTCTAAACATGATGACCAAAATTTGGGTTTCACCAGCATACATGTTGAAGTGGGATTTTGTTGTCATGGTTTAATTTTGCTTTATCCTGTTACTTAATTGGCCACACCTTTCAATTCATAAATACATTTTTGAAAACATTGACTGTTGACATCAGTTATCCATTTTAATTTCTATCACGTAGGTCATGTATGGAAGCATGCAATTAAATGTGAATTTCCATTTGTTTAAACTTGACCACTGCACTTTAGCACTTCCAGAATTACCTAACTTGGTATTTCCCTAAACAACGTTTTCATTTGCATGTGTTCTGGAAGCAGCTTTGCTGCTGACTCATTATGTGCCTGCTGTGTTGTGGAATTGTGGAACATCTTGGACTGTGTTGCATGTTTTTTGAATTATAAGAATCTGTCTTATGCAAGATTTTCAAATTTTTATGGGGCTTTCTTTGGTATGCATTTTCTGTATGTTGAAAAATATAAGAGTTAAAAAATACCATTAAATGAAGATACTGAAAATATTCTGCATGTATGTTGATAAGGAGCTTTCAGGACCTAATGCTGTTTAGCACGCTGTGAAGTCACTTCAAGTAAATAATGTTGGGGGCTGATTGCTACATTTTACCTGTAGTGATATCATGCCAGGTATCTTTTAAAATAGTCTTTTCAGTGATGATAGTAATGTGCCAGGGCAATATTAGTACAGCTGCTTGAAGACCTTTTCTAAATACACTATCCTGAGTTTAACCATTTGTTTTTGGTACTGGATACATGGCAGTCTGAAAGAAGGCCATAGGTTAAGAAGTTTATGATGATATATAGCTGATTCTTTTGTGTGCAGCCAAGACTAAATAGGTTTATAAATGAGGGGAGGGAAGATGGTATGCATGCCCCTGTGTTAAAACGGACACCCGGGATTCTTGTAAGCCTGTGGGTAAGGACTGCCATGGTTTGATTTTTTGATTGGTTGATGTATTAAACTCAGGATGATGCTCGACAAAACTGTAGTGTTTAAGGTCATTCATTGTATTATGTATATATTGTAAAATTATTTGTAATGCTTTGTAGCTTTTGGCTTATTGAATTAAATAACCTTAATGATTCTTTTTTCCAGGTCATAAGAAGATGCTAAATGGTTGATTCCTCTTTAAAGTTACTAGGTTCTAGGTCTTTGAATGAGCTTTTCACTCTTATAGATTTTACTCCACTAACTAATGATTTTGCCTACTGTATTTTCCAGATAAAACAATACTGCATTGGGAAGCCCTCTATACAGTAGTTCTTAACAAGTTTGTGGTCACATATTCCTTTGAGAATCTCATAAAACCTGTGGATTGTTTAACCAGAATGTATGCATTAAGTATACAGATTTAAAATTTTGCAATATATACATAATACAATTTAAAATGATTTCAAATATTTAGCAAAACTGTTTGGATCTTTCTGGAGCCTATCCATGGAGCCTGGATTAAGGGCTCTTGTGCTTTTTATGTATGAACTCATTTCCTATCAGTCAGCCAAAGCTGTGTTCATTTAAATGGAAGCTACATTCCTTTGGATATTATATATATAAGTAACTATAAGTGTTAATTATATAATTTCAAAAGATCCTGACCCTGTGTAGTCTTGTGTTGTATGTTTTGTCCACATATCTGTTTGATTTAATATGGTTTAAATGAGATTCCCTTTAGAATATTTTCCTTTCCTCTTTGATTTGTTTAATAACTTGGGTTTGTCTTTTTTATACCATGGAAAAACAGTTTTTAAAAAAGCATTTTCAGAATACAAATTGATTCAAATGGAATCACTTTGAGTATTACATTTTTGGAATATACTTTTAGATACATATCTTTCCAAAGCATCATTCCTTTTTCTTCATTCTATTCATTTTCCTACTGATGTAACTAAACAAGGGCTTATTGATTACACAGGCTGGAAACGCAATTCCTTGACCCCTAGAACAACTATTTTTCCTTGCCCTGGCTGTGAGCACGGTGTGGATCTTGGAGAGCGAGGAATCAATGGCCTATTCCGAAATTTCACTTTGGAAACTATCGTTGAAAGATACCGGCAGGCAGCCAGGGCAGCCACCGCCATTATGTGTGATCTTTGTAAGCCGCCACCTCAGGAATCCACAAAAAGTTGCATGGACTGTAGTGCAAGCTATTGCAATGAGTGCTTCAAAATTTATCATCCCTGGGGAACTATAAAAGCTCAGCATGAGTATGTGGGCCCAACCACTAATTTTAGACCCAAGGTAAGTGAAGTTTTAAGTTAATATTGTAAAAGGAATCATTACAAGTCTTGAACTTGATGGTAGTATGGCAAGAAATAGCTTCAGAAGCCTGTATAAGAAATTAAGAACCAGTAGTTGGAGCTTTTAGTATGTTGCTAAAGCTCCCCACAGCTTAGGAGGCAACATTATGGTTCACTCTGTTACGGCACAAGCACATAGTACATGAATGTTTGTAATGATAACTGAGTAACAAGAAAGGTTGGGTTATGGCAGACAGAACTCTCCGAGTTTGAAATGGTTACAGTTAAAAAGTTTTTATGCTTTAGTGTGATAAACCCGTAATTGTCTAAAAGATTTGATTGGGAAACATTTCTCTGACATGTGTGATTCTAGAATTCTATTCTGGATAACTAAGAGTAATGGCAGCCTAATACTTTGAAGCTTGTGATATACTGTTACATAATATCTGAAGTAAAACTTGCATTTCTTAAATTTTCTGGGTAATATTTATAATTGTGCTCAAAAGAACCTTATATATTGTTTTCAATGTGACCAAAAAGCTGAGTGGTTTTTGGATGTCTTCACTTAGACTACTTTCTGATTGATATAGGTTTTTAAAAACTAATTCTTTTAATTAAATAAGATTGCAACTTAGTAACTTGTGTATAAAAATCTATTTTTAGCATAAAACCTCCAATTTGTAATAGAAAAATGGAAAAAAATGTCCCAAAGTTACCTTAAAACTATGAACTATTTCTTGTATCATATTAAATAGTGTAGGACCAGTAGATTAAAACAAAACAATCTACACTTCCACATTTTGAATGACTCTTTCTTTAAATTATGCAGTATGGCAGTAAATAGTCTAGAATCCATTTTTATGCTTCCTGTCTCCTTTTAAATGTTCAAGGTCACGGATTTTAAAAAATTTATGACTTCAACCTGGTTGCTTTAATGTTTCTTTAAAAGATTAATCAAATTGACTAATACTGTTCCATCATGAAAGAATCTATTACTAAATGAACATGTTAGGCTTGGGTTTTTGTGAGTTAAGAATTCATGAAATTGTGAGTAAAACTTCTGAGTGTTTAGCAGTCCCATTATTTTTATTTACAATACAATTAAAAAGATGGATAAAGGAGAACCAAAAAAATGGGACTAAGTTACGTTGAGAAAAAAAACGTGTTTTTCCTTCAGTTCATTAGTGTTATTCAATATAGTAAAATCCTAAAAGGGTGTCCCTTATTCTTTAGAACATTTGCCTATAATTTTGAGTTCTTGTGATCATTACATGCAGAAAACTAAACTTAGTATTTTATTTTATGTCATGGCTTTGAGAATCTAGGAACTTGGGCATGCTGAAAAAATTGAAATCTTTTCCATTTGTTTTACTCTGGACCTGCACACTGGTATTAGAACTTTTCATACCAGACTTCTTTACTTATTTATTTACTTATTTATTGATGGACTGTCTCTAAATTATCAGACCAGTTATACTTGCTTAAAATCTAAACTGTTGGAATCATGGACAACTTCTTGATTTCATTAACACCGAGTCTAAAAGAATCTCCCCTTCCAAATGAAAAGGGTTATTTTACACAAAATATCGAATGTACTTATGATAGTCTAGAGAGTTAAATAAAAAGGTACAAACTTAAATCAGCAAAACCATTCTAAATGTGGTCAGTATGTGTGCAGTTAATATGTAAAGGCAAACATCTGGAAGCTTCTGTCATAAAGTGTACCAAGATTCTCTTAACAGCAAATTTTTTGCGAGGATAGTGAGGCCATGGGTTCTTATAAGTTATTTGTTATCTGGTGTCCTATAGAAATATTGATCAGGATCATTAAGAACTGCCTAGTCAATGTGAGCAGGAGGCCTTTCTAGGCTTAGGTAAGCATTCCCTTTAAGTCTGATAGGAATGAGGCTTTCACCTTCTTATCACCAAGTTTAGGAAGATTAATATCGACATATTTTAATTAACCATTTGAACCCTCAAATTGAAAAATAGTAATTTTACTATAGGGAATTTTCATATGATAGGCCAAATGCTTTTATTTCTTTTTATACTCATATTCATTTAAATGGATTTAATGCTTTTATAAAGGGAATTTTTGTATTTGGGGACCTTGAATACTCAGCAGCTGTGGCGATTCTTAATCACACTTTTATTTTTCACTCAATAGGTTTTAATGTGCCCAGAACATGAAACCGAGAGAATAAACATGTACTGTGAATTATGTAGGAGACCGGTTTGTCATCTCTGTAAGTTGGGTGGTAATCATGCCAATCACCACATGACCACTATGAGCAGTGCCTACAAAACCTTAAAGGTAGGACTTGTTCATTTTTGGAGGTAAATTTTGATTCTTTATACCTTTATTTTACTTTATGCCTTTAACTTTATAAAATTGTACCTTGTTGTTGTATTGAGATGAGTTAACAATGTAAAGTGTCAGTTTGATCTACAAATATTGGGTTGCCAGTATTTCTGACCAGGCACTACTTTGTCATACTGATGTGCTAGTCAGAGCTGTGAGGAAAGAGGGATGAAGGATACTTCCTTACGGTCCCCGAGTGACCCCAATGCCTGTGATGTTGCTTGTGTGTTTGGGAGTGACCCACTTTGAAGGACAGTGGCTATTTTAAAACACTGGATTCTTGTTGCTCGCCTGTAGAATTAGATCAACTTTTTAGTGTATTCTGGTGGGACTCTTACCAAATACAATGAGTTGTTTCCTTTTAAAACTTTCAAACTTGATTGATAATCTGCAAAGTAGGTAGTGGTATAATGGCATTTTTTTGCTTTTTAAAGTTATTTTAAAAATGAATTAATTCATCCATATATCTACCACCCATTTTATATTTGTTTCTGTCTAACAATTTACTTCAGTTTTTTGTTCTGTATCTAATTTTCATTTATATATGCAGTTTTACATTTTACATTTTGCATGTCTGTCATGCTTAGTTTTCCATCTATGTTGAATGTGTGGATTACAGGGTTAATCGTTCTGTTCCTGTTTACTAATTCTGTCATCTGTCATTCCTAGGTCAGTTCTGACTGATGTTTCTTTTCATCATGATTTGTATTCCCCTGCTCCTTTGCATACCTGGCAAGCTTTGATCGGTTGCCAGGTATTACAAATTTTACCTTTGTGGGCACTGGATTTTTTATATGCTGCAGATAGACATTCTTGAGTTTCTTCTGGTATGTGATTGTTACTTGCAAACAGTTCCTTTTTGGTCCTACTTTTAAGCTTTGTTAGGCAGGACAGAGCAGCATTTAGTTCTAGGGCTAATTTTTCTGGACTATTGAAGTGAAACCTTTTGTTTACTCTTCCTGGAGCCCTGTGAATTTTGAGGGTTTTTTTTCCCCCCCTCTCTCTGTCTGAGTGGTGGGGAACAGGGATTATTACCAGCCTCACGTGAGCTCCTAGAATGATTCCCCTCTGATCCTTTCTGGTGGTTCTTTCCTTGGCCTCTGGCAGTTTGCTTACACATGTGAATTGATCAGTACTCTGCTGAGTAATCTCTGGAGTTCTTTCCATAGCTGTCTGTTAGTTATTATGCTTTACAGACTCTGGCCTCCCTGGGCTCAGCTTCATCACCCCTACTCATGGGGCACCCCGGCTCCGTCTGAGCTGCCCACTATCCCAGCTGTGGAAAACTTCTCCAGACAGGAAGCTGGAGGTAGTCAGATGCTCATCTCGTTTCTCATCTCTTGGGGTTTTCTGTTTCTTGATGTCCAGTACCCTGAAAACTATTTCTTATATTTTGTTAGGTTTTTCAATTTTTTTCAAATAGGAGAGTTAATACTGTCTTTTTTACTCATTTATGCTCTCCAGTGGCAGTACCACTGTTTGTTAATTAAATTGAACTCTGATAGCCTTTCTCTTGCTTACTGGTTTGGTACGACACAAGCTGCTCAACATTTTTTTCTGTTACCTGGAGTAAATCTTTGACAATAGTAAACACTTAAATTTACTTACGTTATCTTTTACATCTGTTGTTAATTTCTCTCATTTATGTGCTAAACTTTTCTTTTTAATAGACTCCATAATGGATTTTTCTATTTTTTTCATTTTCTAGTAATGACAATTATTTAGATGTGCCTGTTTGCCAAAAGTAGCAAACAGATCTCCTTAGATCTCCTTTTTAAGATCTTCACATTTTAAGCTGGAGGACTACGTGGTGCAGGTTTATATTACCAGTTTGTCTCCACTCCTGAGTGTTGCAGGGAGCAGGGAAGTGGGCCTCACAGAGGTTCTGCCTGCTGCTTGCGGGACTGCTGGGGCAGGGGCTGGGTTCCGGTCTGCCTCGTTAGCATCTGGCTGCTAACAGGAAAGCCGTGCTGTTCTCATTGGCACTCCTACCAGGTTGTTGAGTGGAGGGCTCCCTTTCAATTCTGGAAGGTGCGAGCACTTTGGGGTGAACTGGCCTAAACAGTGAAGAGCTAAGAGAATGGTCCTGCTGCTGGCAGTCTCTGTTAGGGACTCAGTGGAGTCCTGCCCACCTGCCTCCATAGGAAACCCCAGTGTACTCTTTCCCCCTTGACCAGCTGGTACTGGTAAGGCTTTGGAATTCTGTTTTACCCTGAAAGGGGGCTGCAGTTGGGTATTTGCTAGCTCCCCTCAGACCAGCTATACCTCAAGACACTCTGCCTCTCCACTTTTGGGTGTTGGTGGGTTTTCTAGAGGAATGCTTTCGAGCTACTTTGGGGTCCTTGAGCAGTTAGCCTCTGAGCCATTCCCAGAGAACTGGGGCTGTAACAGATCTAAAGGATTAAAACTGCGTGCCCTGTTAGGTGAGCCTTGTGAAGGTGGGAGCCTTGGCGTTTTACATTTTACTTTTATCCTCAGTGCCTGGTGTCTGGTGCTCATGCATTTTGGAGGGGTGTGCGTAAATGGACACACCGATTCTTGGTTAAAGCGCATCTAGTCTTGACACAGGTTGCTAGGTCTGAGGGGGGCGGGAAGCCTGGAGCCGGCTCAGCTTGAGGTGGTGGCTGGTCAGAGACTTTGGCTGAGCATTACAGCTCACTGGGGGTGGACCTGCTCTTAGACTCTGGACCTTGTTTCTGAATTCCTTCTCCTGTTGTTCTCTAGCCTGTTTCACACTTAACAACTTCAGATGTTTTAGAACCTGCCGGGAGCCATGCTACTCAAGCTGTGTAGCGAAGCTCAGGCTGGAGGAAGACCCCCCCAAAGCAGGGGCCTTCGCAGCTGGCTCCCCCTATTACCCGCCTGGATTTGGTTTTTCTCCATTATACTATTGGCTTTGCTTTTGCTTGCGTTTTTGCCAAAGACTAAGCTAAACTTTGATAAGCAGCACGGAAAGGAGGAGAACATAAACTTCCCAGAAGCTTTTCAGGCCAGTGCTCCTGAAGGATGGAACATGCAGGGGCCAGATCGCGATCTTGGCGTGGAATACCAGACCTGCAGGGAGCTAGTCAGACACTGACCGCCCCATCTCCACTAAGTGGGAATGCCCCCCTTGTTTGCAATGCTAGTGGAATTAGTGATGAAGAGTTTTATAGGAAAATTAGAGAAATAGAGTTATGAGGGAATATTGAATAGAATAACCCTGTCTGACACTTAATCCATCTTCTCATGTTTTCCTCTATTTGCTACTTCTATAGCTTCTCTTCTTCCTTCCTAATTACAGCCCTTAACTAGAATTTGTGCCTCATACGTGAAATTACCAAGTATCATAATTCTTCCAAGTGGTAAAGATACCTCAAGACAAGTGCTGGGCATAGAAGCCACAGGGCATAAATCTGCAAAAAAGTAAAACAACAAAAAAGAAGCTTTTCAAAGAACATTGCTTCTCTCTCACCAGCTTTACATCTCCCTGTATGGCCCTGGAAGATGGCTGGTTAGCCAGAGACGGGTAAGATTCCTCAAGGGAGGAACAACCTAAGACAGGCACAGTCACAGGGGGGCCATCAGGTGAGAAAATGGGGGCCAACAGAGGTGAGGCTTAGAACCTCACCCCCCCTAGTTTTGAGAGAAATCTTCTACACCTGTAGATGTTTTGTTGCCCTTGTCTAACTTGGATTAATACCTAGTCTATAGGCACAGACCTGATCATCTACACTTGCCTTCTTACAGCACTAAATCATGCTTTCTGTCTTTATCTTGCATCTACCTACAATAGAATAAATATTATGAGGAGATAAAATGTACCCATTGCATTAAAAATATAGATGATGATACCTGCCTAGCTAACTGTAGTAGTGAGTGACCTGTATTTCACCCTGAGCTGATAGACTCCATAGTCACTGCTACATGCTGCACGTTTCTGTGGTCACATGCATTACTTAGAAACTGCTTTGCATAGAAACAAGAAACACAATAGAGTACATGTTGCTCAGAAAAGTTTAGGTCAAGGAACAGACAAAAAATCACCTAACACTTGGCTAACCATGTATAGATTAGAAAGAAACAGAAAGAAAAAAGCTTGCCTATGCTTGTTAATCAAAAGAACAAATAAAAAATAATCATATCCTTGTGCAAAATGGTGTAAATAAAGCTGTCATCAGCCCTTTGTTGAGAGACCACCTCCATCTGACTCTGTGTCCTGTCTCTCCGTGCACCGACTCCGTCTCATCCTTTGGGGCGTCACACTCCCCCGCTGGAGCTGGACTCCGGCAAGAACCGAAGCCCACTTCAGTTTAAATGGTCAAATTCTTTTTTCTACTGTAGCTAAAAAGAGTACCACCACCTGCACCCCATATTTCTGGTCCCAGCAGGGGCCTACCAGGGACAGTACTGGGGAACGTCCCCCTCTTGCAGCTTGGTACTGAGGAAGGACCTCCCAGCCTGTGGAGTATTGTGAGTGTGCTCTGCATTGAGGAGGGCTCTAGTTCAGCTACTGACTCTGTGATATTTGTACTCGTCAGTGAATGTTGGTTTCCTCATCTGTAAAGTGCTAGGTTAAGAGATGAGATTTTGTCTCTTCCTATCCTTAACATCTGACAGTTTCTTTCTTGGTCCTGTTGTGCATTTAGTACTCAGAAATCTTGTTTCCTCTGTGTAATGGGTCCTTCCTCTGTCCCTTCAGTGAGCCATCAAGAAAATGTGCTGTGTTTCTATGCTGATGGCTGTGTGTCCAAAGACTTAGAGATGCGTCCTGCCAGAGACTGTCACTTTGGTTTCTGCATAGGTTTTCTTACCCTGTTACATGGTCTAAGTTAACGAAGAGAAAGATGCTAGAGTTGGGAAACTTACTTCTTCAATTCCTGCTGCTCATTTCTTACCCACCCTTTTCATTCAGATCATCAGCAGGTGACCAAGAAATGCTCAGATCCTCCTATTAGGGCTGTGGCATAGGAGATGTTTTCTAGAGGTTCTTATTTTATTTTAGACTTGTAATCAATTTGTCTGTTATAACTTTGTATCCCACAGTCCATCAGGGGTTTTTGTTTTTTAAAACACTTCAGGCATATTACATACTATTTATTCTGAGCTAGACTAGGGGTTGCATCAAAATTATGACATCTCTATGGTAAACTACACTAATTTCAAAATGCCTACTTGAGAAACAAGTTATTCAGTAAGTTCTGGAAGCTTAATGAGCTCCACTTTTATAAATGTATATTTTCATTATCGTGTGTTGTATAATTGTTTAATGCATATCTAGGCTGCGTTGGGCTCTGAAGATTATTTGGTAAGAGCCTGTCTTTGATGCTATTCGTTTTGTGTGTGTGTGTGTGTGTGTGTGTATGTGTGTGTGTGTATGTGTGTGAGAGTGAATTAAAAAATCTAATGGAAGACAAGAGACTGAATGCTGCCCTTCCCAATTCCTTTTTGGAGTGATGATGAGACAACAGAAACGTGCCATTTGTGTGTTTAGTTGTCATCGGCCCTTTGTTGACAGACCACCTCCATCTGACTCTGTGTGACTCATCTGAGCATCACTGCCTTGTTCTTCTTCCCATCCTGCTTCTAATTGCTCCTCTGCCCTTGGGCCTCTGTGCTCAAGGCCATTCAACCCAGGGTAATGACAACCAATGAGGTTGATTTTACAGTCTGTTCATCTTAGGCTGCAGAAGAGGATGAGTACTGTGTACAGAAAACCCTAACCCTGAAAGGCCTTTGTTTAACTTCTGTTTCTGCTTACTTGTGTTACTAACATGTTCCAACAGGAAAAGCTTTCAAAGGATATTGATTACCTTATTGGCAAGGAGAGCCAGGTGAAGAGTCAAATTTCTGAACTAAATTTGTTAATGAAAGAAACGGAGGTAAGTGTTAATAAACTGGTTTGTGTGTTTTTCATTTGTTGCCTAGATATTTGTTCATTCATCAAATCCTGTGTATTATATGAGCTGGAATCCACAGTTGTGTTACATTTCACCTGTTTTTGTGGGAGGAAAACCAGGGTAAAAATACAAAGCTGTGTGAAGAGTGCTGTGGTACAGGTAGAACTGAGATGGGCCTGGAGCACAGAATGGAGAATGACTCTACATGGCAGTTAAGGTCTCAAAATTAGAAATGTAGAGGAAATGATAGCTTTTGCAATTACCTATATTTTACAGAAATTGACATCACATCTGAAAAATGTACTATCTGTAGATGAGACCCTGTTTATTTAAAATTCCAGATATTCCTAAGTACATACCTGACATACACTTGCCAAAAGACATGATGAGAATGTTCATCTCTCTGTTATCCTAATAGCTGCAAAGTGGAAATGACAAATATGTCCATCAACAGAGGAATGTAAATAGCAGTAAGAATGATGATCTCCAACTCTGTGCAACAGTGTAGAAAAAATTTTTCAGTAACATTGAAAGAAAGATGCCAGATACAAAGGAGTACATCCCATGTGATCCCATTTATTTAAGTATCAGAAAAGGTGACAGTGGATTGTGTTAGAATTCAGGACAAGAATGTGCTTAAGAGGGGACAGATTAGTGCATGGAAAGGTTGTAAGGGTGGCTTCTGGGACTGGTAAAGCTTTTAATTAATCTGCATGCTGGTTACATGGGTATGTTCACAAAGATTCATCAATTTCTACATTTACATGTATGTTTCTGTTAATATATTATACTTCAGTAAAAAAAAGAAAAATTGGTAACATTAAAAAAATATAATAAAAGAGGATAGGACTGGGTTATTATAATTCCAAATACGTTTCACTGGCTTTTGATGCCTGTTTCTTTTCTCTATTTGATATAAACCAAAGAACCATTATTCCTGAGAATTTTAAAAGTTTCAGTTAAATGTGAAAGTATCCTGGCTAGTCTGAGATTGTTATTTTGTGTACTTTTTTTTTCCAAAAATGGGTTAAAATTATTGAGAATCTATGCGAATTTGCTGTTGTTTTTACTATTGCTTTTTTGTTTTTACTGTTCTCTTTCTAATATTCACTGATTGCATTCACTTGCCTAATGAAGTTGTGTTTCCCTGTAATTTACAAGTGGGATTTTATTTTTCATACTTTTGTCTGATTTATGGGCTCTGTCTGTTTGGTGTAAACCCCCCCCTCCCCACAGCAAACTACCCCCAAGGGAGCAGCTGCTGCAGGGGTTGATTCTCCGTCATTTTAGGCTTGTTTTACTCTGTTGCTTCTCTCAGTGATGTGGAAATACAGGGAACCCACTACCTATTTCTGAGTTTGTCGCTCAGTAGGCTGAGAATTGAGGAACCGAGGCATCAAGTGTTCATGTGAACACTGATTCCTTGGGATCCTGGAGAAATTGTTTCACTTCTTTGTGTACCTTTGACCTATGCTGCATTTATGGGCTAATGAGTAAGACACTAGAGAATTGTCTCCATTCTTAACTCAGTGATGATTGTGAAACTGTCTTTTTATCTATAATACACTTAGCTGGGGGAAAAGTCTCCTTTTTTACCTATGTATAATGATATTTCTGAATTTAATGATATGATATGTCATTGAAATACTACCAAAATGTCACCAACCTCTGTGATGCTACCACACACCCACCCCAACTCTTAAAAAAAAATTGGCTCTTGGGACTTAGGAAACCAAGAAGGGAATCTGGAAAAAATTTCCTTTCATTATAAATGTCGGCTGGAAGCCATTGGAAAATGCACAGTGCACTTCAGCCATATGTTTATTAGCTTTGAAGAATATTCTTGGAGACTTTTTTTCCGTTGGCTGCTGCTTATGGTCTGTGATGATGAAATGTTTTGCTGGTCTTATTTGCAAATCAAGTTGATCTCTGATATTGTAGATACTCAAAATGGTTAATAAGCACTACAGATAGGATCATTTTAGACTAGAGGAATAGCTGTGTGTGTATGAAAATAGTGTGTTTCAAGAATATATGACATTGTGGTGGGCATTTTATGTAAATAATCTTTTTTGCTCTTTGACAAAAACCTATATGGTTTCTCTTAAACCCAGTTTTCAGAAGAAAAAACTTAGGCATAAAGATATTAAGTAATTTACATAAAGCCACATAGGATTTAATTATAATTAAATTGTATTCAAAGAGAAGAATTACATTTCTAAATATCTTAGTAAAAGGGGGCATCATTTTACTAAGTTTCATGGCTATGGTTTAATTTCTAAAAAAAATTGAAATAGGGTGGAAAAGGTCAAATATTTCCTTACTTAGAAATGAATTAAAAACTCCAAAATTCTATTTTCCTGTCTTTGATTAAATTAATTTGTGCTTCAAGTTTCTTTGCACACAAGGAGGTTGTTTTGTATTTCACCAAATGAGTTGTTTATTGCTAGACTTTGGAGATTGAAAGCTTAAGGAAAATATGATATTATAAAATTACAAAGTATATCTAAATGAAAGTTGACAATCATTCCTTGGTAAGTGCATCTGATGCCAAATTATTGTTCCAAAAATTTCAGAGTGAGACAAAATCTATCTTCTTTACAACAGTTGGGTTTGTTTTGATGAATTGTGGTTATTTTATGGAAAGATTGGGATTTATTAGGCAGGTGAGGTAACGCTTTGCTTGTTTTATAGTGTAATGGAGAGAGGGCTAAAGAAGAGGCAGTTACACATTTTGAAGAGCTCTTTGAAATTCTGGAAGAGAGAAAATCATCTGTTTTGAAAGCAATCGATGCATCTAAGAAACTAAGATTAGACAAATTTCAGATTCAAATGGAAGAATATCAGGGGCTTCTAGAGAACAATGGACTTGTGGGATACGCTCAGGAAGTGCTTAAGGAGACGGATCAGCCCTGCTTTGTACAGACTGCAAAGCAGCTCCACTCCAGGTATTGTGCTATTTACCTGGAGCCTCCGCAGCGATGTCATTAAAACTGCTGACACTTCAGTCTGAGCGGTTCCCAGTGCTGTGTTGTGCGCAGTGCCTCTCGGCGCGCTGTTAACTTGGACGTTGAGTGAGGTTGTCTTTTGTTAATCATATTGCAGATATTTAGTCTGATGTGCCTTTTTAAATAATCACGTTTATATAAAACATGTCTGTCTGCAGAATACAGAAAGCGACAGAATCCTTGAAGAGCTTTAGACCTGCGGCTCAGACTTCTTTTGAAGACTATGTTGTTAATACGGCTAAGCAAACAGAACTTCTGGGAGAATTGTCCTTTTTCTCTAGCGGTAAGTGTTAGTAGTGGCAAAACCTCACTCTCTAGTCTGAATTTGTATTGTGTAGAAAAACCACAGCGCCCTTTAGTTTGACATTATGAAGCAGCATCTTAGTTGTCCAGAACCATGATGTCCTAAAAATCACATCTCATTTATGTTTTTATGTTTCGATGCACACAGACTATAATCTTTCGGTTTGGGTGTATTTAAACATTGTGTAAATGGCATCACATTTATGTATTGGTATTGCTTTTTAACAGAATTTAAGTTTAAATGTTAATACACAAAATTCTGGTTGAAGCTGTATTTTACATGTAAATCATTTCCCTCCTGAGAGATGATTTGTTTCTACTTTTTCTCTATTGTCAGTGGCTCTGGACATCTTCATCAGCGTTTCTCTGTGCACATGTATGTGAGTTTCTCTAGGCAGAAACCTAGATATGGTGTCTGCAGGCTAACGCTGACTCCTAAGATGTTTAAGTGTTTACCTTGCTGTATTATTAGTTAGCTAGGGCTGCCAAAGCAAAATGACGCCAGTCGTATTAGACAGACTGGATGAGGGCCCACCCTAAGGACCTCACTTCAATTTTAAGACCCTGTCTCGGAATACAGTCATTCTGAGGTACCAGGGGGTTGGAACTTAACACAGGAATTTGGCGGACCTAGTCCCCCCACCACAGCACACGTTTCCCTGCTGCTCCAATGGGGAGTCCTTCCTGTCTCTGTCTGTTCTTCTGGTTGCTTCTCAGATTTCTCTTCTAGTGTTGGTGATCAGTTACAGTTCTTAGAAAGGCATACTTACAGTCTCATTACAACGTGGTTTGAACTGTGAGGACCCACTTAGATGTGAGTTTTTATCAATAGTGGACAGTTTTTTGGAGATCTGTGACAATTTGAAAAAAGTTTTCCCTTGCTTGGTTTATTATAAGAATACAATATGTAATACATAAACATACAAAATGTGTTATAATAGACTGCTATGTTATCACAAGGCTTCCAATCAACAGTAGGTATTAGTATAAGTTTCTGGGGAGTCCAAAGTTTTCAGTTACACAGGGTTCTGCACCCCAATCCCCAAATTAGATGTTTGGATTTGTGCATTCAAAGGAAATTTGTTCTGTGAAAAGCTCTGAAGGATTATTACTATGACCTTCTTCATTTTCAAATCATTTATTGTGGTGATCTTATTTTTTCAAGTATATTTTTCTTTCAAATGCTGATTTTACTTCATATACTCACTCCCCTTTTTGTAAAAGATGTACTTGAATTGTTTTTCATATACATCTAGTTTTCTTAGGAGCAAAAGGTCTCTTTGTTTGGGAAGATGAGTTTGAGGGTGGGTAACCTTGGGTTATCCCAGCAAGTAACAAAGCCAGCAAAACAGTTGGGTGAGAATGGAAAGAAGTCACCCAGCTTGCGACTGATGGATGGTCTCATTTTCCCTGCATGCATATTTTTTCAGTAACTTGTGTTTCAAGAAGAGAAAGAAAGGGGTTGGAGATGGGGCATTATACTAGTCATGTTATTTTGTAACTAGCTTTTTAAACTTTTAAGTTTTTTTTTTTCACTTTAAAATGTATTTCGAATGACTTTCCAGATCTCACTGTGGCTGGGTAACATCTAGTTGCATAAATGTACGTACATGTTGTGCTTACATGTTGCTTACATACAGCTGAGGGATAGGAAAAGAGGGAGACTAACTTCATATTTTCTGTGATTCGGTGCAAATGTGTGTGTGCAATCTGAGCAGCTAAGCTTTTTGGACTTATTCTAGGGAAAGGATTATGGATGTGCACAAAAATTTAGCTGTGATATTTTAATTATTGTATGTCTAGGAAAAATTAGAAACACATTTCTGAAAGCAATTAAATGTTGATACATCCATGCTCTGGAATGTTACTGGGAAAAAACTAACAGGCAAGATCTGCGCAAAGTTACTGTAGTGATTACCTTTGAATTCTTAAGATTTTTGTGTGTGTTTTACTAAGTTTTCTGATTTTCTTAACAAAAAAGTTATCATGTTTAGATGAGAAGTATTCGTTTTGATGTGCTTTGCAACTCTGGAAGAAAATGTGAAAGAAAATTGTGTTATGTTTCATTGAAGTTTATTTGTTATATTCACCACACTTAGATTTTAAATTTTTTATTAAAATATTTATAGGAGGACATAGATTTTAAAAATCTTAAGGTCCAGGGTTATTATTCAGTAGGTGGACATTGAAGGCATAAAAAATTTAATTTTATGGTGTTTCAGATTTAATACAACCTTAAAGTAAAATAGGGTCTTTTAATTTTTGAATGTCTTATTTTTTTGTTCTTTCCCCTTTTGTAAACACAGATAAACCTTTTAAAATCTGTTTTATTGTTTATTATCTCTTTTTTTTTTTAGTTTTGTGGCAGGAACACTTGCCATGAGACCTATCCTTGTAACAAATTCCAAGTGTACGAGACGGTATTGTCGCCTGTAGACACCTGCTGTACTGTAGATCTCTAGCACCTCTTTGAGTGTCTTGCTTAACTGAAGCCTTACGCCTGCTGATTAGTAACTGCTCATTTCTCCAGGCTTTGATTTTATGAATCTGACTACCTTAGACCCCTCACATGATGGGAATCATGCAATGAGTATGTGCCTTTCTGTGTCTGGCTCATTTCACTTACCATGTCCCCAAGGTCCATCCATGGTGTTGCAAATCGCAGGAATTTCTCCTTTTCTTAGGCATAGTATTGTATGTTCAGAAAATTCTTGGACAGTACAGAAAGCACTGCGGTACTGTCAGTACATCATTTTTACTGAGGAAAAAAAAGTCCTGAAATAACAATATTTTAACATTGTTTTCTATTTCATAATTCTTTTAGGAATAGATGTGCCAGAGATCAATGAGGAACAGAGCAAAGTCTATAACAGTGCTTTGATAAACTGGCACCATCCAGAGAAGGATAAAGCTGATAGCTATGTCCTTGAATATCGGAAGATTAATAGAGATGACGAAATGATGTCTTGGAATGAGATAGAAGTGTGTGGCACAAGTAAAGTTATTTCAGATCTCGAGAGCAACTGTAACTATGCTTTCAGAGTAAGAGCCTACAAGGGCTCAATCTGTAGTCCTTCCAGCAAGGAATTGATTCTTCATACGCCTCCAGCCCCAGGTATTGTGAATGTTGGGAATAAGAAAAGCATAGAGTTGGAAGAGACTTTGATAAAAACTAGTGTGTCCATGAGACGTTGAAGGCAGCTCTCATTTGTAAAAGATCCTAGAAAAGATAATTCTATACCTATGATTTAGAAATAGACTGCATACTTGAATTTCACCATGTAGGCTGAGAAGAGGATTAGTCAGATACAGAAGAACGTGAAAGAAGACATTTGAGGGAGCAGGGCTTTTAAATTGGGTTTAAGGTCACATACATGCTACCTTACAGGTCATAAATAGTGTAATTCTACATTGTTTGATCAGTTGATAGAAATCTCTATAACATAGGATCTAGGTAGGCATTTAAAAAATTGTTGGTATAATTTGAAATATAACTTTGATTAATCTAATTCTGGCTTGTCTGGATTTGCTTTTTCGTTTGGCAACTTCCAGCACTTGGGGATGGAAGGTGTGTATTAGAACTCCGCTGGTGGGTGGCTTTTCCTCCGTACTGTAAAGCAGCTCTTGCTCAGCCACCCGCCTTCCCCCTTCCAAGTTAAAAACCACTGACACCTCACAGAGCACCTGTAAATTTTTATAGATTGCGAGTGACTTACAGGTTAGTTGATATTCACTCCAGTGTCTCCATGAACAAGGGACACACAGGATCAAAGTCGTGCACAGTCTGATTGGCAGGAAAACATTGTGCCCATCCGTTTTGCCCTCTTGGTCACTGCTGTAGAGATTCCTTCCCTCAGTTTCAGATACCATTGTGCCCATCCATTTTTAGCGGCTTATGTACCCATGTTTTGTGCGCTCTGCCCTTCTTTCCCCTTTTGTCCTGTTTACTATCCATTATTTGTTTTTCATGTCCATTGTGTCTATTTAAAACAAGCAAACAAATAAGGTTGGCTAAAATTACTTTATTTGAATTTCAGTGAAATCCAAAAGAGAGTTTTAGGATGGATTTACAAGTCTTAAGTAAATAGTTCGTGCACTTTCCACTTTCTTTTCTGGCCTCGCTGACTGAACGTGGAACAAACAAGAAGTGTGGAGGTGGCTACTGTTTGCAGTAACATAGCGGAGGGGGAGGGAGGACAGGACGCCTTAAACGCTGTCTTCCTTTCTGTTAGAGAAGCCATTTGAATAGGGTGACTGTTTAAATTGCACATTGGGAGACTTTTGAGATTAAAAGCAAGCAGGAATTATCCTGTCAGGACAATAGGCTTTACCAGGAAAAATGGTCAGCCTGCAAACGGAGAATGATTTTAGCTTGCTAGCAGACATTTTTTAAAAATTGTGGTATGATATAGTAAAAATTGTAAATTATAACCACTTTTAAAAGTACAGTTTAGTGGCATCAAGTGCATTCACAGTGTCGTGCAACCATCATCATTCACATCTCTAGGACTTCTTCTTTTTTCCCAAAATTGAAACCCTGTGCCCATTAAACACTAACTGCATTCTCCCTCTCCACAGAGCCTGGTCGTTTCTACTTGTTTCTTAGATGAATTTGCCTATTCTAGATACCTGATATAAGTGGATTTGTGTAATCGTTTTATGACTGGCGTATTTCAAGGTCCATCCATGTTGTACCATGTATCAGAATTTTTTTCTTCACTTCTTAGGCTGAATAATGCTCCATTGTGTGTATACATCACATCTTCTTTATTCTTTCATCTGTTGATGGACATGTGGATTGTTCCCACTTTTTGGACTAGCAGCCAGTGGTATGCGTAATGGATTTGAGTTGACAGAGACTTAGTGGTGTTACCTACATTTTGTAGATGAGGAAATTAAGGTTCAGGGTAAACTCTAGTTTAAATGCTTGAATCGGGTTCAAAATCAGGTCTCTCTTAACCAAAAGCCTGTCCTTTTTTTTTTGGAAACACTGCACTTGCTCATGTCTTTCATGTCGACTGATAAGGAAGACATTAAAGTTGCTAATTGTTTGCAAGCTTAAAAATTTTGAAATAAAATATTTAGATAATTATGAAAACATACAGCCCACTATTTCAGGGATTAAAAGGGCAGATCCATTAGTACAAAATATTTGGGATGGATTTTCTGTGTCCCAAGAAACTGCATTCATGTTTTGTCATACAATTAAAATATTTTCTTCTGCCTTTGACATTTCTGAAGGTTTTCAGGTCTAAAGAATTTACTGGAAGTTATTTCTAATCATTTATTACAGTCTGTCTAGGATAATATGATATGTGTCATTTCAGTCACTTCTATTTGAAAAACCCACCATATTTAGCCATAAATTATAAAAATGCTTATTATTTTCAGACTAATTTTTAGCTCTATTTACAGTTTTCAGTTTCCTCTTTGATGAGAAATGTGGATATAATAATGAACATCTCTTGCTGAACTTGAAGAGAGACCGTGTGGAGAGTAGAGCTGGATTCAGTCTTCTGCTCGCGGCCGAACGTATCCAAGTGGGTTATTACACAAGCTTAGACTACATCGTTGGAGACGTTGGGATCACAAAAGGGAAACACTTTTGGGCATTCCAAGTAGAACCGTATTCGTACCTGGTAAAAGCAGGAGTTGCTTCCAGTGATAAACTGCAAGAATGGCTCCGTTCTCCCCGGGATGCAGTGAGTCCAAGGTAGATTGTCTTATTGATCTAGAACTTGGTAATTCTTTTAAAAGTAAACATCCTTGTTAAACAGGGTACTTATTTCATGCAGAATACATTTCTTAGACTTGGGTGTTTGGCTGCGCTTATGTGGCTAGCTAAGAAAGGAGTCAGTCTTGTCTTCACAGCGAATCATGAGAGTTAGCAGTTAATTTCTAATTCTATGAGAAAATGGATGATTTCTTTGATTATGGTATAGCTTTTGTAGTTTTAAATTTTGTCTCTCACATTAGTTACCTTAATTGTGTGGAAAAGTTGCTCACATGTATAGCTCAGTGCCTCTAACTGCCATACTACACCACTGATGGTAAGTAGTTCTTTTGTTACGGGACAGTTTCTGTGAACTCCCCCTAATTACTTTACAAAATTGCATCCTGACAAACATGTTTCCACAGCAAAGAATTCTATTTCTGAAGAGACTGGTTATAGACGTTGTGAGGACGAGCGAGTCCAAACAATTTTTGACCACTTACGTGAAGCAGATGAATCCATGCTAATCTGAGTGATAGGAAAACTTTTTGCATAAAGAAGAGAAATTGACCTAACAATGAAAATTGTAATAGGGAAATGATTACTTAAACATAGGGGCATTTCCACTTGATAAAATATTGGTGTTAATAATGTTTGAAAAATTTGTAATGTGAGAAATATTAGAATTGAGAAAACCTGATTAAAATTGTTGATGTAGTATGATCACAAATATGTAAAATGCATAGGAAGAAAAATGGAAGGAGCTTTGTATCAAAATTTTCTATAAGCTGTTACTGTTTGATACTAGAGGGGAAAAAGTCTTCATAATACTTGCTTCTTATGTCATTGTTGCATGTAGGAATCCCAGTCAGCAAATAAAGTTCTTAGGAGGAGCATTGAACATGCTTTTTAAACTCCTGCATTATTTTACTGTGTCCATTTATTTTACTTAGTTTGATAATTCCTTGGATTAGGGTGCACATCTTGGTTTTGTATTTTCTTAAGTATAATTGTATACTATAAATATTAAATCTTTGATAAGTCCCTTCAGTCCTCCTTCCCCCACTTTAGTTTTGATAGACCAGAGTTGTTATGTTTTAGATTCTCATCATCCGTGTATTTATCTAGGTACAAGTGGATGATTTATGACAGGATTTGGGTCTGGGTCTGTGGTGTAATTCTAAATGGCAGTGTATTCTTATGCTTTTAACTGATTGTTTTAATAGAAGGTTTTGATGTACAATTTAATGTTCAGTCACTGTACTTGAAGGCCTTCGTCTGTGTTGTGTTTTAGGTATGAGCAAGACAGCGGGCATGACAGCGGAAGTGAAGATGCCGGTTTTGATTCTTCGCAGCCGTTTACATTAGTTACCATAGGCATGAAGAAATTTTTTATACCCAAGTCACCTAATTCTTCTAACGAACCAGAAAATAGAGTTCTTCCTATGCCAACAAGTATAGGGGTTTTCCTTGACTGTGATAAAGGCAAAGTGAGTTTCTATGACACGGATCACATGAAATGCCTCTATGAGCGCCAGGTGGACTGCTCGCACACAATGTATCCCGCTTTCGCATTAATGGGCAGTGGGGGAATTCAGCTTGAAGAGCCCATCACAGCAAAATACCTACAATACCAAGAGAACCTGTAGTTTAAGCATCTGATGTGATTTAGGATGAAAAATGTGAGCAAGGTTAATGCCTTCATGTTAACTTTCGTAACTAATTACATACCATCTACATATCATGTCGCTGGGCTTGTTTTTTGTGTATGTTTCTTCTTAAAACAGTCGTGTTGCCTCCATGTCATTGTTCCGCCTTTGAAACTCTAGGAGTAAAGACACTCTCCTAAGCAACTCTGAAATGGTTAACTTTGCAACTGGATTGTCTTTCTTTTTTTAGGAACAGGAAGTCTAATTTCTTTATGTCGGCTGGTGTTGCTGATACTTAAATTCCTTTTCTTCAGGTGCGGATGGGATACAAAAATATTTATTATGCTGCTTTTGTGTTTGGTTTTTCATTTTGATATCATGGTTATGTCCTAAGAGAAGATAAAAAGGCCAGTATATTTATGTGGAAAATTATCTATTTTAAGGTGTATAACTAATATGAAGAATGAATTGCCTGTAAAATGAATACTGTTTTTTTTTTCCCCAAGACCACAAATTGTATTCTTGAGGACATTTTTAAGAGTTCCCTCAGGTATAATGTCTACATGCATGTGTAGCAAACATGGTTTCTTGCAGGAAACAAAAAGTTCTTGGCTAACACATGATGAAACTTTCCATTCTATGTAACTTTTTGCAGAAAAATTGTCTTCAATTTTTCTTTATGAAAATATTTATGCTTATATCAAGTAACTATTTTTCACAAATATTAGTGAAGATACACTGATATTGGATATGTTTGTTCTTTTTGCCCTCTTATTTATTGTGTCTTGTGATTTTCATTTTTTGGCACAAATCTTACATATCAGATTATCTTGGTTATGTTTACATGTTTGAAAAGTTGATATATTTTTAGTGTCGTTAAATATATCAAACTATGAAGTAACTGATTGTATGACATTTTCTATGGTGCATTGTTGAATAATAATCATTGTAATATAAACAAGTAAAAATACAATTTTAATTGTTCAGGTATAGTAAAACCATAATGACTGTTTACCCCTTTAAAAGTTAAAAATTCTTTAAGAATTACATTTCATTGAAATTTTACATTCACTTCTGAAAGATGTTCTTTCTTGGTTTTTAACTGCTTATTGTTTTGAAGTTAAAATGCTCAGAAACTACAGTTATTACACTTTATAACCAATCATTTTGAAATGTTTTTTTCATATTTTAATAGATTAATCAAAACTGTTAGGTTTGTTTCCATTGTTTTTTGTTATTTATTTTTTAATGGAAATTTGTTTTCAGGCTAATAGCCCTTAACTAACCCTCCCCTTCTCCCTCCCCTAACCCAGTAGGACTGTCATAGAGGATTTCAGTGGTAGGTAGGCTTTGTTACTCTCCCACCTATGAATAGCACTTTTTGACTTAGGCTGAACCCAATATGCAGTGTTATGTGGATCATTGTGCAATAAAGCTGCTGATGTCACATATGTGGTTAAAATTTGAGATTCCCAAGCCTGTGTAAGCACATATCATGTAGACAGTTTAAATGTAAAGCTTTAATAGGAATAGGAAAGCTGTTTAAAACATTGTACAGTTGTCTATAAATTGTTCCCCTGGATTTCTTTAATTTTTAATAAAAATTAAAATGACAAGTGTAATTATTGAAATCTGCATTCCAGGAATTTTCAATACGTTTATGTGGAAAGTGGAAATAAAGTGTTTATGAAAAGATATTTATTTAGTTAGAGTATATTCACTTAGAGCTGAAGTTTTATATAGAATTATTTGGGGGCATTTGTTATCTTTAATTCCTATGGAAGTGATCATTAGGAAAGTGGAACATGAAACTGACTTCAATTAATTGATCAGTTTGCTGCTTTTCTGATCCATAATAGGTCAGAGTTGATCGGATGAATGATCCTTTGTCACATTCACACTCTTGTACTATGGGGCTCTGTAGTTGTGGGTCACTACAGAAAGTCTTAAAATATAGATTCAGCGCCATCCCTGTGGTATTTTGGGGGAGGAAGGAATTTCCTCAGCCCCTCAAGGTTCTTCTAGCTGGTCTAAGAATCAAATTGATATGAGACGTATTAACAGGAGGAAAAAAAACCAAGTTCACCTATTGTATGGGGAAGCCTTAGACATGGATTCAAAGACAGGGAGACTGAGGTATATATGTCTTCCTGAACCAAGGAGAAGTGGGTAGCAGTCTGAGATTTCAAAGGAAAAGGGAAGCAATTCACAAGAATATGACAGAGTAAATGTTTGACAAACAGATGTTTGATGGTGAAAGGCAAAAGGGGGATGCGAACTCAACAGTGCAGGCAGGCTTATTGCTGAACCTGAGAGGGACCCCCTGTCCTGGCCAGCAGAACGAAGACGGCATCTCTTACAGGCTCAGAGGCTTTCTTTGGCCAGGTTTTTCGGCGGGCCTTTTGAGGGGAGGGGGTCGGAAAAGGTGGGCTTGTGTCCTGCGGACGTGTCCTGGAGGATGCTTGTAGCCTAGGTCGGAGGACACTCAGGTCTCTGAGATGGTGGCTGGGCTTATTCGAAAGGTGTTACTCTGCTGCTCTAAAAGGGTATAAGGAGAGGGATTGCTGTTCTGTTCTTGGCTACTTCCTGCTGAGAGGGGGCGGGTTTTCTGATATTTTGGAGCAGGAAGGCCCTCTGGAGGTGTTCTTGAGAAGTTGCCCGGGAGATGGCTGCCATTTGATCCTGTAAAAATCTCTGGAATAGGTTACTTAAGCAGGGAAGGAAAAGGAGGAGGAGGGTGATAAAGGCGAATAGGGCCAGGAGAGGCAGAAGGTGACTGAGGCTTGTAGAAGCTGAGAGTGTAAGACTTGGACTCGGGCCGGGGAGACAAGGGTCAAAGCCCGGTGGCTGAGAAGGTCGGAGAGGTTCTGCGAGGTGTGTACCTGTAGCGGCTGGCGGAGGGCAATTTTTATTTTTTCGCGGAGTCGCTTCAGGGATAAGGAGCACAGCTGACACCAGGACCCGTAAGCAGCGAGGCCAGCCTTTTCATCACAGCGTCAGGCTGTTTGGACAGATAGGCAACAGGCTGGAGGGAGTCCCCAGCTGATTGTGCGAGTAGTCCTAACGCTTGTCCCTTCTTGCTGGTTAAGAAAAGAAGGTGTTGTTGGGGTTAGGTAGAGTCAGAGCAGGTGCCTTGAGGAGCACTCGCTTAAGGGCCCAGAAAGAAGCAGGAACAAAGTCTCTGGCACCCTTTCTTGGGGATCCCCGTGGGAGGCCTCGGTGTGTAAATTGCAGTATTTCTAGAATATCTCGCCTGGCTTTAGTGCATCTCCTTATCAACAGGCATTCCTAAGGGGTGGAGAGAAGCAGTCCATCTCCATATCAGTGGGTAATTACCCAAGCGACCAAAGGCTTATCTGAACCTGAGAGGTTGAGGGGAGGATTCACTTGCTTCTGCCGTGGCAGGAGAGAGGGAGAGACTCTGGATGGCTTTTTTGTAAGCAATAAATGGGTTTTAAACTTTATTTCTCCCTTTGACTGATTTCAGTTTCAGCTAATTATTTGCCCTGGGATTTCCTCTCCCTGGGGTTACATCTGGTGGACCTCTGAACCCAAAATCTGTCTAAATGGGTGTGACCTTTGGCTGGGCTGCCCTTAGAGATGGTGGGGAGATGCCTGGAACCCCCCTGTGGATAGCGGGGAGCAGCAGAGGGTGCAGCTTCACCTGGGAGCCCCCTACCTGAGGGGCTTCCAATTTTCGAGCACCTAGTGGAAACTGGTTCTAGAGTAAAGCACCTCCTACAGGGATGGGGGGTGGAGACACAGGAAGCTGCAGAATTAGCCCTCCTTGAGATAAAAGGCTGCTTCGAGGCCATGAGGGGCCTGAGACACAGTATCTCTTTTTCCCCAGGAATCTAAAGAGGGAGATAGTGTGGGATACAGAATCATTATTTGAAGGCTGCAAAGCAAGAAGTCGACATACTGGAGCAGGCGGCTAGGGGCAAGGCTGAGAGATTGGAGGTCCTTCTGTACAGCTTGGCCAAAGAAGTGGGGACATACCAGTTAAGACTGCCTGCTCTGCCTTAAGACAGGCTGTTGGGCTATTGTCTGACTACCAGAGAATATGCTAGGAATCTTGCCTCTCAAATCTCTGCTTTTTAAAATGGAATCTTAGCCTCAAGAAGGAGTCCCTCCTGTTCCTACTATGCTGTTTGTATCTCGGCATTTTTCAGCATAGGCAGGAAAAGTTCATCATGTACTTGTCCCATGTCTCTGCCTCACCTCATTCACCCCTCAAGGAATGTGGGCCCCTGAAATCTTTCAAAGAAAAGTGGGTGTTGGTCACTCTTCTGTAACTGCTTCCTGCTGAGTAGGGGTGTTGTCCCTGCCTGTGGGTCCAGCAGTTCCTTGCTGTCTGTCAGGGAGAGGAGGGGTCATGGAGTCTTTTTAGCAGAAACAGACATGGACAAGGGCACATGAAAGGAGGTGCAGCTAAGTTGCGGGGTTGCTGATGTGCATCTTCATCAGCATTAGGGTGGACTGAAATCCTCGTCTGAGCAACATCTAGAGTTGGATTTTTTGTTCTGGAGGAAACAAACCTGACAAGGATATTAAGAATGATCTTAATCTCCAGTTAGGATGGCCAGCAATGAAAAGAATAAGAACAACAAATGCTGACGAGGATGCAGAGAAAGAGGAACCCTCCTACACTGCTGGTGGGAATGTCAGCTAGTTCAACCATTGTGGAAAGCAATATGGAGGTTCCTCAAAAAACTCAATATAGAAATATCATTTGACCCAGGAATTCCACTCCTAGGAATTTATCCAAAGAATACAAGTTCTCAGATTCAAAAAGACATATGCTCCCCTATGTTTATGGCAGTACTGTTTACAATAGCCAAGATATGGAAGCAACCTAAGTGTCCCTCAGTAGATGAATGGATAAAGAAGATGTGGTACATATACACAATGGAATACCATTCAGCCATAAGAAAGAAACAAATCCTACCATTTGCAACAACATGGATGGAGCTGAAGGATATTATGCTCAGTGAAATAAGCCAGGCAGAGAAGGACAAGCACCAAATGATTTCCCTCATTTGTGGAGTATAACAACGAAGCAAAACTGAAGGAACAAAACAGCAGCAGACTTACAGACTCCAAGAAGGGACCTGTGGTTACCAAAGGGGTGGGGTGGGGAAGGGTGGGTGGGGAGGGAGGGAGAAGGAGATTAAGGGGTATTATGATTGGCACACATTGTGTGTGTGGGATCACGGGGAAGACAGTGCAGCACAGAGAAGGCAAATAGTGACTCTGTGGCATCTTACTACACTGATGGCCAGTGACTGCAATGGGGTGTGGGGGGGGGACTCGATAATATGGGTGAATGTAGTAACCACATTGTTTATCATGTGAAACCTTCATAAGAGTATATATTAATAATACTTGCATAATAAAAAAAAAAGCTAAGTGCAGTGCATGCTAGGTAAGGGTGAAGAAGCACAGAGAGGTTTTGAGATAGTCCAGAAGTAGAACTCACCTTAAGAGTTCTACTGGAAAGTTCATGGAAGGGTGGTTTAGCGGTTGGGGCACCCTGAAGAAGCGAGCTGGCCTCAGCCTGAAGCCGTTCTTGCCTCTCCAGCACGGACGAGGGGAAAAAGTGTAGCCAGAGCTTGGGGAGAGCCTTCGGCAGTCTTGCGTGGTGGGAGCTTGGTAGCCACGAAGGCCGCTAATCCCAGAGGTGTGGTGCCACCGCACGGAGTGGCAGAAGGATCGTCCACCGGGCCTGCTGTGGCTGCCTATTGACCAAACCCCATTGGAAGCCAGCCTGAAAGTTGGAAATACTGAGGAATTACCAAAACATGCTGCAGAGACACAAAGGGAGCAAATGCTGTTGCCACAAACCTTACATTTGTAAAAAACCCAGTACCTGAGAAGCACAATAAAACAAGGAATGCCTGTATTTAACCCCATAAGATACCTTTTATGAATGATGGGAATACATTTGAATACAAAGTTGCATCTGGGGAGTCATAAGTAGTATATTCACTGCTTTTATTTGCTAGTAATACCCAAAGCCAAACTGGGAGGTTTATAAATAACTGACTTGAAGTGTAATTCAGCCAGTCAGATAAAAATTAAATCCAGTTTTCTGTGAAGTCCAGGTAAGGTGGCTCAGCAGGGCTTCTGTGTTATTACATAACAACAAGCTCATAAAATGAAAATGAAAATGACTTCAGGAGTCTGTGTCCAGTATGAGTGTCAAGCACACTTCTTTCCAATAGTTTCTCTGTGCCTCCTGGACCTGCTGCTGGGCTTGTTAATGAAAAAGCCCACGTGCTCTGGAGCAGTACTTTTTGGGTGTTAAAGGCACACAGAACACCTGGGACATCTCCTTATTATGCAGATTTTGATTCAATAGGGCTGAGTTGAAGCTTAAGTATTGTCTTTTCCAACCAGCAGCAGGTGAAGTCAATGGCGCTGATCCCTGGACCTCAGGCTGAGTAGTCAGCTTCAGAGAACAGAGCTGGGGTAAGAGGCAGGAGGGCATACATTATTTTGCAGTGAAAATACAGCAGGCTTAACTGGGTTGGGAACCATGTTTTGAGGTGGCCGTCCTGAGATTTACAGGTGTCTTGCCAATGGGTTTCAGCCCTGGGCAAGTTCCCTATGGACTCAATGTGAGTGAAGAAATGAGAGTAGAATGTTCTTGAGGTGAAAGGGTTATACCCAACTTTATTGCCACGGTGGCAAGTCAATCACTAATCCCGTCCACTCAGAGCGAGTCTGCATGCAGCAAGCCAGTTTCTGCCTCTGGGCCTCTCCGTCCCTGAAGCCGTCTCAGACTCTGTCCTCGGTGCTGCCACCGCTCCAGCCTCTGCTCTCCTGAAGCCGTACAGCCCAGAGAACTGGGCAGAGCTCTTTATATAGAGTCAATAACAACGTATGGCCCACATGTATGTAGTGAGCTAGCCAACCAGGGCCAGGTGAGAATCCTGGCTACAGGAACCTTCACTTTATCCACAACAGGTAAGGCCAAAATTATCTTTCAAAGGACCTTTGAATCAGCATGGGCCCTGTAACTTGGGGAGAGGAAATCCTGGGGCAAAATAGCTGAAAGAGAGAAAATAAAGTTTAAAATAGTCAAAGAGATAAATAAAGTTTAAAACCTGTTCATTGCTACAAACAGCAATCCAGGGGCTGTCTTTCTCATCTGCTCCAGCAGAAGCAAGTGAATCCTCCCCACAACCTCTCAGGTTCAGATAAGCCCTCAGTAGCCCAGGTGATCTGGAGATGGACTACTCCTCTCCACCCCTTAGGAATGCCTGTTGATAACGAGATGCACTAAAGCCAGGTGAGATATTCTGGAAATATTGCAATTTTACCCACAGCCCTTTGGCTTACATTTAATGGAAACTCGTAAGATACTGTGCATATGATAAGAGAGAGAGAGAGTTTGGGTGTCCCAAGTTATGTGCAGGAGTTTTTGGGTACCTCAACCATTTAAAACCAAGCATTCTCAGTATGTATCTTGCAAAATGTGTCAGAGTATAATTTGCTCGATTCTGACCCTTGATCCTTGATGACAATGGAATGAGTGAATTGCAAAATACTTCACAATTAGCCAAAAGACTTGTTACATAGCATTAATTTTTTTCCAATAGCTTACCATTTGTTGACTGCTGTATTTCAGGAACTATACAGCTTTATGTAGGTCTTATTTTAATACAGCATTCCCAAGGGGAGTGTGTCATTTTACCTATTTTGCAGGTGAGGAAACTTGAGGATCGATGAGATTAAATAACCTGCTCAGGGACTCAAAGTTCATCATCAGCAGAGCTGGGATTTGAGCTCAAAATTTATCCAAAATTTAAATGTTGAACTACTTTTCCATTTAAACCCATTTAAATATTGAGGAGTGTTTGCGATATACAATGACAGTAATTGAAAATACTGTTTATATCATAGTTCTTAGTAAACAAGCTTTTAATGGCTACACAGAATTTCATTGTTGGACAGTTAGGTTTTCTTATCTTTGCTCTTACAAATAATGCTTCAAAAAATGTCCTTGGAATAACAGTTTAAAAGTGGTCACCCTGGGAGGAATGTGCCTGTGTATGTTCTGTTTCCTCATCTGTAAATGGGAAAAATACCTATCTTATAAAAACACAGCCCCTCCCAAAAGTTGAACGCCTTTCTGCTTTGGGGCAGAGTATGCCCTTTTCTGTTTCTGAGTCACTTCATACCTTTGCTATTTGTCCTGCTTCTAAAAGCGTTTTGAGTTTTTCAGGCTCACCTAGAGTTTTGGAGAGATGTATTATGAATTGGGAAACTGAGAAATTCTCTGTTATCAGTACCTATGATGCTGGGTGTAACTCCAGGGGAAAGTCCCAGGGCAAAATACCTCAAAAACTGAAATCAGTCAAAAGGAGAAATAAAGATAAGAAACCCATTTATTTCTTACAAGCAGTTGTCTCATCTCTCTCTTGACCAGGCTGCAGCAGAAGAGAGCTCCACCAACCTCTTGGGTCTGGATAACTCTCCCACACCCTTGTAATTACCTGTTGATATGTAGATGGCTACTTATCTCCACCCCTTGGAAACACCTATTGATATGCAGATGCAGTAAAGCCAGGCAAGAGATTCTGGAAATATTGCAATTTTACCCACCTGGGTTTTTGTTCCCAGAGTCGAAGAATGAGTTTAGCGAACACTCAAGGTAGAAGAGCCAGGGAGAGGCTTTTATTTAGAGATAAGTAAGAGGACAGAGCTCCTGACTCCTGCCAGGAGGGGACAAGAAAATCCATAGCTGTGCTTTGTCTAGGGGATTTACTGGTGGATGAGGATTTTTAGGAATGTGATAAAGGGCTAGGAGTGTGGACCTGTTAAGTGGTCCTAGAATGTTCATTCTGGATGAGACATTAAGTCTCTTTTCTCATCAGTCTTCCAGATAATTCTGCAAAATTAACGTAAGAAATTTACTGCAGATTTCTTTCCCAGAATAGCAGCTTCTTGGTCTGGGAGTATATGAATCATCAATCAAGACTGCCTGCCCTGCCCTCAAGGTGGACTGAGTTATTGTCTGTTTGCTAAAGAGTTTAAAAGGTAATCTAAGATGGAATCTTTCTTGCTTTTACTCTGTTCTTTATGTCTGGGCTTGCTTGCCATTATTAATAGCCCAGATTGCAAATCACCTGATCAGGCTTGAAGGAGGAAAAATAGCACATAGACCTGGGCCTTTTAGCATGCTAAAGTGAATCGTACACATGATCACAAATGATTAGCATAATAAAAACATGGACTGTGCTGAGATACTTTCCTTTATCTGGGACATATTAACTGATCTCACTGAAGAATGACTCTAGAGCTTAATGTTTAACACGGAGTTCTGGTAGGGGGTTTCCTTGTGTATTGTTACATTGCTCTGACTGTAATTATCTTGCCTTGCTTTTTCCGGAGCCCCTCACTCTACTCTGTCTAAACCCACAGTCCTTGTCTCACCTACTGGACTCAGCTTTTAAGTATTTTCAGTGGAAAGTATAAACTCTAAAGTTGGTAATGCAAATGGTTTGACAAGGATTCTGGTAGTAAGAGCATGTTCATAAGCAATTTTCAGATCTAGGTGATGGATTCTAAAATGGATGGAATTATCAGATTTCAGGTATGGAAAATCCCATTGCCTAGAATTATTCTGGGTAGCACCTTGTCCAGTTAGGAGTAGAGATGTGTGTCCTTTGGGGACAGTGCCCCTATATCTGTCCTTATTCATAATCCATAGAACCCTTCACCTTTATCCTTTACCCTCAAATATAAGTTGCTTCAGAACACACTTTAGATGTGTGAATCATCTCAGTTGAGTTCCATGTGAGATACTTTGCCTTATTGCCCCCAGAGTTTTTTTTTTTTCTTCATTAGTTTTAATTCACCCAAGAGCCAGGACAATCTCTCCAGTTTTTCAACCCATCTACAGCTCACTTGTATGTAGTTTGAGAACTAACATTACTTTGTCTTTAAAAGATTATTTGTGGAACTAGAAAGATTTCCAGGCTATACTGACCTCCTCTTCCCCATATCTCAGCATTCCACTTACGTATAGCTTGATTTAGGGACAATAGAAACAAAAACATTGATTTAAAGGAATTCACATTAAATATGGTTGTAAATATTCTGTTGAAGAAGGTAAATGAAATAGTGTAATTATCTGAATCAATATGTCAATTCCTAATTAATCTAGGAATTGACCTCAATTTCATTTTTGGACTTCAATGTTCTTAGATTGTGGTGATCTATGAGTTTGACCCCTTTTCCCAACTGGCCACATTTAAAGGGATATAAGTCTTTCCAATCTAGGTTCCACGTGAAAAGGATATTAGATAGCCTTTGGCATTTGGATGACTTGATTTGTATCTAAACATCTGAGGAATCTATACCTGTTTCAATAGAAGAGACAGGTGCAGTATGACCAGTCAGACTAAAGGATTAGGTAGCCCCTTTCCCTGTACGTGGCTCTAGACATCTCTTCCATCTGGCTGTTCCTTAGTTATATTCTTTTAAAATAAACCAGTGATCCAGTAAGTAGAATGTTTCTTTGAGCTCTCTGGAGTTGCTCCACCAAACTAATCAAACCAAGGAACATCTGATTAAGAGCCAGTCAGTCAGAAGCACACGTGATAATCTGGACTTGCCTTGGCCTCTGAAATGGGGAGGAGGCAGTCTTGTAGGGCTAAGCTCTTAAACTGTAGAATCTGATGCTCTCTGGGTAGACAGTGTCCAAATTGAGTCAAGTTGTAAGACACCCAGCTGGTAACTGGAGAATTGTTTGGATGTGGGAAAAGCCCCTCCCTGCACATTGGTACTGGGCATAGAACCCTTACACGGACACTTGGGCGTCTCAATGGTACTGTGAAACTAAACTGTAATTTCCCAGGGCACTCAACCCTTGCTCTTCCCAAATAGGCAGTTAAAATGAGCTACTGAAAATGTTTTGAAACATAAAATAGTGGGTCTGAGATAATTTAGATGGTGGATCCTTTTGGTATCCTCCATGACTCATCAAAGTGCACCAGAAAATCCAGCAATTCTCCACACCCCTTATGAAAGCCTTATAAGTCACAAAGAATAAAGGCTTCAATGGTAAATTCTCCCCACCTCCCTCGCTCCTGTTAATGTCACTTAAATTTTGGCTCAGGCACCCTCCGGGGTTTTGCTGGCAAGGTGTGCATCTGGCGTGCTCTTACGGATCCACTTCCTGGGGACTGTGGTACGTTGTAAAGAACTTTGGGGTGAGGGAGACTTGAGTTCAAATTAAAATGGCTCCTAAGCTGTAGACTGGCTGTCCCCAGAGGTGTCAGATGTACACTGAGGACCAGGGTGGCTTGCATGCTTCCACTAATGACCCTAACCGATCCATTGTCAGCAACAGACTTGGATAGACACACGTTACAAAAGAGGAGATGCAAAGGATCAGTACAGGTTTCGACACTGCAAAATAATCACATTGGGATGTCACGAACTCATCAGATTGTCAAACATTTTAAAGTCTGACACTAAAGTATTTGCAAGGCTATATATATCAATGAGAAGTCATACATTGCTGGTGAAAGGGTAGCTTGGTACACCCATTTTTGGATAATAGTGTATTTTGTAGTAAATTTGAAGATTTGCAAACCCAACGATCTAGCAATTCTGCAGGTGTATGTCTTAGAGATCTGCTCCTATCCATGTGAACTATGAAAATGCTCAGTCTCAATCTGGAAACAACCCAGAGGTCCATCATTAATAGAAGGAAGAAATAAGGGATGAAATGTTTGTACAGTGGGGCACTATAGAGAGTACTACAGGTTACAACATACAGCAAAGTGAATGAATCTTACAATGTGGTAAAGAAGAAGTAGGGTGCTGTGATCTGTATGATACTATATCAAATTCAAAAACAGACACAAATTTACAACAACAGTAAGCCCATGAGGGGAAGGATCATTATTACTATTATTTCAAATGCCTAGAACAAAGCCTGCCACATTTTAGATGCTCAGTGGATCCTGAGGGACCTTAACCATACTGTTGAGGGCTGTATGCCTAGGTGTCACAATATAAAGACAAGCCATTATTATCAAGGTCAGGATAAAGTTACCTCTAAGGATGAGGAAGGAAGTTATGACTGGGAAGCAACTAACAGGGAGGTGTCTTCTGAAGTGCTGGTGATTCCTTGACCCGGGCAGTGATTGGTTATAGGGGGTGTTCTTTTTATTTCTGACACTATACATCTGTGTGCTTTCTTGTACACAATACTCTCAGTGAAATAGCAAACGCAACAGCCTTCTAGTCTGTTTTCATTTTTATGTACTCAATTGGGAGCTTAGGTGAGAGAAAAGTGCAGATGGGGGCTTTGGGACCATCCCATGCAGCTGTTCTCATGGGGACTGTGAATACAGTGGGATGACCATAGAGCTCTTCATTTGTTTGCACCAGGACGTCTTGGTAGCGGCTTAGGCACCAGGGACCTGTGTTCGGCTCCTCCTTTACCACCTACAGGTTGTGTGACCTGGGAGATCTAGGAGGATCTAGTTTTCTCAGCTGTGAAAAGGGCATGATGGGAGCCGCCTCAGCGTGTTGCAGTGGCTGCAGGAGGATTAAACAAGATAAACCAAAGTAAACCATGTAGGCATTTTCAGTGCCTGGGGTGCTTTTGTGTGAATTAGAAAAGGCACCCTCTGCCAGTCCCTTGGTGCGGGGGGAGCCGGGGAGAGGGGGTGCAGTTTGGTGAGCAGATGATGCTATTGTGTCAGCTAGAAAAAGGGACCCCAGGGATGGGTGTGGATGAAATAATAGGGGAAGGGGATTAAACATTAACAAGCTTCCAGTTACAAAATAACAGGTTGGGGATGCAATGTGCTGAATAGGGAATGTGGTTTGACATTGTAACAACTTTATATGGGGACAGGTGGGAAGTCTGCTTAGCATGCTAATCACTTGGTAATGTATACAAATGATGAATTGCTCTGTTGGACACCTAAGACCAGAGTAATACTGTCAACTTCACTTCAATGGTGGGGTTTTGGCCTCCACCCCCAAGCTGAGAACTGGGCAGTGAATAAACTACAGAAACCTATGCAGCAGCCCTGGTGGTTGGCCATGGAAATGTTTACCTGCCTGATACCGGCCCAAATTCTTATTTACTCAGAAGGCAAGCTGTGTGCTAGGAATCTGCTGGACTTCTGTGGTGGAAATGGGTCTGCAGTGCTTCCTGTTGGATTTTTTTTAATATCACCAAGAGGAGTCACTTTCTTCTGATCCTACCATGTTTTTAAAATACAGCTCCTCTGGGAAGAGCCATGTTCTGGGACCCTTCAGACCCCTGGCTCTGGTCTCCAGCTGGATCTAGATCTGACCAGTAATTTTCCACATTTCAGTTTCCTCTTCAAAATGGGAGCTGCCCTGGAACTGCTTCATGTCCGCTGTTGGGGGGAATTCAGGGTGCTCTAAGGTGAGAAGAGAAGGACGGATTTAGGGTGGGGGTGCTGAACGGGGCAGACCTGGTGGTCTCTCTCTTACCCCAGCCAACTAAAGACAATACCCTTTAATTGTTTCTAAAATTTGAAATTCTGCATAAGAACAATTTGAAGACAAGGTTTCATTGGGCTGGATGAGGCGCTTAAAAGCCCCTCTTCCTCTAACATTCTCTGACTCTTCAGGCACCTGGAAGGCAGCACTGCATAGAGAAAACAGGTGCATTGGGGTGTCAGACAGCACTACACACTTCTCTGCTCCAACTGAATGACTTGAGCAAGTTACTACCTCCTGGAATTTAGTGTTGCTGTGAAGGTAAAATATGTAAAATGTTTAGCAGGAAAAGAAATGTGCAGGAAGGGTTAATTTTAATGGAGCATTGTATAGATCCTTGCATCAAAAATTTTGATTTTCCATAAACCTTGTACTTATTCTCCCAAGATAGAGGTTTCCTAAAGAGCAATCTGGTCTCGTTCAGTGATGTGCCAGGTGACCTGTACCTTAGGCCGTTTTCGACAGAGAACGGCCGGCTACCCTTGAAAAATGGCAATATGTTCTTAATCATTGGGAAACTGGAAGACTTTTCCTGTGATTCCTGTAATGGTTAATTAACATTAACGAATTAATTAGCAAACCCCCTGACCTCCAGCTTCCGTTCCACAGGATGGTTCTGGGAGAATCATTTTGGGAGAAATTTCACTTGTTAGAAAAAGCGTAACACCTAAATGTGATTTATTCCCACCAGGGGGTTTAAATGTTCAAACAATAAGGTATTGACAAAAAGCCCACATGGTGAAATACAAGCCTGGAAGTCTCAGCCTGGAAGGGGGAAGGAAATTGAGGAGGAATAGGCTGTGCAGTGGGGTGGGGGAGAAAGAAGAAGTTTTAAGCCAGCCAATAAAATTAAGACAAATGTAAAGAAAGCCTAATATGGACATAACCTGCTTAGGCAACGTCTGGGAGGGAATGTGAACCCCATAGTACTCAGCCAGTGAGAAACCAGGGGTGGGACTCGCGTGCTAAGGAATAAATAGCTTGTTGTCGCCCCCGAGTGTGCCTGCTCCCCAGACACGTGGTCCTGCAAGACCACCATTAAAGCCCCTCTCCGCCGTTCTCTTGGTCAGACCAGTGAGAGTGTTCCTCACACACTTTACCGCTCTGCTTTTAAATTCACACTGGGTGAAATTCGCTCTTGAAACAACATTTTGTTTTGATGGCTGGTTGATAGGCAGATAAGGGTGACGGGGGGCTTGGGCTTTGCTTATGGTCAGGCACACTGGAAATCCCATTTAAATGAAGTTCTAGTGGCCCAAGTAAAAATCAGATTTAAGGGACTACTTCTGGGGGTTTTCAAAATAGTTTGAGAGCAAGTCTCTAACTCCCAAGTGAATTCTGGGTAGCTTTTTCTTTTATGTACCCTTTCGATTCTTCCCTTTAATTGGACAGATCCTGTGATTGGGAAGAATAAACAATTTGTCAGGTGCGTGCAAGTAGATTCTAAAGAAGGATATTGTCCCCCTGTGTGAAATGGTGGCCCCGCCAGGGGCACCACCACTTCACAGCACATCTAAGCCCTTCAGCTTTTCATGTGTGCCCAAAAGACCCCAATTATTGCCCTGAATTGTGATTTATTTGTGGGTGCTTAAGAAATTAATGATAGTTGCACAGTGTCAGAGAAACCTGCAATTACCAGCAACAATTGCCCTTTTGGGTACTGCTTGGGAGAGAAATGTGGGCGTTTCCAGGGATGGAGATCTGTAAGTGTCATGCCCAGGCATGGCAGCAGCTCATTTCAGTGGTGTTTTGGCTTGTTAGTTTTCTTTTGCATTTGTGGTAAGGGGTGTCTTGCTTTGCTGTATGAATCTTGCCACTAGGATATGGAACACTGCCCTTCCCAGAAGATAATCTTCTGACACTTCTCATGTACTTTGTGTTAAATATTGCTGCTGTTAAATTCTGTATACAATGTCAGTTTATTGGATTCAGTTCTCTAATTCAATAAGCAAGCCAGACAAAAGGTTTATCTGGGTTTTGTTATCAGTGGGAGCAATTGTGTTAAAATGGCTCCTCCCTCTGACCATTTGTGTCGGTCAGGGTCCAACCAGGAGACAAAACCACACAGCAATTTGAAGAGGAAAAGTTAAGCATAAATATTAACTATTACCAGGGATTGAGGTAACAGGACTGGCCAGCCAGGAGTAAAGAGACTGGCTTCTACTTGGGAGCAGTAAACAGGCCTGGCAACTGTAGAGAAGCTATTGCCCCTAGGGCTGAGAAAGAGCCCCCTCTGGCAAACGTACCCCCTTGTTGGGTCTCTGGGCCGAGAGGCCGCCCTCGCTGGAGTGTGTGCAGCCATGACCCGCTCCCAGGTGGAGACCGGGGAGCTTCAGGGAAGCTGTTCAGAGGAGGTGCCCTGCCTTGGGTTCCAAGGGGGTGTCAGTGGAAGCTGGCAGGTGCTGTAGGCTGCTGGCTGGGTGAGCACATACCCGAGGTTGCTGAGAGTAGCAGAACTGAAGCAGGAAGGAAACTCCCCGCCTCCTGTGTTCCTCCCGCGCCATCTAGTGCGGAAGCTGCACATTGCGCCAGCGGGCAAAGGACGGGTGCAGGTTCCTTCTGCCTTCTCATGGAGCAGGCATTGAAGCGTGGCTCTGCACCTCAGAGCCAATACACTGGTAAGTGGCATTTCCTACACTGCCCAGTGTTAGAAAGCATTCGGAGGGATCCCTGTCCTTGCAGTATCATCACACCCTCCCTTTGCCCCATTGCCCCAGCTATAGCACTGGGGTGGGGCACTCAGTCTTCAACAAGAATAAAGCATTCCCTGACTTGGGCCTCAGGTGCCTCGGGGAGAACAGCCCCTCAGTGAGTAACTAATCTGGGCCTTGGCATGTCCACTGGCAGGAATGAGGTCTGGGAAACCTGGCCAGTGGGAACGACACGTGAAAGTGAGGAGGTTAAATTGACCAGGAGAATGACCAGTACTTCACTCAGGCTGGAAGGCATGACGCCTGAAAGGGATGTTCTGTCTGAACATCTGTGTCCACTCCCCACCCCCATCCATACGTTGAAATCCTAACGCGCAGGTGGGGCCTTTGAGAAGTGATTAGGCTATGAGGACAAAGCCCCCACGAATGGGATCAGTGACCTTATGAGAAAGGCCCCGGAGCGCTCCCGCAGCGCCCCCACCAGGCGAGAACACAGCACGAGGATGGCCGCCCGGGCTAGGCGCCGAACCTGGCAGCTCCCTGATCTGCGTGTTTCCATCTCTGGTATCCAGTGGGTTTGCCTATAAGATTTTGATTGAACGGGCTCGTCCACTTAAAAAACAAATGCTATTTAACGTTTAATGGCTAAGAAACCATTACAATTGTGCCCTGAGTGATTAAAATGCAACCCCTGGTGACCCTTCCTTTCGGTCTGGTGCCCACATGAGGTCAGGGTACAACTAGCACCAGGAGAGACTCTTAAGGGAAGGTACAGGCTCTTCTGTGCGGCTCCATTACATTTGGTGTATTTTGCAACCTCCCCATGCCCTTATTATCCACCACTGAAAATTCTAGAAGATGTGATAGCCAAGGATCTCTGGATAAATGGCATGAAACATTCTATCGGTATCATTTTCTATTTGCCCTCTTTGAACTTTTCTTTAATCTCCCTCCTCCGTTTCCCCACTCTGACTCCTAGCATATATACTGCTAAAGAGCTTTGTACTACTCTCTTGACTTCTTTTCTTTGTACTATTTCTGGAACATACTCCATTCTGGCTTTCATCACCGCGTTTGTAGATGGATGAAGGTTTTGTGGATGTGAAGTTTATAAAATCTGTTGGTGGGGAAGCCTCTGTAAAAGAAGAGCATCAAATTAAGAATACAACACTCGGCATGAAATAAATATATGGACTGAGAAAATAAGTCACAACAAATTACACATTTTAAAAAGCTGATAAATATCCACAAGCATTACAGAATCCAGAAAAATAACAGTATTTAATACTCAAGGAACTTGGTAGGCCGCACCTATTGAAGCAGTGACTCTGGGTGGAGTAACCTGTACTCTCATCGTCTGGGTGATTCTGAGACAGGCTCCATGGTCTGTACGGGTGGCCCTTGGCTGGCTCTCTGGCCTCGTCTCCTGGCACTGTCCCTGCTCACCTCCTGTCTCACCGGCCTGGCTGCTCATGGAACAGGACATGTGAGATCCTTTGAGATTTGGCATTGCATTCCCTCAGCCTACACCCTCTTCCCCCAGCTATGTGGATGGCCCAGTGCTCACTTCAGACCTCTGCTTAAATGTCATCCTGTTGTCGGGCGGTCCCACCTGGGGAGGTCTCCCTGCATGCTAGGTGAGACCTCAGCCCAGGACACGACTCTTGACTCTGATAGAGAATGAATTCACAAGCAGGGTGAAAAGTACAAGCAAGGAAATATTCATTAAAGCAAAAATACACACTCAAGGTGGGGTGGTGCAGGCAATCTCAGAGGTTGAAAACCCTGCCCTTTTTCAAGAGAGGTTGGTTGAAGCCCTTAAAAAATACACCAACATAAAAACTAAGTCTTCTGTGTTGTTGGGAACATACTTCCTCAGTCAGTCGGCTCGAGATGCCACGCAGATTACAAAACTAGCTGTTGGTCCACAGACCCCCATGAATGAATTGAATGAGGTTTTTAAGGTCTTCAATAGGGATCAGACTGAGGAAGATGAAAGGACCCAGCATGGTAGGTGAAATAATAGGGAACAGGCCCCAGTGATAGCTGTCACTCTCAGTAATGCCCTACAGCCTCAGGGTTACCCAAAGAGGCAATATCCCGGGCTATCAGTCAAGTCCTGCTTTAACTGGGGAGACACAGCATTGAAGGAGCAAATGCCCACATCCCTGTTGGAATAGCCTCTGTTTGCACCACCCGGACCATGTCCTAACTGCAAGCATGAAGGGCACTGGAGGAGGGACTATCCCCTGTTCTGAAGGGAATGGTGCAAACCCTTGACTAGTGAAGGAGCCCGGGGCGTCTGACAGCTCCCATAGGACAGTACTCATCACCTCGGAGGAGCCATGGGTAGTCCTAGATGTTGCAGGTAGACATTGATTTTTTGACTATACAAGAGTCACTTTGTCCTCCTCAGCCAATATGGTAACTGGAATAAATGGAACACCAGCTACTCGATTTTTTATACTCCCTCTTAATTGTCAGTTTTTAGACCAAATTTTTACCCATCAGTTCCTTATCACACCTCAGTGCCCCACTCCCTCACTGGGACAAGTCTTCCTAGCCTCTTTGGGCAAACTTACACCTTCAAGGGCCCCCCCAAACACTTACTGCTGACATTGGCCTCCAGGAGTGAGTGAAGACCACCCCCTCAGACTCTGGCCAGCGTCTCGGCTCAGGTTAGCCTGAGGTCTGGGATCAAGGCATTCCTAGAAGGGCCAAGTAATGCTAGCTTTGGTTGTTTTTCTTAAAGACCCCACCCAATTTCCCCACAAGACGCAATGACCATTAGAGCCAAAGGCTTAGCCCCTCATTATGTCCTTGCAGCACACTTAAAGCCTGTTTTCCTTTGAGTCTCTACAGGACCGAGAAGCTCATCTATCTGAGGTCAACACTGCTGCCCTCAGCAGCCTACTCCTGAGACCCACTGGAGGGACTCAAATTCTTAAGGAAACTCTTGCTCAGGAGCCAGAGAATACTAAGGAGCCCATAAATACTAGGCTAGGGATGGAGGGATAATGCTTCGGTTAGAGTAACTCAGATCTCGGCCTCTAGTAGCAATGTCACTGATTGCTGGGTATGTCACCCCAAACTACCATCTGTGTCAGACCACTCACATCCGCTGGTAATGCTCATCCAGGATTTTTCTGGACTTCTGAGATGTCAGATAAGCTATGATAGAAAACCTCCACAAGTTATATATTGGGTCCAACTTCTTTGTACACCTAGTGTTCCTTGTTTTGTTTTTTTTTTAGTCTATTATTTTTTTATTAAGGTATCATTGATATACACTCCTATGAAGGTTTCACATGGTAAACAATGTAGTTATTAAATTCACCCATATTATCAACTCCCCCATACCCTATTGTAGTCACAGTCCATCAGTAAGATGCCACAGAGTCACTATTTGCCTTCTCCGTGCTACACTGTCTTTCCTGTGACCCCCCATACCACCTATACTAATCATAATACCCTTCAATCCCCTTCTCCCTCCCTCCCCATTCATCCTTTACACCCCCTTCCCTTTGGTAACCGCTAGTCCCTTCTGGGAGTCTGGGAGCCTGCTGCTGTTTTGTTCCTTCAGTTTTGCTTCATTGTTATACTCCACAAATGAGGGAAATCATTTAGTACTTGTCTTTCTCTGCCTGGATTATTTCACTGGGCATAATACCCTCTAGCTCACCCATGTTGTTGCAAATGGTAGGATTTGTTTTTTTCTTATGGCTGAATAGTATTCCATTGTGTATATGTACTACCTTTTCTTTATCCATTCATCTACTGATGGACACTTAGGTTGCTTCCATATCTTGGCTATTGTAAATAGTACTGCAATAAACACAGGGGTGCATATGTCTTTTTGAATCTGAGAACTTATTTTCTTTGGATAAATTCCTTGGAGTGGAATTCCTGGGTCAAATGGTATTTCTATTTTGAGATTTTTGAGGAACCTCCATATTGCTTTCCACAATGGTTGAACTAATGGTTCAGGGTCTTTTGTAATTCTATATGAATTTTAGATCTATTTGCTCTAGTTCGTTGAAGAATGCTGTTGGTATTTTGATAGGGATTGCATTGAATCTGTAGTTGCTTTAGGCAGGATGGCCATTTTGACAATATCAGTTCTTCCTATCCATGAGCATGGGATGTGTTTCCATTTATTGGTATCTTCTTTAATTTCTCTCATGAGTGTCTTGTAGTTTTCAGGGTATAGGTTTTTCACTTCCTTCATTAGGTTTATTCTTAGGTATTTTATTCTCTTTGATGCAATTGTGAATGGAATTGTTTTCCTGATTTCTCTTTCTGTTAGTTCACTGTTAGTGTATAGGAGTGCAACAGATTTCTGTGTATTAATTTTGTATCCTGCAATTTTGCTGAATTCAGATATTAGATCTAGTAGTTTTGGGGTAGATTCTTTAGGTTTTTTTATGTACAATATCATGTCGTCTGTGAACAGTGACAATTTAACTTCTTCTTTACCAATCTGGATGCCTTTTATTTCTTAGTGGTGTCCGATTGCTGTGGCTAGGACCTCCAGAACTATGTTGAATAAAAGTGGAGTGGGCATCCTTGTCTTGTTCCTGATCTCAAAGGAAAGGCTTTCAACTTCTTCCTGTTATGTATGATTTTGGCTGTGGGTTTATCATATATGGCCTTTATTATGTTGAGGTACTTGCCCTCTATACCCATTTTGTTGAGAGTTTTTATCATGAATGGATGTTGAATTTTGTCAAATGCTTTTTCAGCATCTATGGAGAGGATCATGTGGTTTTTGTCCTTCTTTTTGTTGATTTGGTGGATGATGTTGATGGATTTTCTAATACTGTACCATCCCTGCATCCCTGGAATAAATCCTGCTTGATCATGATGGATGATCTTTTTGATGTATTTCTGTATTCTGTTTGCTGACATTTTGTTGAATATTTTTGCATCTATGTTCATCAGGGATATTGGTCTGTAATTTTCTTTTTTTGTGCTGTCTTTGCCTGGTTTTGGTATTAGAGTGATGCTGACCTCATAGAATTAGTTTGGAAGTATTCCCTTCTCTTCTACTGTTTGGAAAACTTTATGGTGGATGGGTTTTAGGTCTTCACTAAATGTTTGATAAAATTCAGTGGTGAAGCCATCTGGTACAGGAATTTTGTTCTTAGATAGTTTTTTGATTACCAATTCAATTTCATTGCTCGTAATTGGTCTGCTCAGATATTCTGTTTCTTCCTGTTTCAGCCTTGGGATGTTGTATTTTTCTAGAAAGTTGTCCATTTCTTCTAGGTTATCCAGTTTGTTACCATATAATTTTTCATAGTATTCTTTAATAATTCTTTATATTCCTGTGGTGTCCAAGGTGACTTTTCCTTTCTCATTTCTGATTCTGTTTATGTGTGTAGACTCTCTCTTTGTTTTATTCTTCTTGATTTTATTTATTTCTGCTCTAATCTTTATTATGTCTCTCCTTCTACTGACTTTGGGTCTCATTTGTTCTTCTTTTTCTAGTTTCATTAATTGTTATTTTAGACTGTTCATATAGGATTGTTCTTTTTTCTGAGGTAGGGCTATATTGCAATATAAGTTCCCTCTTACCATGGCCTTTGTTGTGTCCCACAGATTTTGCAGTGTTGATAATATTGTTGTCATTTGTCTCCATATATTGCTTGATCTCTGTTGCTATTTGGTCATTGATCCATTCGTTTTTTAGTAGCATGTTGTTAAGCCTCCATGAGTTTGTGGGCTTTTTTGTTTTCTTTGTGCAATTTATTTCTAGTTTCATACCTTTGTGGTCTGAGAAGCTGGTTGGTACAATTTCAGTCTTTTTGAATTTACTGAGGCTCTAGTATATGATCTATTCTTGAAAATGTTCCACGTGCACTTGAGAAGAATGTGTATCCTGCTGCTTTTGGGTGGAGTGTACTGAAGATGTCTGTTAGGTCCATCTGTTCTAATGTTTTGTTCAGTGCCTCTATCACCTTACTTATTTTCTGTCTGGTTGATCTGTCCTTTGCAGTGAGTGGTGTGTTGAAGTCTCCTAAAATGAATACATTGCATTCTATTTCCCCCTTTAATTCTGTTAGTATTTGTTTCACATATGTACGTGCTTCTGTGTTGGGTGCATAGATATTTATAATGGTTATATCCTCTTGCTGGACTGACCCCTTTGTCGTTATGTAATGCCCTTCTTTGTCTCTTGTGACTTTCTTTGTTTTGAAGTCTATTTTGTCTGACACAAGTACTGCAACTCCTGCTTTTTGCTCCCTTTTAGTTGCATGAAATATATTTTTCCATCCCTTCACTTTTAGTTTGTGTATATCTTTATGTTTGAAGTGAGTCTCTTGTAAGCAGCATATAGATAGCTGTTGTTTTTTTATCCATTCAGTGACTCTGTGTCTTTTGATTGGTGCATTCAGTCCATTTACATTTAGGGTGATTATCGATAGGTATATACCTATTGCTATTTCAGGCTTTAGATTCATGGTTACCAAAGGTTCAAGGGTAACTTCCCTACTATCTAACAGTCTAACTTAACTCAGTATGTCATTACAAACACAAGCTAAAAGTTAATTTTTTTCCCTCTGTTTTCTTCCTCCTCCATTCTTTATATATTAGGTATCATATCCTGTACTCTTTGTCTATCCCTTGACTGACTTTGGGGGTAGTTGATTTAATTTTGCATCTGCTTAGTAATTAATTGTTCTACTTTCTTTCCTGTGGTTTTATTTCCTCTGGTGTCAACTATTTAGCCTTAGGAACACTTCCAACTGAAGCAGTCCCTCCAAAATACACTGTAGAGATAGTTTGTGGGAGGTAAGTTCTCTCAGCTTTTGCTTATCTGAAAATCGTTTAATCCCTCCTTCAAATTTAAATGATTATCTTGCCAGGTAGCATATTCTTAGTTCGAGGGCCTTTTGCTTCATTCTATTAAATACATCATGCCACTCCTTTCTGGCCTGTAAGGTTTCTGCTGAGAAGTCTGATGTTAGCCTGATGGGTTTTCCTTTGTATGTGATCTTTTTTCCCTCTCTAGCTGCTTTTAAAAGTCTGTCCTTACCTTAATCTTTGTCATTGTAGTTATTATATGTCTTGGTGTTGTCCTCCTTGGGTCCCTTGTGTTGGGAGATCTGTGCACCTCTATGGCCTGAGAGACTATCTCTTTACCCAGATTGGGGAAGTTTTCAGCAATTACTTCCTCAAAGACACTTTCTATTTCTTTTTCTCTCCTTCTTCTGGTGCCCCTATAATGTGAATATTGTTCCATTTGGATTGGTCACATAGTTCTCTCAGTATTCTTTCATTCCTAGAGATCCTTTTTTCTCTCTGTGCCTCAGCTTCATTTATTCCTCTTCTCTAATTTCTATTCTATTTACCATCTCCTCCCCTATATCTAATCTGCTTTTAAATCTCTCCATTGCATGTTTTCTTTCTGATACTGTGTTCTGTAATGATTGAATCTCCATCCGGAGTTCTTCCCTGAGTTATTGAATATTATTCTGTACCTCCATGAGTGTATTTATGATTTTGATTTTGAAATCTCTTTCAGTAAGATTCATAAGTTCAGTATCATTTGATGCTTTTTCAGGTATTTGTGGGATTTTGGTTTGAACCAGGTTCCTTTTTTTTTTTTTCTTTTTTTTTTCTGTAGATAATTATTTTTTATTGAAGGGTAGTTGACACACAGTATTAGATTACATTAGTTTCAGGTGTACAACACAGTGATTCAACATTTATATACATGATAATTCTAGGTACCAGCTATCGCCATACCAAGTTGTTACAATATTTTGACTATATTCCTTATGCTATACATTACATCCCGTGAACCAGGTTCCTTTGATGTTTCATATTTGTATGTGGTGCCTTCTAGTGCCCAGAAGCTCTACTTTCTTGATCGGCTCAGCCCCTGGATCAATGTCAGGGATTTCAGGAGAGCAATGCTGATGCCTGGGGGGAGGAAAGAGTTGTTTCCTGCTTCCTGGCTAGTATGTCTGTCTCCACTGCCAGAACCAGTGGGCCGAGCACACGGTTGTAAACCTGTATGCTTTGTGTTTGTAGCTGCTATAGGTGGGGCTTGCCTCTGTCTGGCCTGACACAAGGGCAGGGGATGCCAGTTTGCAAGCCAGTGTGGGGTGGCCAGGAGGCAGGCGCAACAGGCTGTATATCACAGTGGGGGGGCCTTGGAGCTGTGTAGCCAGCCAGGGGCCTGGAGTGCCTGAAGATACTGAGAGTTCCCAACTTGCTGGGCAAAATGTGCCTGGACAATTTTGTTGACCTGCCCTTTCTCTTGAGCATTAAGCTCTGTGCAATCCCTGCCCCTTTAGCAGCCTTCTCACTGTTAGAAGTTTCTCAGACTGCCTGCCTTTCTTTTGTCCCAGAGTGGCTGGATATGGATGCCTGTTTTCCACAATCAGCTAGAGTCTCAGTGTTTTCACGTATTCCACCTGTCTTAACTTTCCAACCCCACTAGTCTCCAGAGCACCATGCAATTAGGTCCATGCTCCCAGAGCAGATCTCCAGGGCTGGGTGTCCAGCAGTCCCAGGCCTCCACTCCCTCCCTGCTCTGTTTCTCTTCCTTTTGCTGGTGAGCTGGGGTGCAGGAAGGGCTTGGGTCCTGCTGGATCAGTTTTGTTATGTTACCCTGTTCTGTGAGGTCTGCTCTGTTCTCCAGGTGTATGGAGTCTGGTGCAGCCTTCTTTCCTGTTGCTCTTTCAGGATTAGTTGTATTAATTATATTTTCATATTATATGTGGTTTTGGGAGGAGGCCGCCTCTGTCTCTTGTCTCATACCACCATCTTTAATCCTCTGTGTTCCTTGTTTTTTTTTCAGTTTATTTTATTTTTTTAAGGTTAACATTTTGTTGTATTAATTATATGTATATGTAATTTCACAATGGATATGCTATTTTTTTGTTATCATTAATCTACAATTACATGAAGAGCATTCTGTTTACTAGGCTCCCCCCTTCACCAAGTACCCCCCCACACCCCATTACAGTCACTGTCCATCAGTGTAGAATCACTACTTGTCTTCCCTGTGTTGCACAGCCCTTCCCATGCCGCCCCTACATGCTAATTATACATGCTAATCCTAATACCCCCTTTCTTTCCTCCCCCCTTTATCCCTCCCTTTCCACCCATCCTCCCCAGTCCTTTCCCTTTAGTAACTGTTAGTCCATTCTTGGGTTCTGTGATTCTGCTGCTGTTTTGTCCCTTCAGTTTTTCTTTATTCTTATATTCCACATATGAGTAAAATCATTTGATACTTGTCTTTCTCTACCTGGCTTGTTTCACTGAGCATAATCCCCTCTAGCTCCACCCATGTTGTTGCAAATGGTAGGATTTGTTTTCTTCTTATGGCTGAATAATATTCCATTGAGTATATGTACCACATCTTCTTTATCCATTCATCTACTGACGGACATTTAGGTTGCTTCCATATCTTGGCTATTGTAAATAGTTCTGCGATAAACATAGTCTTTTTCAAACTGGGCTGCTGCATTCTTAGGGTAAATTCCTAGAAGTGGAATTCCTGGGTCAAATGGTATTTCTATTTTAAGCATTTTGAGGAACCTCCATACTTCTTTCCACAATGGTTGAACTAATTTACATTCCCACCAACAGTGTAGGAGGGTTCCCCTTTCTCCACAACCTTGCCAACATTTGTTATTGTTTGTCTTTTGGATGGTGGCGATCCTTACTGGTGTAAGGTGATATCTCATTGTGGTTTTAATTTGCATATCTCTGATGACAAGCAATGTGGAGCATCTTTTCATGTGTCTGTTGGCCACCTGAATTTCTTCTTTAGAGAACTGTCTATTCAGCTCCTCTGCCCATTTTTTAATTGGATTATTTGTTTTTTGTTTGTTGAGGCGTGTGAGCTCTTTATATATCTTGGATGTCAACCCTTTATCGGATCTGTCATTTATGAATATATTCTCCCACACTGTAGGGTACCTTTTTGTTCTATTGATGGTGTCCTTTGCTGTATAGAAAGAAGCTTTTCAGCTTGATATAGGCCCACCTGTTCATTTTTGCTTTTGTTTCCCTTGCCCAGGGAGATATGTTCATGAAGAAGTCACTCATGTTTATGTCTAAGAGATGTTTGCCTATGTTTTTCTCTAAGAGTTTTATAGTTTCATGACTTACATTTAGGTCTTTGATCCATTTTGAATTTACTTTTGTGTATGGGGTCAGACAGTGATCCAGTTCCATTCTCTTACATGTAGTTGTCCAGTTTTGCCCACACCATCTGTTGAAGAGACTGTCATTTCGCCATTGTATGTCCATGGCTCCTTTATCGAATATTAATTGGCCATATATGTTTGGGTTCATGTTTGGAGTCTCTATTCTGTTCCACTGGTCTGTGGCTCAGTTCTTGTGCCAGTACCAAATTGTCTTGATTAGTGTGGCTTTGTAGTAGAGCTTGAAGTTGGGGAGTGGAATCCCCCCCATTTTATTCTTCCTTACCTTGTTTTTTATAAGCCCACCAACAATCAAAATCATGGTCCATGATTAGATAAGAATGATTAGATAAGAATCAAAATTCTTATCCATGGGGGCAATTGCTCCCATCCTATTACTGGAACTGTAGTTGTTGTCTTAACAGGACTGCCCACGTATTTTAATCCTAATGATTTATGGTGTGCAAAAACGCTTTTCTAGTTTAAGAACCCATTGGCTTTGGAATATATCTCCCTCCACTTGTGTTGAGATCCAAATACCAATCCTGCCATATGCCAAATGTTTACTTACATCATGACAAAAGGCTCTTATAACCCATTTGCTTCAGCTCTTAAAATATGTTCTGTAAATGACACTATTACTTCTTTTTATTTAGAACCTCAACAAATTGAGCTACTTCTTAAGTCTGTCTGAAGACCACGGGTTACTGTCCCATATACACCTCCTACTCCCATATCCCCCATATCATGTGAATTATGGAAACACTTACAAGAACAGGCTGACCAGATATTAAAATCACCCATTATTCCAAAACCAAGGCAAACAGCCTATTCAGACCCATGGTATGAATCAGCCTTGCTTAGTCTGCCTCTAGGTCCTGATATAAATGTACATACTGCTGGTGGAGTATTATGTGCCCCATCAGGGTATCTTTTTGTTTGTGGAGGCAGCCAGGGAACTTCCTGGGCCTATGACTGCATGGACAGTTGGTGTTTAAGTGGTACATGCCTCTTAGGACAATTGGTCATACCTGTGTCTATTCATCATAAGCCTGAAACTTATCTCTGAGTTAGTTCACTGCAGCTTTTCCCCAGACTCCCCGGAGATCTTCTAGGGGGCTTTCCAGCTGGTGATGAGTATTTTTACTTTGGTTACACCCTACCACCCTGGTGGGGACATGAGTGTGTGCTGAGAAATTTATCACACTCTTATCATCATAGCCCGTGAAACTGCGCAAGGCATGGCAACTTTACAAAGGTCTCTGGACTCTCTCACCAAAGTGGTGTTGGATAACCAAATGGCCTTAGACTACCTTCTGGCTGAACAGGGTGGAGTCTGTATCATTGCTGTGCTTATAGCAACATCTCTTGACAAGTAGAAACCAATGTCAGTAAAATCCGCCAACAGGCCACTTGGCTTCAGTAAACTCTCAAGCATCACACCTCTCTTTTTGGACAGAAAGGTTGGGATTGGTTCACTACCTTGTTTGTGTGGATTCCTTTGGGAATTTGTTCAGTATTAACAGGATTATTAAAGATGGGACTGACAATCTTATTAATAATACTAGGACTGTGTTTCATTATCAAATTAATATGCCTTTGCTGTTCTTGCTGCACTTCTAAAATAAAACTTCATCCTTATGCTAGTAGGAGAATCAACACCACTATTCAAACGCACGACTTATCCCTGGGCTTCCTGGATCAGATGGCCAGAGATTTCTATCCCCATAGTGGTATAGGAGATCAACAACCCCTCCACAGCCAGAAGAAGCTGCAGAAGACTGACCATGTCCCTTCAGCATCCCTGAAGAACTGGGAGTGGAAATCTGTTAGGGAGTGACAGGGTAGAGCAGGGACATGGGATAAGCATCATGCCATTATAAAATACGTTTAGCTTCTAAACAAAGGCCAGGTCTTTCTTAAACGTAACCTTTAACTTTATTTTTCTCTCAACTTACTTCCATTAAATAATGTCTGTGTCCAAGACAAGGAACAGGCCTCCAGAGCATTTCCTGACAACATGAAATTGTCAACTTTGTTAGATAAAGAATATCAGGACACACATCAACATGGTTACCTGGACAACCCTATTCTTAAGATAAAGACCTAAATATGTCATACCTTATACTCACACTTACCCAAAAGACTCCATGAAAACTCAAACCCTAAACCCTTTAAACACACCTCTTCTCTCTCCAAGGTTGCCTGCCCTCCTGTGTACTGTCCCTTTAAATAAAACCTTACTTTCTCTTTAAAACCTACTTGGCACTTTTTCTCTGAGGTGCCTGCTCCACACCCACCTCACCTTCAATGTGTACTATCTGCTTTAAAATCCATCTCGCTGTACTTGTTAGACCTGCTCATGAGTTCTTTTTCTTTTTCTTTATTTTTTGGGGGGGCATGAAAAAGGTATACCCAACTGTATTTCCATGGTGGCAGGTCAATCACTAACATCCCATCCACTCAGAGTGAGTCTGCATGCAGCAAGCCAGGCTCTGCCTCTGGGCCCCTCTGCCCGCATAGCCATCCTCTGGGCCTCTGTCTTCAGTGCTGACACCACTCCAGCCTCTGCTCTGCTCTCCTGCAGCCTTGCAGCCGTGCCACCGTGTCACGCTCAGAGTACAGGACAGAGCTCTTTATATAGAGTCAATAGCAACATATTGCCACTTGTGTGTCGTGAGCTAGCTGACCAAGGCCAGGTGAGACTCCTGGCCACAGGAACCTTCATTTTATCCACGCACTCCTTAGCTCAGAGCCCTCTCCTCCTCTGTCACAGACAGTGGGGTGGCATCTCCAGACCTCTCTCTCTTTCTCGCGAGTAGTTTTTCAATCTGATTCAAGAACCCTGTCCTGGGTTGAGGTCTCACCTAGTGCCCTGGGGGACCTCCTCACATGGGACTGCCCGGCATCAGTCGGAGGGCTTTCCTGGCCACCCTTTCCCAAATCCCTCTCCCTCTCCCCCTTCCCTAGCATTGCTTATTTTCTTCATAGCCCTTGTCACCTGTCATGATGTATTTTATGTATTTACTCTCTGTCCTAGTAAAATATATAAGCTCTATGAGGGTAGGGGTTTTTGTCTTTCCTTATCTGGGCTATACCAGCACCCAGATATTTGTAGTAGGAGCTTGGTGAGTACGTGTTGAATGCGTGCATGTACTGATCATATTGAATCACTGGAAGAGCCACTTCTCAAGTCTCTCTCTCTCACACACATACACCTAGTTCTTCTACTAAGCTGATCTTTGTGGACCTTTTCCCAGTTTATGAGCAGTTTGTTTTCACCATCTATGAACCTAAGAGTCGACTGATAAAGTGGACAAGGCCCCAGCTTTAATGTAGTAGCTTTTTTTTCCTTTACTCTCTGGCTTTGCCCCAGTTGCTGACTTTGGGCAGAAGTTTGACCAGATGAGTACCAGTTCCTTTTCTGGTGAAATGGGCCATTATACCTACTCCCCAAAAAAGAGGGCAATTGAAGATTAAATACATGTAAGTTCCCATGCGTGACCCTGGCAGATGTGAAAGAATGTCTTCTTTCAAATTCTGTGTTCTTGTTTTCCTGAGCAATGGTGATATCCCCAGAAGGCCCAGGGCTGGGGGAAGGTGGCTTAGATGAGGCAGGTTCTTATCTGAGAATGCTCAGTTCAAAGCAGGTGTTCAGCAGCTGGAGGGTCTCAAGCATCTCTTTTTCTTAGAAAAGCTTTCTTGCCTTTCCTGAAGTGTTAACTCATCTGTGACCGACTGTTTTGCTGTTAAAACCCAGGAAAGTATGGTGCAGAGAAGGGCATGCAGTGGCTCTGGTGGGGATGGAAACCCACCCTGGGGAAGTTTATTCATCTTCCTTAAAAGGGCAGGTTTGATAATAGAAATACCATTTGACCCAGGAATTCCACTTCTAGGAATTTACCCTAAGAATGCAGCAGCCCGGTTTGAAAAAGACAGATGCACCCCTATGTTTATCGCTGCACTATTTACAATAGCCAAGATATGGAAGCAACCTAAGTGTCCATCAGTAGATAAATGGATAAAGAAGAGGTGGTACATATACACAATGGAATATTACGCAGCTATAAGAAAAAAACAGATCCTACCATTTGCAACAACATGGATGGAGCTAGAGGGTATTGTGCTCAGTGAAATAAGCCAGGCAGAGAAACACAAGTACCAAATGATTTCACTCATATGTGGAGTATAAGAACAAAAGAAAACTGAAGGAACAAAACAGCAGCAGAAGCACAGAACCCAAGAATGGACTAACAGTTACCAAAGGGAAAGGGACTGGGGAGGACGGGTGGGAAGGGAGGGATAAGGGCGGGAAAAAAGAAAGGGGGCATTACGATTAGCATGTCAAGTGTGGGGGGTGCATGGGGAGGGCTGTGCAACACAGCGAAGACAAGTAGTGATTTTACAGCATCTTACTATGTTGATGGACAGTGACTGTGAACGGGTATGTCGGGGGGACTTGGCGAGGGGGGGAGCCTAGTGAACATAATGTCCTTCATGTAATTGTAGATTAATGATACCAAAACATAAAAAAAAAAAGAAAGAAAGAAAGAAAGAAAAAAGGGCAGGTTTGAGAAATTCTGGAGAGGCCCCGAATGCTCAGAGGGTGAGGGACAAGGGCTATGAAGACATTCTGCCCATTACGTGGCCTTCATCCAAGCCAGTGAGTCACACACTGGCAACCAGCTTTTTTGGGACGCTTCCTGGCTGTATGCCTCTGCGTGCACATCCCCAGCAGGAAGGCTCACTGGTGCCCCGGCCAGCCTTCCCTTTTTAGGGGTCTCACCTCCCCCTCCAGTCTCAATTTTCCTTCCCTTGGGGCCTGACTCTAAGAAGAACACCCTCCTCAAAAAGGTGGTAGTTGGGAATGACTTGGACTGATAGCTTTGTTGCTATTTGCATAAGAAACCGATGGCCTTTGCCAGCTCAGTGAATTCGGTTTCAAAGGTTAAATTTCAGTGGAGGAAACTGGGGAGATGATCTCTGCTGGAACCTTTCAAGGGTCCCTCAAGGGACAGTTTGAGTAATCTGATTCTGTGTGGGTCTCAGTCCCTGAGCAATGCAAGATCATTGATTTCCTTTGTTCCATGTGGAATTTTGGGTTTTATTGTTTTTAATTTTACTTCTTAAATTTTTTAAAATTGAATAACTGGCATTCAACATAGTATTTGTTTCAGGTATACAACACAGTGATTCAATATGTATGTGCATTATGAAATAGTTACCACAGGAAGTCTAGCTACCGTCTGTCATCAGTATTTTATTTGTATCAGAATAATGGTCTCATATTTTATTTGGTGATTATTTATTTCCAAGCTTGACAAAACAAACAAGCAAACCTATAGAATTGTCAAAACAAATTAGCTCATTAAAAATAGAGCTGCTGTTGAATGATTCCCTCATTATTTGTTTTCTCCCTAGCTTGCTAGGTCCTTGTGACCTCATAGGAAGCCCTAGATCACAGGGTGTGCATTGTTCTGGAGTTAAATATGCTACTTCAGGCTCAACATAATACTTCCCTTTCCTTATTTTGCTCAGTAGAAAGCCATGGAAATGAACCTATGCTTTTCCCGGATTCCACCACAATTTCTAGCAATTCCACTGCCATTGATAAATACTGACTTCTTTTTTATCCGTAAAACATTTAAATTTTTCTCTTAAATCAGCATGCAATTTCAAATTGCTGCTGTGAGCTGACAATCTCTTTGGGGCAAATATGTTGATGAAGCTTATGAATAAAGATTATTCACCATCTGTCTCCTATTTTTCTTTATTAAGGATATTAACCCTTTGCCATCTATAGTACAGTTTTTTCCAGTTTAGTGTTTAGCTTTTGACTTTCTTGTTATGATGTAGTTTGTCTCCCAAATGTCTTACATTTTTATATGGTAAATCTCTTATTAATCTTTTTCATTTATGGTCTGGCCTATGGGACGTCTGCTAATTTGTGTGTAAAGGAAAATTTGTAATGACAGGGGCCATGTGAGGTCATTCTTTCGGTTCAGGCCTGTTCAGCCCTGTGAGACGCAGAAGGGGGGTGGGACTTGCTCGGGGCCCATGGGGTGATGAGTTTTGTTACTGAATATCTCCACACAGAAGTTAAGATTTTCTTCCAAGCTGGGGTCAGTTGAAATGAAAGGCAGTCCCAGAGTGGTATCACTGCTGGGCCCAGTCACCAAACTGGGGCTTCCTGTCTAACCTGACTGCAGTGTCAGCCTCTCCCAGCAATGCAGCCAGTCAGCATCAGTAAGATGATGTCACACATGGCCTCTCCATCCCCAGAGGAAGGTGAGCCGATCCACCTGATGAGACCCTATGGTCTCCTCCTTTCTCATACAGTGTCGGAATGTAATCGGAATGTACAGGGCCTGATCCAAGACACTAGCTAGGTGCATCCATGCCACACAGCTCGATGTGTCCGTAAGTGGAACCTCTTCCCTGCACGTATCCCCTGCTGTGGAGGGGATTTAAGGGGTCTCCAAATGAAGGATCTTCAGAGCAGTTCACCAGAGCCACGATAGGTTGTTCTTGGGCTGTGGCCTCAGGAAGACAACACACCAGTCACGCTGATTTCAGTGTGCAGAGGGCTACATTGTGTGGCCTCTCCCATCTAGGCTTTCTACCACCCCAGCAGAATCACCTGAGCTCTGCTGGCCTTTGCGAGCAAATGAGCAGCTCTGGGGAAAAGGACAGGTGGTAAGTACCCTGGGGGGTGGCGACCTTGCCACCCATGTGTGCTTTGTGACGGGTGCCACGCTGTGTGCGCACATCAGGATACCTGGGTGGAGGTCAGCCTCATCCTTCCAGGATGCTTAGCACTTGGACGCTGTTGTTCTCCTTTCTTTCTTCCTTCATAAGCACCTGCGCTCACTTGCTTGTAGCTGTAGACAGAATAGACAATGGCCTGTAACGTGGCATTGTAATACATGTGTCTTTCCATAGTTCTATATACTGATTTTCACTGGGTACATAATGTTCTATTCGTTGAATGTATCAAAATTTCCTTCACCTTTTTATCTTAGCCTGTGTTTCCCCTAAAAATAGGCCTCAGTCAAGGATTTTTGTATGAGAGGTTGATTTGGGGGGTGATCCCAGGAAGTACTGGAGGGAGCAAAGGGGTGAGCCAGGACGAGGAGCGAAGCCATGTAGGCTACATTAATACAGGCTACTCCTGGGGTGACGGGGCTCAGCCTCATTGGGATCTCTGAGAAGCTCAACCAAGGGGTGAGAAAGAAGGGGGTCATTATCAGCTCCATTATCAACTCCTTTCAGTGGTTCAGGGTCACTCCTGGGCTGTAACTCCCTGCTGAATGCCCAGGCCAAGAGAGGGCAGCTAGCGGGCCTCTGGAGTTGCCTCCAGATGGCCTCCGGGGAGTGTCAAGGGGATGGGCCAGGCAGGGGTGCTTCCTCAAGGTGCACCCCTTATGGTGCTGGTCACTGTGTGGCTGCTAAGGTGCTGGGTCTGTTTCAAGATGGTTTTTATAAGGTCTAAGCAACAGGAGGGTCGGTGGCCCCTGGCACAGTTGCCAGGCTTCCATGATCTCCATCCTTTCCCTCGGGACCTGCCCACCTGGCTTAGCCCTCACCGTGGGCTGACGTCCTGTGCAGAGTGCTGGCCCGCGGGAGGCCCCAGACCTCCCCTGGTCAGCCCGACTCTGCTTGTCTTGCTCTTGCAAGGCTGCGGGAGCATCAGGAGACACCCAGAGAGTCACCCAGCCTCTTGGGCGTACTCCTCCTGCCCCTGTTACATAGCAGCCACCTTATCTCCTTATCATCCTGAACAGTCACGCCCACCTGTATTTCAGCTCCTACAGAGAGCCGCACATGACCAGATGGCGGGGTTAATTCCAGTCCAGTGGGGCTCTTTACTGGGTCCCCTGGGGTGTTTCTTCAGCCCCAGGAACTGTAACACCAATGCTACAGAACCTAAATTTGCAAGGATAGGAAGCCCCGACCCCACAAGTGGCTTTGTTGGGGGGCAGCTGCATCTGGGGAGGTCTCTTCCTGCACTCTAGGTGAAACCTCAACCTGGACGGTGGAGGGCTCTTGATGCTGATGGAGAAAGAATTCTCAAACAGGTCAGATGAGTGCGGGTAAGGAAGTAATTCATTAAAGCAAGAGTAGCAGCAAATGGCAGCAGCCCTGCAGGCAGCAGAGAGTAAGGAAGAGCGCAGGGAGGAAAGGGAGGCTCACTGAACTGCTCAGCATAGGGCAGATCCCTCGCCGAGTCTTAAAGCCAGTGTCTGCTTGAATCTGCACAGTGCAGGATCTAAGACCCTACCACCCCAGGATTTGGGGGAACCTCAGAGCACTGGATGGAAGGAAATTATGTTTTGAGACCTTCCCAAAGCAAAGGGGATTTTCAGGCAGGCTACCAAAGGGCAGAATCGTACAGCTGCAGTTCTGTTCGGGTCACCCAGGCAATGGGAACTTGCAAGACAAGATCAGAGACCTCAGTAGCCCTTCCCTACTTGTCTGAAGTAGAACAAAGAGAGAGAAGGTGTGCTTATGTCTAGAAAATTGGATGAAATAGCAAAGTAACAGAGACACACTGGAAGAGCAGAGAAAAACGCAGTAAGTTAAGCAGAGAGAAGTCTTTATTTAAGGCAAAAAGTACACACTCAAAGAAAGGGGAGTGTGGGCAGCCTCAGAGAGGAGGTGCCCTTAAGGGCTTAGAATTCTGTCTTTTAAAGCTTTCAAGAATGGGGGGATCATAGGCTTGACATGTGGTCTCATGATGTCTGTCTCCAGTGAGAGACACTGTTATCATCCATAGCCTGTCCTCTAGATAATTCTGTAAGATAAACTTAACACAAGGAACTTCTTGGTGCTGTTCTTCTCCAAGATAGTGGTTACTCTCAAGCTGTGGGGACATATAATTTAGAACTCCTTGTCCTGCCTTAAGATAGGATCGGTTATTAGCTAATTACCATAAAATACGTTAGGAATCTTACCTCCTAATTTCCTGGTTTTAAAAATGGAATCTTAGCCTTAAGATGGGGTCCCTCCTGTTCTGACTATACTGTTTATATCTTGGCATTTTTCATCATAGGCAGGAAAAATTAATCATGATGCTCGTCCCATGTCCCTACCCTACGTCAGCTTATTGGACATGATGGTAAGAGGGCTTATTCAGATGTTGTACCCCTTAGTTCCCCAATCAGTGTATTCTAACTACTGGGCCACTGACCACATCCCAATAATTACTGATTCAAAGAATAATTATTGATTCAATGTTTATACCTCACCCTGTCAGACCACACCCCAATTCTTGGGAGTTTCATGCCCAAGTCAGTACCTTAGCTGTGCCTTTAAAGAGTCATTTCAATGTTCTATCGGGCAGGCAGTCTTCTAGGTGGAGGGAAAAGTGACTTGACCAGTGGATCCTCGGGTCCTGTGCGATGGTTGATTTGCTGTAAAGTGGGTCCCTTGGTGCAAGGAGGTATTATATGAGATCCCACGCTGGTCAATCAGAATTTCTGTGAACTCTCCAGTAGCTGTATTTGGTCGAGGCAGTGTAACCAAAGAAGTCAAGCTCCATGCTTGGAATACATATCAGTCCCAGGAAGAATGAATCGCTGTCCTCTTCAGGGTAGGAGTCCACAATCAACTTGCTGCCAAGTGCCTTGGCCTCCTTGGGGAGGGTACCTTATGGGGATGGCTCGGCATTAGTTTCTGATACTGACATTCAGCTGTGGGAATAACTAGATTAGCTTTAATAAGAAGGTGCCCATGCTCCTGGGCCTGTGCATAGCTCCCATCCCTGCCTCCATGACTACTCCATCCATGGCCCTATTGTTCAAATACTGGGTGTCCGAGAACAGAGGCTTGCTGACATCCATGGGATGAGCCTTTCTGTGCAGCTCTTCATGGTGGATGATCTGGTAGGCATTGGCCCGAGTCCCAAAGAACTGCGTTTTGTGCCCATTCCTACATATGCATGTGTGTCTTCTCCAGACCTTGTGTCTATCTTGGAATATTGTTCTCTTGCTTCTTCTGGGACCATGGATAACCAACCAAGCCAGTTGCCGCTCTCTGGGAGCTCTTGCATATCCTTGCTTCCACAAAGCTAACGACTGTGTACTGCTTGGAGCTTTCCCCACTGGGAGGATTTCTGAGGTGTGCTATAGTCAGGTAGCAGTAATTTTTATGATCCTTTCATGAACCACTCCTGTCATTCTTTTTTCTGTTTCCCATCAGCTGGTGTTAGGCAATCTCTCCCAAGGTCATAGGTTAAGAACTAAGGGAGGGACAGGAGTTGGGCAACTTAGGGTCTGGGTCTTTTGTATCTTCCATGCCTTCTTGGGCCAAAGCTAAATGCTGCAGCATTTTTCTCATTCCCAGCACTTGTGCTGTGCCTGCTGGACCTCAGGACCACACAGATCTGATAGACCCAGCTCCTGAATGGTAGCTCTGGTCACATGCTCTTCTTCAGCGGTCAGCCATTCCACCTCTAGCAGCATGTTAGAAGTTGCTTTTCAAATGATGAGCAGCTATTTTGCTGTGGTTTGCCCATTGGGCTTCTCCAAAGACTCCATATAAGAAGAAGTTGACTGCAGTAAGTCCTATGTGGGAGTGCGGCAGAGAGACAGGAAAGCTGTTATTGAGTCATGGCCAACCAGATTCCATCCTGCTGTGGGCCTCATAAGAAACAGTTTGGAGCATAGCTCTGAATTGTCCTACTGAGGGTCAGGAAGCCAGGGTATTTATCCATCAAGAATTCTCCTTCCTTGGGGCATTAACCACCTGCACTTGGTCTTGCACAGGTAGGCTGACACTCTCAATGGCCAGATGAACCCCTCCTGCATAGAGATATCAGAAGCCAGCAGTGGGAGTGAGGACCACCTACACGTGCCCTCCAGGGTGCGCTGAGGTCATTAACACAAGGCACCAATAGCATCTGCTTTACGTTTCTCTGTTTCTACCAGCTCTTACTACTTCTCACAATGAATGAAACAGTCCCTCCTCAGAAGGGACTCACAAGCCCATGGGGAACTGAAAAGGGCACAACCAACACTACACTGGAAATGTAACAGAACCAGCATGGTCATGGGATCCCCTACCGCAGAGAAACTTAAAGTCTCAAAATCCCCAGGAATACCTGAAATGGAGAGATTTTCTCAGGTCAGGACTAGAGGAAGTAGTTAATTGGTAATGTTCATTGTTTGAATTGGAGGTATGTGCTTCCATCAAATTTCATGGGAAGGAGCTCTATCTGACCATTTGTTTGGTCTTAATGAATTAGCTCTCATTTTACTAGAAAGCATGTTCTTGGGTGTGTAGGAAATGGAGGCACAGTGACATAGAAATCACAGGCTGGCTTCTCTGTAGTGCAAACGTGAGTTAAATGTGAGTGCTGAAATCAGCAGAAGGAAGAAGGCCATGCCGTGTACACACCTCTCTGTAAGCTACTGAGTTTCTTTATGAATTGTCTGCTTCTGCTGAGTCATTTGAAAATCTGGGCTGTAATCTCAGGTGAGAGCTTTTTGCTTCATTTAACCTAGGGAAAGGTGAGTGATGCTGAAGGGAGATTTCTTTCGGCTGGTGGGACCAAGACACTTAGCAAATACTGGGCTGCAGGTCACCCAGTCCCTCCCCCTCTCCTCCTCTTTCTCTGCCTGAGACCTTGTTCAGAGTAACATGTTGTCCGAGAAACATTGTTTTGCCCCATAAAATCATTTGTTGTGGAAGCCTTGGTTATATAACTGTTGTGCTCACCACAGCATGTACTTGTGGTGTATATGGGTGGCCTGGATGCCCAGGAGAGGCCGCTGTCTTTCGCTTAGAGTGCTCTATAAACCTCTGTTCAAAACGCATCTTCCCTGGAAGGACTTCCCGGGTCCTTTGGGGAGAACTGAGTTTCCAGAAAACTTTGTTACCACCAATATTATAGCAATTATCTGCTTTTGTTTCGCATTGACAAGCGCTCATAGAGTGGTCGCTGTAAGGCACTATCTAGATGTTCTCCACACTATGTCTTAGATTCTTACTTCTGAATCATTGATATTTCTTCTCCTTTCATTCAACTCTAAAGTCTTGGAGGTAAAAGTTCATATTGTACTGTTCTCAGCACCTTCAGTTCTGCACCAGTGCTGTCATTTGATAACTTCGGAGTGAAATTAACCAATGCCCTGGACTAAGCAGCTAGAACCTGTACATTTACTCATCTAAGAAAACCCACTTCACCACATAATGCAGAAGGCAACTAAAGGCTGCTGGTTCAGTCATCCCTGCTTTAATTACCGTGTGCTATTGTTAGGAAGCCTGGGTAGAAAGACAGATATGAGCAGCCAGAAAAGGGGGAGATAAGGCTCAAAGAAGCAGCCCCCCATACTCTGCCCAGAAAGAGGGTCCCATGTGGAGACAACAAAGGCTTTGCAGGGAGAGAGCTTCCCAAATCACAGCTCAGCACGAGGAAAGGACCTGTTCACAGAGAGGGATGACTATATAGAAACACCTGTCAATCAAATAACCCCACCTTGTCAGTCAAATAGGCACCTCCTGACTGGGAAGGCAATATATCAGCCTCTGACCTAACACACAGAGGCCTTTGTCTGCCTTAACTCTGGCCTGCTCCTCCCCTGGAGTGTATTTAAATAAAACTTTCCCTCTGCTCGGCAATTTTGTCTTTGCCTTTCAATTCTTTGTTTCATCTGGGACAAGGATAGAGGAGAATGAACTCAATCTAGCTTAATTAAAAAAAATTTTTTTGTGGTAAAATGTGTAAACATAAAATTTATCTTTTTAACCATTTTTAAGTGTAGTATTCATTGGCATTAGGTTTACTCACATTGCTGTGCAACCATCACCACCATCCGTCTCCAGAAATTTTTCGTTTCTCCAAAATGAAACTTCTTAGCTATGTTAATTAAAAAAATATTGATGGAAGGAACACCTGCATGTAATTTAAAAATAATATAGTACAACAGGTCTTATAAAGAAAATGATCAGTTCACCACTCCACACCAACAACTTTCTACTCTTTTTACAGTTTCTTTTGATATCTGCCTCCATATTTATAAATATTAAGTTACTGCTAATTTTAAATGCATTGATTGAACATCATCCCCAGACTTCCCTAAAAGTCTTGTCTTTTTGCCACTGCCTTCAACCTCTCAATCCTCCTTAGGGTTTTTCCACAAGTCTTGGTTGTATCAGTAATGACTGTGATGTAATTGTGATTAAGGGAATGGCTAGTGTTCACACCCGTTGAACCCGCAATGATACAGAGCCTTGTGGCCGATCTTCAGCCTGCAGGTGAGGGGGTGGGGCTGAGCCACGCGGAAGTCTGTCATTGATCCTGCATGTTTTTGACCCGGTGCCTTATGGGCACCCTCTGCTATGCTTGGCATCCCAGAACTTTGAGCCTCTCAGGCTTGGTGTCTCCAGAGAATAAACCTCAGTCTCCAATGTGTGGGTGGGGGTGTGGAATCCACCGTGGGCGAAGAGGATACTCAGCTTGTTCTGTGGGAATGGGGTGGGGGTGGGCACCTGGCACCTAACTGCTCTTATCTCTAGACTTTCAATCCACTTCTTTTCCTCTAGCTCCTTGCTATACCCCTGCCTCTGATTCGGGGGGCCACCCCACAAGCTAGGCTCTCAGCGGATCTGCAAATGAATTCCTGGGCTTCTCACCAGCACTGTTCTCTGTGGGCAATCCTCAATCTAACACCAGTGTGTTAATTTCTCTTGCCTACTGTTGTCTCCCTCGCATTCTGTGTCCTATAGAAAACATAATTTCAGTTGAGTGTGGGGAGGGAAAGGAAATGAATAGTGTGATCAGTCTGTCCCAGTAAACTTGAAATTCACATGCACTTTACATAGAAAAAAGACCTTGACATTTTAACCTTTCCTTAAAACCCACCAGGCATTTTTGCTAAAATCTAACAAGTGAGAGCAGAGTGTGACGAGAAGGACTGGCCAGCTTTTTTCCTTATTCTCACCTTTTCTCAATATGTGGAGAAAATCAGGGTACAAAATTAAGGCTGGAAAAATAAAGTCATTTTGGAAGAGCACACTATTCCCGAGATGTACACGATGTCTAGAGATGAACAGTAAAGTAAGAAGACATCGAAATCAAACTTACATATGTTTTTGATTGATAGGTTTACAAATGTATAATTTTAGATGAGTTTGGTAAAGGTATTATTGTTTAGAAAACCTTTCCTTTTGAAGGTCAGTAGAAGCGTGTTAACATTAGGTTCAGTTTGGGCTGTGCTGTGTTATCGGCACTCCTTCAAGTTGGGGCTCGCAAATTCAAGTCCCTAGGAAGAGCGGTGAGCTGCCCTGTGAATTTGTTTGCTGGCCCCACAACCCTGGGCTTATGCATCCTGGATGACCTCTGCTGGCAGGCTGAACGGCGTTATCCTTCCGGGCCGTCCTAAGAAGCTTTCTCTGGGAAGTTCAAATCTGCCCCTTTTCTCCGCCACTCTCTTCTATGTGCAAATTCTTAATGAAAGGAAATATTCTGCCATTGAAGGGTACAAAGACCATTAACTTGTTCATACTGTTTCTTTGGGGAGACGCAGGCGTCAACAGCAGCTCAGGGAGGAGAGTCCCCTTTGACTGTTCCAGCCTTTCGGTGTTTATCCGGCGGGGTGGGGCTTGGAAGGTCGGAGGACGCTAATAGTGGGCAGAGGGCAGCCTTCTGTTCAGCTACTGCTCTTCTTTCCGTGTCCTTGCTCCCGGATTCTTGCTCCTGCTTCTTGCCAGTAGGTGGCAAGCGAGGCCTGGGAAAAGATCAAGAAGGTTGCTGGTGTAGAGCAGGTTTGATCTTGCCGGGCCTTTTCCCCAGGCGAGGTGTCCGGCAGAATTCCCCGAAGGAAGTGGAGGGCCTCCTCGCTGGTGTCTCCTCAGGCCGGCCAGAGGATCATCTTAGTCTTAGCTGTTTTTTTAAAAAAACAAATAATGTGTTCATATTTTGTCTGTCTGTCTCTCACACTCATAAATCTTGAATATGAAAACTCTAATTTTTTCTGGCCATCCGGTTCAAGGGGTTCCAGCCTAACTGACAAAACTTCTCTAGAGGAACTGATTTTACTCAGAGGATCTGGGATAAAACAGATTCAAAAAGAAGAGCTGAGTTCAGAAGCCAAGAGATTGGAATCAGGTCACCATGTCAAAGCCAGGACTCTGGTCAGTGAAGGCAGAGAGCAATATGGTGGTGTGGATTCACAGACTGGCCGTGAGTGGCCAGGAAAGGCTGTGTCTGGGGGTGTCCTGGCCCCAGCCCCTGTCGTCTTGTTAACCCTGGGCCTGCCAGCCTGACTCTTGACAGGTATGTCTACTGAAGTGCTAGAAACTTAGGTTTGGGGCCTGAAAAACTTGGGTTCGAATCTCAGCTCTGGCAGCTCCTTGACTGTGAGGACATGTTGCAGACCTTCTCTGAGCCTTTATGACTCACATCTTCCACATGTGCTGATAATACTTAGCACAAGGGGTCTTGTCAAAGTTGGAGGAAAAGGTGCTGGAATCGATTGAGTACTTTATAAACGGTATCTTTTAGTATAATTATTCATTTATTAAAGCATAATGAAAAGGTAAAAGACAAAAGAGAGGCATCTCGTAAATACAATCTTTGGCACAGGGGGAAATAAATATGGGAAAACGGCACTCAAAGCGCCTGTCCTGTGGGACAGTTGGTCCCAGTTTCCCACCTTCCTAAAGACAGTGCAGTATATTTGTGTGTGATGGGCGGGGATGTTCTGAGCGCCTCTCAGTAGTGTGCCATGGAGTGGGCAGTAAGAACACTGTTCACCTCATAAGGAGGTTCTTCCTTTGGTATTCACTATTAATTTCTGTCTTATTTCTATTTGGATAGTAACGATGCAATATTTTCTAGTCCATACATATTTAGCCTCATTTAGGAAGAAAATTCAGAGCATTCCTAGCATATACTTTTCCATAAAATAATGAAGTCACATGGTGGAGAGCAACACGAGGATGAGGGACATTGCCCCTCTCCTGTCTCTTGGGATGAACAGCATCACCCCTGAGACACACACACTAGCCTAAGCTGTGGAAAGATTTGGATGCCTCAGTGATGCCATTTCATTTGTGTGTGAGTGTGTTGACTGTCACAGCCAGCTCTTCAGTCATTGATGTGGGATATAGACATTCTGGTGCTTAAATTGCACACCTCTGATGTTACTGTCCTCTGAACTGTTAGGAACTGATAATGGTCAACCTGTAAGTTTATGTATTGAGGGAAACCTGTGATCTCCTACTTGTGTTGAAGCTCTGCTGGAAACAATAGGTAGACATGAATGAAATGGAGATGGAGGCTTTCCCCCACATCGCCCACCAGTTTTGCCCCACAGAAGTAACGCTACTACACAGCCATAGGATCTTCCTGAATCCAGACAGCAGAGGTATGTGGTTTGATCATAGGGAGACACAGGATAAAAGCATGGGAGGTGAACTCAGGTCTCACTAAAAAGGAACTGTTAGAACCACTATCCCGTTCAAGATTTATCAGTCCTCTTATCTGTTTACACAAAGGCCAGCACAAATTCATATTTGTACATTTCCTATTTACTTAAAAAATGTTCTTTTATTGAACCAGTTCTGTGAAAATGTCATTTCTGATCTATTTATGATAAGAAGGCAGTTGCTGACTTGATGTAAGAGGCTCTTGGGGAGGGCTTATGAGAGTGGCATTTCCTTTGTCCTTTGCATCAAAAACTCCATCGGCAAGTTTCTGATAGACCAGTAGGATCCTGGGCAACTGCCTGCCTAGCTTTGGTATTCAATCCCCTGAAGCCATAGAACTTGATCTGCAACAGTGGTTTCTAAATTCTCTATCACCAAACATCCTTTTCATTACTACCTTTGCTACCAGGACTTCAATGGCAAGCTATATTTATGAAAACATTTCTCATATCCTTTTCCATGAAGGCATTAAATGTGCTTGTCTAATATGCTGGTTATATTTTAGGGTCTTTGTAGCTGTGTAGTTGGTAAGATGTCTATCTATTGAGACCTTCGGTATATGAAGAGATAGTTCTCATTAATCTCTAGTGGGTTCCAGGGCCTCACTTTGGGAACTGCCATGTTCAGTGCAGTCTGTCCTCTCTCAGTTTCCCCTCCCTACCCTCTCCTCCTGTCTGCCTTCCTTCCAAATAACTATCATCTATCAGTGAATACCCTAGTTCCTAAAACAGCACTTCGAATGTACAACCATATAAGATGCTTGAAATTGAAATTGGAAATTTTTAGACACATGATCTTGTTAACTGACTTCAGTTTTCATGACAGTAACAAGATGTACAGCATCTTAGCCAGTAAGTCTTATAATCAATGTATTAATAAAAAATCACAATAATTATCGCTAGTATTATTGAGAATTTATTATGTGCCCAACATGGGGCTAGATCCTTTACATGAATTAATCTTACATAGCATAGCAATACCATAAGGTAGATGACAGTTTAATTTGCCTAAAGAGGGAACTGAGGCTCAGGTACCGCTGCTCGGAAGAGGAAGTGGACCCCAACTGAGCAGATCTTGCCCTTGGCCACTCCATGGTATTGCTCCTCCGCGAATGCAACCTGAGAAATCTCACGTTATGATGGAGAAGTTGGTTGGCTTTTGAGCTTATTACTTGCTAGAGAGATGGAGGGAAAGTATTTTTAATACCTGGTCTTCTTAACTTGTGGGTTTGCTTTCTTCTCGAAATTGTAACATGACCTACCCGAACAGTGTAGTGAGGACAGCAAAAGCCTGTTGACAGGAAGCTGATCACACTGTAAACCTGCTGTGATCTTCCTTGTGCGGCTGTTGGATTTTCCATCTGGTAATATTTGAGAAGAGAAATATTTTTCATGAAAACCTCTGGGAAGCATCTCGGTGTTATTTGATTTGGCTTCAAGTGTTCTCTACCTGATAATATTTGAGTAGAAAAGTATTTTCCCTGAAAACCCATAGGAAGCCACTTAGTGTTATTTAGGTTTGGTTTCATGTTTCCCCTTATTTGTGTACAAAACTGCAGTAACTGGTTTTCAGTTACCTACTGATACCCTAGGAATGATGGGTAGATCAGGATCCATCAATCTGTCTACTGTCTGTCCATCTGAAAGACTGATAGACTGATCTTATGTGATTCCACTTCTTCTTCCTAGCAGCAGGACCTGAGCCTCAGTTTCCTCTTTAGGCAAATTAAGCTGTCATTTACCTCATGGTATTGCTATGCTATGTAAGATTAATGCATGTGAAGGATCTAGCCCCATGTCTGGCACATAGTAAATTCTCAAAACTATCTATCTATCTATCCCCCCGTCCATCCCTATATCGATCTATCCCTATCTCTATCTACCTGTCTACGTGCATGTATCTCTACCTATATATCTAGCTCTATCAAACATCTATCTCTTTCTCTATGTATTTGTGTGTCTATTTAGCTCTTTATATATATTTTCTATCTCCATCCATCCATCCACCCATCCTTATATCTATCTGTCTATCTATCTGTCCATCCCTGTATCTATCTGTCCTATCTCTCTATATCTCTCATCTCTCTCTCTCTCTCTCATCTATCTATCATCTATGTATGTATGTATGTATGCATGTATGTATGTATGTATGTATCTATCATCATCATCATCATCTATCATCTCTCTATCTATCATTAACAGAAGTTCTTCCTAACTGGGAAAGCATAACTGTCTCTTTTCTCCCTGAAAGAACTGATACTATCTTACTTCCCTTGACAGAATTTATTTGCTATTAAAAAAAAAGGGCCAAAAAAGCAATACCGAACACTTGATGATTCTGAGAAGTCATGAAATTATGCCTGCTTGGATGAAAATGGCTTCTTACTTTCAGCTGTATTCATCTTATGCCACCCATCTAGGTTTGTAAGGTGAGGAATGAAGTTAGGTCATCTTGCTGCTTGAAGAACTGAGTTGAGCTTGTTAGTTTTGCAAGGCCCAATGTTTTCTCTCTTTTTATGAACATCCACTCTGTCCTGAGGGACTCTGGGTCCATGTGCATGGGAGTGGCAAACTGGAAGGTTGGGGGGGCGCTGTGAGAGGAAAAAGAGGGGAGAGAGGAGGGCGTTCTTGAACAGTGGAAAAGTGAAATGAAAACTTATTTCTTATAACCTGTCCTTTTACACTGCCTGTGCCAACTGGGCTTATCTTTTAAACTAGGAAGTAGAAGGGTTTCCGATGACTGATCTTACGTGAGCTGCAGTCTTTTTTTTACCAAATGAGTAAATTGATTTTTGGCACACGAGGATGTCTGGGCTCTAGAAGAATGAATTTACCACATGCTACCTACAAAAGCTACTCTATCCAGCATTGTTCCCAACCAGCGAGAACTGTTGGAAAGACCCGACTAACTATAGGGCAATTGTTTTTTATTGATTTTTGTTATTTTTTTCCCCTACTGGTTTTGCTTGTGGAGCCCAGTTATTAAATTTAGGGACAGATGATGGATCTGGTTCATGGCTTTAGAACCACATTGCAAATTTCCTTGATAGGCAAGAGAAGAGTACATTAATTGGGACTGAAGAATAAAGGGAGGTATTTTGCTTCTGATATCAAGTACTTATTCAGGTCTTAGAAAAATGACCAAGAGTCCTTATCATAGTCTCTGCAGGGTTATTTCTACCTATGGTGCAGTAGGATTTTTAATCCATCCCTCCCCACAGCAAGACTTTAACCCAAGAGAAGCAGAGAGAGGCCACGAAGCGACAAGGTGGTTCCATGACAGGAGCCGGTGTCTGTGGCTTAATCTGAACAGAAGTTGAAGTAGAAGCTCGTGTTCTGTGGGCTTGGAAACAAGCCCGCAGGCTGAAGGCCTGTAAGCTTCCTGTGATCTTCTTGCATTTGGTGGATCTAACCTACTTGCCAGACATGCTCATCACTGCTTTTCTGGGTATGTTAGGGTGGGATTCAAATGCATCACTGGTTGTCTGAGGACATCCCAGTAATGTTTTACGAAAGTGAAGTATGCTGTGCTTGGAGTTCAAAGGTGCTTTTCATTTGTCTCAAGCACAACCTATATTTTGCTTCTCTAATCATGATGGGATTAAAGAATAAAGGGAGGTATTTTGCTTTTGATATCAAGTACTTATTTAGGTCTTAGAAAAATGACCAAGAGTCCTTATCATAGTCTCTGCAGGGTTATTTCTACCGCTGCTGCTGTAAGGCTTTTAATCCACCCCTCCCCAATTGATGACTTTGTAGACATATATCCGTATCCTTGTTCTTTCTGTCTTGGGACCAGAAGTTCTCAAGGGCAGGGCTGCGAGCAGGGCGAGGGGTACACTGCATCCTCCCAGGGCAGCGTGAAGACCAGTGGCTCTGAAGACCTCGTGGCTTTGGTTTTTCCACTAGGCTTTGCAATTCAGGCAACTTTTATAATAAGTGGTTCACCAACTTAAAACATCATCGGAAAATATCTGTGAGGAAGGAAGGAAGTATGTCAGGACTTCAGTGCATTAGGGGTCTGGGAAAGTTGATGGAGGAATTAAAAAACAGACTCAAATAAAATTTATAATGCCAAATCTAGGTTAAGAAATGTGTCTCAGCTCAAAGTCTCATCAGTGAAGACTTATGAATTGCTTTTTGAAATTTTTATTTTATCTTTTATGAGTTGCTTTTGAAAGCAGAATGTTAACAGAAAAATTGCATGTCTATGAGAGCAGATCATCTGGATGAAAAGTAAAAACAAGTCAGACAGGTGAGGAATTTTCAGTCTGTTTCAGCATAGATACTGGTCTTTTTACTTTGGTAATTTTCTTCTCCTTGGCAGCTGGCCCACTATTGAGTTCATTGTTCTTCAGGGAATGCTGGAAGTGGTGCTGATTGGAGTGAACTTGATCTTAATATGTTTTCATTTGTCTTTGCTGGAAGGGTGGCGGAAGGACAGGATAAAGGGTGAGATAGGCGGTCATAAGATTATCAGTAGAATGTTGTTGAATTCTAAAGTAAAATAAGACAGAACATGTGAAAATACAGAAACCACTGTAGGAATATAGACAGGTCTGTCTGTCTGTCCCTTGACTCTCATCTAAGGTGGGATACCGGGAGAGAGGCTTCCTGAATGGGAATTCTGAAGCCCAGGGTGGAATAACTAAGTTGTAAAGGAACATGGATTTAAATTGCACCAGATCTGAAATAAGCCAGGCAGAGAAAGACACGTACCAAATGATTTCACTCATCTGTGGAGCATAAGAAAGAACAAAGAAAAAACTGAAGGAACAAAACAGCAGCAGACTCACAGAACCCAAGAATGGACTAACAGTTACCAAAGGGAAAGGGACTAGGGCGGATGAAGGGGAAGGGAGAGATAAGAGGGAAAAAGGGGCATTACGATTAGCACACATAATGTAGGGGGGTGACACGTGGAAGGCAGTATAGCACAGAGAAGACAAGTAGTGATTCTACAGCATCTTACTACGCTGATGGACAGTGACTGTAATGGGCTATGTGGGGGGGGACTTGATAATGGGGAGAGTCTAGTAACCATAATGTTGTTCAAGTAATTGTATATCAATGATACCAAAATAAAAATAAATAAATACATTGCACCAAGTCTTAAGGCTTGAGGAGATCTCAGAGGCAAAATGGCTGACATAAGGTCACAGAAGGCACTAGCAAGTCCAAGCATGCTGGCTTAGCACCATATTTCCTCTGCCTTGGGGAAATTGCCCCTCATGGGTAAGGATCAACATGGGTAATGATCAATAAAGAACCCTTTTCCTAGAGGTCTGCTGTGTGGAAAGCATTGGCTGGGTCGGGCACTAAGGATTTAGGGAAGAATTCAGCATGTCTCTGATGCTGAGAGAGTTACCACTTAGTGTGGAGAGGGAGTAATAATAATAATACAAAATAACAGTGCAAGATAAAAGATACAGGCAGAAACAATGTTGGTGCTGGCAGGTAGTAGGCATTTGGTGAACGTTTGTTGAATGAGTGAGTGGATTTTGCATGTAGTTCATCAGTGGAAAGTAAGACCTGGCTGAGTGGAGAATGAGGGAACCCCAGTCTCAGGAAACATAAATACATTAGAAGATCTGACTTTTCAGCATAGTTAGGATATAGGAAAATCCAGGCCACTTCCCTTGTGGGGGCAGTTATTTATCACGGGGTAACTTAGAGCAACTTCTTGGCCTGGAAATAGATTTAGAAAAAAGCTGTCATGTGAAGTGGATGATGCTGTATGCTCTAGTGGAAATTCAGATGCCAGGTATACAGCGAGCAAATTTGGAAACCAGGAATAGAAAACGTTTTAGCAGTGAGTGACCAGACGAGGCCGGTGCTAATTAAAAAGCTGAGTAACATTCAGACCTCACAATAAAAATAGTAGGGAAACTGGCTAATGCTTATGGAGCGCTGGCTCTGTGCAGATGCTGCGTGACCTTTCCCCATTTCGTACTCGAAACAGCCTTAATCATGAGCTTTCATGATTGTCCTATTTTATAGGTGATGAAGTCAAGCCCCAGAGAATTTAACTTACTTACCCAAGGACACTAGGACTGGAAGCAGAACTTGAGCTTGTCCACTTTGCCTAATTTCAGGTCTAAAGTTCCTAGGAAAGCACAAATCTCTAAATACACAGCCAGGTCTCAAATGAGCTTTACCTTTATTTGAATCCCAAATAAGTCTTCTCTATTAGCACACTTATTAGCATGTTCGATGCAAGGGAACAAGCCTTTCAATTCTGCTATGCTGGCGGTTTTATTCAAAATCATCTGGCTTTTGGAAATAATTGCTAAGTGGTCCATTTTAATTACATCCCTATTCTCTCAAAGATGATATTCCCATTGCATTTCATTTGAAATTTTTAAAAAGCTGAAATCACTAAACATTCATTGGAGCTAGGGAATCACCTTCAAAATTGTCAGGCTGGCTTGTGCGTTGCACCAGGAAGACCATTGCAGGAAGGGCCGGGCTACTGCTGTGCTTCCCAGACTTCCTGCTCTTAAAAATGACCTGATTTGTGAATTCCGTAATGCCTTCTGAAAAATACACAGGCCTGGGGCCCTGGAGGCTCAGATTCTGTCACTGTCTGAAGGCCCAGGAATCCATCTTGTCTTTTTAAAGCAAATGCCCCAGGTGACCGTGTGCTTCAGGCAAGCGTGCAGACCCTGCAGGTGGAAAGGCAATGGGGGATGGGCTTGGGATCCTGTTTTTCTCTCTGACCTGCATGAGCTCCAGGGAGGCACTTCTGTTTTCCTGTCTCTCACTTTCCTAAAAATGCTGCCATTTCCTAGTTCCAGTTCCCAGCTAGGAAACCTGGCTGCAAATTCCCTCTGTAGGTCAAAAGGATTTCAGTGGCTGACCTCAGGAAATGTTTCAAGGCTGACATTTCCTGGTATGAGGCCTTCACTTCTTTGTTAGGCGGGAGCACGCTGAGCCTCACTTGGCTGTTCAGGGCCCTCTCTGGGCTACCTGACCCTCTGCACCTACGGGGGGCTCTGGCATTAGCTGGCTGCAGCTGGAGGCATGGCCTCCTGTGGTCTATTCCGGCTAGCTCAGCTGCCTTTATGGGCTTAGTTCACACCCCTCTGCAGAGGGTGTTGTTCCATCTCTTTGCACAGGGGCTCACATTGCTTCCCTTCACGGTGGCACAACTTCTGCCCTGGCCTTTTGGGGTGGGGGAGGATGCTCTGCAGATGTGACAGCTGGGATGTGGCCCTCCTCTAGGAGTCTTTCTTTCTGCTCTACCAAAGGGCCTGGGGCCACTTAGCATAGGCCTACTCACTCTGAACAGAGGGGACCGTGTGTCCCCTCCCCTGTTCATTGTCATGAGCCACCAGGTGAGAATCATAAGCTCAGCTGAGGTTCTTACCTTGTGGACTAGAGCTAGCCTGGGTTGTGACATTTTGGTTCCATATTGTTTATTGATGTTCTGCTGTGGTGGCCAGGCCTACAGAGATGGACAAGACACGATCCTGGTTTGGGGGCAGGCTGTCCTGGTTTGAATTTAACTTACTTACCCAGGGCCACTAGGACTGGAAGCAAGACTTGAGCTTGTCCACTTTGCCTAATTTCAGGTCTAAAGTTCCTTTATCACTGTGTGACCTTGAAGAGCTTATTTGACCTTTCTGAGCCCCCGTTTCCTCAGCAGTGATACAGGAGTGGTGGAAGTACTGACTTGGTGGAGTTACATAGCGTTAAATGATAGCATGCTCATCAAGCACTTGAAGCAATGCCTGGTGTAGAGCTGGGGCTCAGTAGGCGGGGATGTAGTATCAATGCGATGCTCCGGAGGCTGGCCCTCCGTGCGCTGTGTGAGCTAGACAAGGTCCAGCTGGAGCTCAGAAGCCTTACCTCAGGCTAAGCAAGACCACTTTTCCTTCTCTGCAAATTTTATTTTGGACCATTGACCCACTGAGTTTTCTCTGACATCTTTTAGCTGCCGTTCTTTTGTTTATCCCCTGCTTCTACTAGTTTCCCCACGGGCAGGTCAAGAAAGCATGAATCCTCCCCAGTTTATTTCCCCTGGGAAAACAGAGCCCCATCCAGCCCACAATTTATTTTTGACTGGCTGCCTGGTTTCTCTTAGCCCCACGAGAACCATGCTTATTTTTGCAGGGACTCCAGAAACTCAGCGTCTCGTGTGATTCTGGATTGTTGGGTGTGAAGGAGGGGAAGTGTCCGAGGGGGCGATGAAGCAGGGATCTCAGCAGAGCCCTCGGGAATGAAGTGTGTGGATTTCCGGGAGTAAGCCTGCTCTGGCTTGTTGGGCTGGCTGCTGTGGGCAGTGGTGAGAATAAGCTCAGCTAAAAGGCGGAGTGCTGGAAAATCCCCCGGCTGGATGGTCCCTTGGTTGAAGCCGAAGGTGAGCTGCGGAGTGCGTGGCTCGTCACGGACACGCCTCGTGAAACACCGTGAGTTAGGAATAGCTGAGGTTTATCTCCCTTGATGAGCTGCAAAGGAGCTACCTTGACTGAAAATTAAAGTTTCTGTAAACCTAAAATGAATTTCTACTGCCTTTCTTTTGGAAATTGAAAAAAGCCTCCTCTCTTCTCTTATTTTGTTTTGTTTTTTAACTCCTAATGGTTTGGATAAAGTGGTATCTACATGTGGCTTTTGTTTCGTCTCCTGCCTCTCCATGCCCAGAGGAGGCATAGTCTTCTGTCAAGTAGAAGCCATCCATGACCCTGACCTTCTCCTCTGGAGACGTGGGGCCAACCAGGTCTGCTAGGGGGGTTCAGCTGCTCCATGTAGCTTTGCCTGCCGGAAGGGACAGTGGGACCTGAACAAAGGGCTGCCTGGGTTCCGTTCTGTGCGTCTGTACCCGTTAGTGTCCTTGTCCCTGAAACGTAACGTGAGGATCTCAAACTTACTAAAGGAAAAAGATAAGGCTGCCTTTCCAAGAGCCTGGACTCCGAAGGTCTGCCCCTCGGCTGGACTCACTTTCATCTCTGAAGGACCGCATCTGGGGCTCTTCTCCCTTGAACTTTCCTCATCACTGCAGACATCATCCACTGTCAAGGGAGAGTCCTTCACATTTATTCTGGTTATTGTTGGCAAAGCTACATTTTTTTTTTAAGCATTAATGCTGAATGCCACTCACAACATTTAAACAAAAAATAAGTGGTGTCCTGAGTTGGGTTTACCAGCAAAGCAGAAGAACAGTCGTGGGCAGCATTTGTGTTACTTAGGGGAAGGAGAGGGCACAGTTCACGGGTTCTCAGCATGGACCCCTAATGGCTGTCCCTGGAAATGTTTGTCTCCGACTTGAATCCTGCTTGTGCTCAAATCTTCCTCCCTCCCTGGTCATGATCTGCCCTTCCACTCTTGGAGTACCACACACTTGGCTCTGGATTAATTCGTCGTAAAATACTGTCTGTATTTTGTAATTGGCATTTTGCACTTCTTTCTACTCTTCATCTATGTCACCTATTCCCCCCACCACCCTCCTGTCGGGCAACCACCAGACTGTTCTCTGGGTTTGTGAGCCCATGTCTATTTTGTGTGTTTTTTATTGTCAGTTTTTTTAAGATGCCACTCTGATGGCTTTACATGACCAGCTAGCTGTCCCTTCACCAAGGGCCTGGTATCAGATACACGGCAAGAGCAGGATGGAGGAAGGACTCGAGGGAGATGAGCTAGATCAGGTCCCCAAGGCAAGACGCCCCCCACCCTTCTCCCTCCTGCACCCCCTTCCATCCCTCCTCCCATCCCTCCTCTCTCCCTCCACAGCCATTGTGGTGAATCCTTGTGGGGTTTCCTTAGCTGGGGCTGAGAGTCACCCTCCAGCTTCGACATGGAAACGAGACTTGGCTTTTTATAACACTCATGCTTTAAGCAATAATCCAGGTTATCCAAGAGTTCCAGAAATACTGACAAGTGTTTCTGGGGGAAGCCAGGGCCTGTACTGAAGTGCCGAGGCTCTCGAGCATGGTGGGGTCTTTGCAGATCCACGAGCTTCTCAGGTTCCTTCTTGCGTGTGACCAGGGTTCTTGACAGAGTTAAAGGAGATAACGTAGCAAAAAAAAAAGAAAAAAAAAGGGTAGTCAGTGATGGACCCTGGCACAGGGCAGGTGCTCAGAAACTGATAGCTGTTATTTTCAGATACGATTAAGGAATTTTGTTTAGGGAGGATGTTGGCTATGGCTACCATAATAAAGTCTCATAGCTGGGAGGCTTAAGCAACAGAAATCAACCTCCTCAGAGTTCTGGAGGCTGGAGGTTGGTGTGCAAAGTGTCAGCGGGGTGGGTTTCTCCTTGGTGGCTGGCTGTCTTCTCCTGTGTGTACACAGTCTTCCCTCTGTGTGGGTCTAACTTCCTCTTATGAAGACATCCACTATCCTGGATCAGGACCCACTCACATGACCTCATTTTACCTTAAAGATCTACCTCCAAAATCAAGTGTCATTCTGAGATACTGGGGGTTAGGACTTTAACATATGAGTTTTGGGGGTTGGGAACACAATTTAACCCATAACAGAGGAGCATTGTCCTAAGATAGACCTACCAGGCTCTGTACCCCAATCATATGCCAACATTTATATTTCTTGTGTTTTGTCAGAAGAAAAGTATGAGGGGCACTTGAGTCTGCTGGTTCTTGGCAGTGCCTTCCTTTTCCAAACACTCCTGGTTTAGTCCTTGGTCTCAGCAGACACTATTCTGGGTGAGGCAGGATGTTCCACCTCTAAAGAACCGTGGAGTGGCCTTGGCGTCTCAGAGAGCTTGAGGTGGAAACCGCTGCCAAGTGGGTGGGGGGTGAGGGGAAAGAGGCTCTCTCCTTTTCATCAGGGTTACAATTTCTTAAAAGGGAGACAGGATATGTTTCATCTGATCATTGCTTGCTGGCAGTGCCAAAGAGAGCAACAGAAATGCATGCCAGGGGCACAGCTGTGGCACGAGCTTCCGGATAATAAAGGAGGGGGTGGTGGTGGGGATCATTCTCCAGCATGCACTGTGCATTCTAGATGAACAACTAAGTATAGTGCTGTGTCCCTAAAAGACAGAGTACATGAATCTGAAATAAGGGGACAGGAGTAGAAGGTGGCCGCTCTTGCCATTGCTCCCAGGGACCCACTTGGGCAATTTTTTGTTTCTTGTCTCCACAACTCAGGGCTCCATGGATTTGGAAGTCTTGGTTCCCAGAAGGGGATATTTCCACCAGGAGACACAAGAAGGGTCTCTATTAAACTTCAAGCTATGACTTGTTACTTGCGATGGCCAATAAGTTACTTCAGGGGTCTTTGTGATATACCACGATAGCATAAGGCAAGGAAAGAAGTCACTATCCTGGCAGAAGCCATTGCCTGTGATCATCAGCAGGAGGTAAGGCCACTAAGTACTTATTTCCCCAGCTGCCTGGGAAGTTGGCTCATAGCTGAATTCCTCCCCAGAAATTGCCCGAGGTGGAAAGGAGCTGCTTTGCTCAAGATTATTACCTTTATGCCCCTGGGGGCAACCTACAACCCACGGCAGAATAATCTCGGGTTACAAAGTCTGAGCCTCCTTACCCCAATTTGGAACAGATTCGAAGGATCATTCCAGTCCTTGCAGGGTGACTGAGCCTTTGTTGTGGTTGTGTCACAGCCCAACCTCTACTTGCCCAGCCCGACTGCCCCCACTCCTTAGGTGTTGTTCTTAAGAGCACCCCCCATATGCCAGCCACACGGAGATCTCCATCTCAGATTCTGCTTCTCAGGGAAGTGGAGCTAAGCAGCATGGCTCAGGGACATGTCAGATAAATAGCTTAAAATAAAGGCTGGCATTTAGAAGGAAGATCTGTGCTGCAGATACAGACTTGGACATCACTCATCTAAAGACAATAGTGAAGCTCTGCTTGAATGAGATGGCTCTGGGAGAGGGCTAGATTCTGGTAAAGAGGAAGACCTGTGTTGTATTAATATGGAAGCAACAGCAGTGGGTGGATCTATACATGTTACTCTTTGGTGTTTGCTAAGAGATCTTGTAAAAAAGGAGGTAGGTAATCTTGTAGACCTTACTGCCTGGAGTTTCTAGTTAGATTGAAATGCTCAGTTTACCAAATGAAGAAGAGGCTCAGGAATATTTCAATTCTTCTTATTCTAAAGGTGATCTAAACAAGGAACATACTTGTAATGGGGCCAGATAGGAGAGAGGTCTTATTATAGAGGAGATGGTACTTGTTGGGCCCTTGGTTATGGGGTTTAGAGGGCTTTTCCTTGAAGTTGCTGTTATAATGAGACAACTCAGAAGTAAATAAATCAAACAATAATTAGGAAAGGACAGCATTTGGTCCAGCAGGCTCCACCTTGAAGAAGGGTGTAGGAAGGAATTGGGGAAGGTTTGTAAGGAGTGGTCAGAGGGTGATCACAACGTGGTAGTCCTGGAGTTGTAAACGGAGGATGGGATTGAGCTTCATGCGCAGAACTTCCTGTGTGTGGTAACCTATCCTGTCTCTTGCTGCCTCGGCATCAGTGAAAATAAGATCAATGTTTTTATTTATCTGTGTCACCATACCTTTCTCGCCGGTCATCACTGTTGCACTGGATGAAACTCCAGGACTGGGAGAATGGTATAGATCATTCTTCCAAGGTGGTAACTTTTGTGAATTGATTTGAGGTCATTAAGGATTGTTGTGTCCCTGTCCTTTGCCGCCACCAAGGAGGGTTGAGCCTTCCCAGTGGAGTGAGGATAGGTAGATAAGAGTCTATAGGGAGTATGTAGAATGAGAAGAGAAGGCCAGGGATGGATCTTGGAGGTTCCTGGGGGAATTATTAGCAACAGCTAAAATTTAAATACTTTTCTCCATAATGGGACCACCTCTGGCCCTAAACCTAGTTTCCCATGAAAACAATCTGGTTAACTAATGCTACTATAGTCATCCTATTGCAATATATAAATATATCCAACCAATAGGTTGTGCACCTTAAACATACACAATGTTGTATGTCAATTATATCTCCATTAGAAAAAGCAATCTTGTATTTTCACTTTCCTGTGAGTTTTGTTACTAAACCTTCAGCTCTCTATCAGTCCTTCCCTCTCGTACCATGCTCAACTTCCACTTTGACATTTGCCAGCCCATAACTTTGCTGAGAAACCTCCTAGATAAAAGGAAATGCCCTCGTGTGCTTCCTCCGCATCTTAGGATTTAGGGAAAAAGACCTCCCAAAACAACAAAACAAAGCACACAGCTGGCATTATGTAATCTTTCTGTGGCTCCTGTGAAATTTCATCCATTTAATGATGCTGGATGTCTGTTTTCTGGTTCCAGAGGAAAACATTTCAGGGAGGTTAAGAGGATTTCTGCATTAGACAGGGGCAGGTAAGTGGTTTGGGACCTTCCTACCCACAGATTCTGTGATTCCACTGGGTGTTCTCCTGATATGACAGAAACAGAAACCTGGGATGGTAATTTTTCCTAGACTGTCAAAGTCAGGTTAGGTTCCTGCTCAGCTGATTTCACATGGCCATTCTCAGTTGTTTCTTGTTTCCTCCTATATACTGTGAGGGATGTTGATAAAGCATAACCCTGATTATCCACCTTCCCATGGCTTATTCTTTCCCCTAATTTCTGCCCTTTTCTCTATTCTTGTGGTTTTCTCTTTGCCTAACTCTTTTTTTTGTTTGTTTGTTTCATACGTTGCCTGCTTTGGTCTGTCTTTGCCTGTGCAAAATGAAGTCTGCCTACTTGAAAGTTTGAAATGATTTAATATTGGAATTAAAATGGTAAATTGTCAGAATACAAGGGGTTAAGATTCCAAGGGGCAATATGAAAATGCTTCACAGGATCACACATGAGAAAAGAAAGAATCTATGCTGTCATAAATCACAACTATTGCCTGACACATCAGTCTAAAATTTGCTACCACTGTGCTTTAAATAACTAGCTCTTGCTTTGGCTCTAGTATTTATTTAATGACATAACAGTGCTCTTTCTCAGAGAACAAACAGATCCATGCTGTCATTCTAGGGGGATTCATCCTTTAGGTTAGAAAGATTTCCTATCTCCCATAATCAGGTTGGATATTTTATAAATATTAAGAACACATCACTTTAAACCAAAAACTACAGACAACTCATATGTGGAGTAGTCTCTTCATTTTAGATTACTACCTATGTTTTAAATTTGAGCTGCTTAAAAATATTTTTTTTCTTTTAACAGCTTGAGCTACTTTTCTAGTTGTTCAACAAAGTAAAAATTTCCTCAGATGTTTAAAGGAAAAGGATACCCCCCCATCCCCCAAAAGCTTTTCACCTTTGGTGAAGTTAGGAAAAGCTTAAAGCTTGGTGGCATTTATTTTTGGCCAAGAACTGCAGTTTTGGTGACTAGGGTAAAACAGACAGATGATAATGGACATGGGCTAACTTTTAATAGTCAGAGGACCCTGCTAACCCTGAGAGGAATTTTTTCTGAAAGTTGGATAACTTCGCATAATTTCAACCACATTCTCTTTTGGGTCTGTTTTGACCAAAAGTGTATTTTATAAGATGTCCAGCTGGGACTAGTCAGTCAGTTGGACAAGTCAGCACCAGCTAGGCTGACCCTGAAATGTCAGTCATTGTCAAATGTAAAATGTCAAAAGGATTCTTTCTCAAGCACAGTATGTGCCCAACAAGGGTAAATGGAGGGGAGGGGCTCTTTCCTCAGAGAACCAGGCTGATGGAGGCTTTGCAGTCCTGGAGAATTCCCCTTTGGCATGCTCAATTTGCGGCGTACCAAAGAGGGGACTGGAGGGTCACGTAAGATGTTTTTAAGAGCCTGGCTTGAACATGTCTTATTTTACTGTTGCAAACACCCTATTTGCCAGAACCCAGTTGTACGGCCCTAACCAACTATAATGGAAGCTCGGAAATGTGGCCTTCCTGTGCACTCAGGAAAAGGGAGATGAAATGAGAATTTGGCAACACACAGAAGTGTTTCTGCTCTGTCTGCTTTTCCAATGATCTTTGCTCAACAGATCGGGCTCACTCATTTTCCTAGGGGTGGTAAAGGAGGCACATATCCAGCCACTCTACCCAGCTCAAAGCGCAGCATGTCCAGGTGATTCACAACAGTTTCTGTCAGTTCAGGTGGCCTCCTCCTCAGTCCCAAGGGCTAAAGAGAGACAATATTTGCCTCACTACCCCCATATATACTTGTGGATGTCTTTTATACTTCCATTTGGAAGGGGGAAGAACAGCAGACTGACAGCAATTCTGAAATCCCACTGGGCAGACACTGTGAAGGCACCCCCTTATTTTGGGGATGGGGATGTTATCTTCATTAGACCCTGCTGTCCTTGGTTAATGTGTGTCTCTGGAGGCTAGGCTGGCTTTACCTGATAGAGCTTTTGAAGCAGATGAGTAATATCATTGGCGTTGCACTTTGGGAAATGCATTTCGGTCAGAGAAACAAGTTAGGAAGTTATTACAGAAGTTCAAGAGATCGATAATTATCTTCCAAACCAGCCTGGGGATCAGTCAGAATGGGAGGAAGTGATGAATGTGAGAGGCGTGTTGGAAGCCACATTCAAAGAGCTTGCTGACTGTGACTGGTAGGATGCAGGTGGGGAGGGAGAGGAAAGGAGCTCTGACTGCAAGTCCTTAACTCCCAGGTGGCGAGGAGAGTGGTGGTGGAGTAGGAAAAAGTCAAGAATAGGTGCAGAATTGTATGGTAACGATGGCAACTACCACTTACTGTGGTGAAGCATTTTGTAATGTATAAAATTGTCAAATCACTTTGTTGTACACCTAAAACCATTGTAATACTATATATCAATTACATTTCAATGAAAAAAAGGAGGAGGTGCTGACTCTGGGGAAATTGAGTTTGGTGTGGCCATTACTTTGCGCACTCACCCAGAGGAAGTGAACCCCTGTCCTAACTTCATTAATGCATGGGAACCTCTTGGTTACACATTTTAGTGGAAAATATCTTTCAGTTTAAGAAAATATAAATAAATGTATGTTATACATGACAATCCAATACTCAGTGAGCATTATAAGTTGCCAGCCTTATGCCTGGTGTCAATAGAGGGTCAAAATGTTATTAAAAGGCCTTGAGTGTGTTTCTCCTGGGATAGTTTCTTTGTCACCAGACTGACTAGAGCTCCCTTAGTGAAAAGGACATCTCTGCTTTTGATGGAGGCCCACGTAATTGTTGGGTAGTTGGTGATAACCTCAATTTTATGTGAAGCTAAAAGTTGTTTTCTGGAAACTTCTACTCAGAGAAACCTGTTTTTTTCATATTCTTTTTAATAGTATAGAATATAGATAGTATACAGTATTATATTGGTCTCAGATGGACAACATAGTGATTGGGCAGTTACAAGCATTACTAAATGCTCACCACGGTAAGTGCAGTTACCTGGCTACCGCACCAAGTTATCACAATATTATTGGCTGCATTCCTTATGCTGCCGAATAACCAGTTTTTAACTCCAGAAATACACAGGACAAGTTAGTATTTTAGAGCATAGAAGGTAGCAGCTTTGCTCCCTCATCTTCTTTTTGTGAGTGAACCGCCTCTTGTTTCTCCAGTCCTTGCCTTTGTGTGAGCTGCTCTGAGGGCCCCTCGCGGGCTGCCTGAAGCATCTGAGGGGCTCACACTTCATCTCGGTTGGCCTGCCGGAGGCAGAGGCTGCGTACGCTTTGACGTGACCCGAAGGTCTGTCTGCTCTATGACAATCTGGTCGGGAACATCTGATGAAGGAGCTCTTAACTTTCACAGACCTCTGATTAGAAGGTCTCCCCTCAGACGTGGTAAGCTCCTCCTTTGCATTTAGTACAGATGATGACTGTCCATGGCAGGCACGGCCGGTAGTCCACTGGAGAGCCATTTCCACCTCTCTTCTTCCTAACAGAGCCTGCATTTGTTCACGCCTCCACTCCTCTTTCATGCGTTCATATGCTTCTGGAAAAGCTGTCTTCACGTCCAGCCCCAGTGGGGGATTCTAGTCAGTTTCTGCAAATACTGAGAATCCCACTTCTCCTGAGCTGGGTTGTTTTAGCAGCTGGGCTGTAACCCAGGTCTGGCCAATGAATCATGAGGAGGGTTTTCAGGGCGAAGGGGCTTCTGGGAGATGTTTGCTTGCTCCTAAGTGGGAGATACCAAGAGAGGTGTCACCTTTCTGCCTGTGGATGTCACTGCGTGTGACATCAGAACTCTCACAGCTGTCTGGAAGGTGGTGCCAACACATGGGGAAGAACAAAGCCAAGCAGGTGCCAGCAGCTGATGGCATCCTGACTGATATGGTGACTCTCTGAAAATAAGACACTGGGAAAAGCACAGTGTCGGAACAACGGGAATATCCCTTCTGATATTTCATACATTCTACTTCCAGAAAAGGGAATGCACTCTATGATTCCTCTTTATTTGGTAAGGCCACCACACATTTGGCACACATTGATCTTGTGGACAATTAAGATCTTCAGGATTTTTCTCCACAAATTTCATTTCATGTGTACATAAGATTCCCGAAAACTCTTTTTCCTTATGCTGTAAAGCTAGGAAAATAGGTGGAAATAGCCAAATTTCCAATTATTTAGAAAATCTTCCAGAAGAGAAGCTAATTATTGCATTTGGCATACAAGTTCATTGACAGAGATGGGAGTCACTGATTCCTGATGGAAATTCCTCCAGCTGAATATGCACGTGTGGAGATGACCCAGGGGCTGTGTCCATGGCCGCTGAAACCTGCTACCCAGCTCACTGTTCAGCTGACTGTGAAAATGTGAGAGAACTGCGGGCCTTCCTCCTCACCCCATTCCCTATCCCAAACAACCACGCAACCCCCATCCTGGGCAGATGCCAGCTGCCCTGCTTCCTGGGCCCACCTCTGCTCCATTCCCAAGCGCACTGGAATGTGAGCATTTTCTTCCTTCTGTAAACACTGTCCATCTGAGTTCACTTCAGGGCGTATCCTTTTCCAGCCCACTGGCTTCCCCTCTGGAATGAGCTCAGGTTTGTGTGGGCTCGGAGCGTAAATCCATTTCCTGAACTGGTTTCTCCTCCCTGACAGGTGTCTCTGCTATGAAGCGAGGCCACCAAATGCATTTGCTTCTGTGTAAAGTCAATGGAAGGGGTAAGAAAAAAAGTCAACTCTTTGACACTTTGCCTTTTTAAATAATAAGCTGTTAGTTGTCAAAGAAACTTCATATCCTTCCATCTCCTCCCCTCTCCCAGGCTGCGAATTGGGCTTTGACGGTCTTGCAGGAAGTTCAAATAATTTGGATGGTTGCTATTAGTGTAACCTCAGGTGGCAGTGAGTGCCCTGAAAGAATCTTCCTGCAGAATCCTTCAGCTAAGCAGTGGAGAAATCCAATGGCCTCTGGGCTCTCAGCCAGTTCCTCTAAACCCATCAGTCATCTCTTCTGCCTCTGAGCCAGTGCCCCTCTGTGAGAGACAAAAAGGCCCCAGAATGTGAGAAGCGCCTGCAGGCACACTGGACCCACTCCTGTGGCTGGCTTGTCTTTGAGCACATGCGGTGGCCTGATGAGCAGAGGCTTCCACTGGGAAGCCCCTCCGTGGAGTTGCGACTCAGGAGTGTTCCCGGAAGCTTTTAAGAGTTGTTTCTGACTGTACATAGTACATAGTGGGCACCCTGGCTGCTGCTGGCTGAGCCAAGCAGCACAGGGAATATGGGGCACAATTCATGCAGAAGAGCTTTGACTCTTTGGGAAGAAAACCGTATACATAAACGCAAGAGACCCTCCCGATACCACATACTGAAACTTCAGTCTTCACAGAGTGAGCTGCAGAGACCTGATGACTGGGACACACTCCACACTTCATGGTAGGAGTAAGTGGTGACACGTACTTCCTCCCTACAGAAGTGCTTTGTCATTATGTCATGAATCTTCGGACTTGCCACTAAGAGAGGACCGTCCCACATGCACATTTCCTGAGTTGGAGGTGTGCATCTGGGAGACTGGAATTGGCGGAGGCTGGCCGATAACCTCAGCTCTTCCTGGAGGGCCATGCTGAGGTGCTGATGGGAAGGTTAATTATGTGCTTGGAACACCTGCAAAGTGGGTACTGAGAGGAAAAGTCAGGTTTATTTTTGAGTATTCCTAGGAAAATCTAGAAGCTTCTATTATAAGCATACAGTTTTGTTTCATTTTGAAACATTTTTTATTTATTTGGTTATTTTTGTCAAAGGAAATCACATAGTATTTTAGTTGCTTAGACCTTCGGAGATCTTGGTCCTGCCAAGATCCCTCTCTTTCTCTGTCAGAGAGAGAAGTGAGCACATCTGGAGAATATGCTCCTCTGGGCCTGTGGGTATAAGGGACGGTGCAGGGAGAACCATGCCTGGGAGCTGAGCTTTTAGTGCAGAGAGACTCCATCTTAGCAAACATGCCCACCAGTGTTCCCATGTGGGACTAGTCCCTGCCAACTCCTTTCTGGGGGTGCAGAGACCAGGTGGGGAGCTGTAAGGGACATGGGGAGGAGAACAGATAAGCTTTGGGCTCCTTGGCCTACAGCAGACCTTAGCACGCATCAGCATCACCTGAAGACTTGTCAGAACACAGATGCTGCACCTTATCCCCAGAGGTTCTGTTTTGTAAGTTTGGGTTTGGTACTGAGAACTCGCATTTCAGTGTGTTCCCAGGTGATGTTGACATGCTTGTCCAGGGACCAAACGTTAAGAACCTACATCCATAAATTCTTGCTGTTGGGGTTTTTAAAAGTTCCCCAAGTGATTCTAATGTGCAGCCAAGACTGACAACCTGGGCCTAGAGACAACGAGGACATCCAACAGGACTGGGAACATCTTTCCTATCATGCACCATGATTAAAAGAAAAATAAATTGAGGGGATAAATATATTAACACATATATCCCTCTCTATCTATCATCCATCTATGGACTATTCTAGTCATGTGTTAAAAAAATTAATGACAGGGCACATAAAATGCTCTCCAGTGAATAAAACAAAGTAGGTTCTTGTATTAGTTTATATATAAACATGTATTAGTTATACAGTTTATAGAGTTCTTGTATTAGCTATTAACAAAATGTCCACAGATTTGTTTTAGCGGCCAAATAAATACAGTTTTTCTTATGTTCCAGCTCTGGTTGTTGCAAATCCACAGTCAGTCTCACCAGGCTAAAGTCAGGATATCGGCGGAATCTGTTCCCTTGCCTTGTCCAGCATCCAGAGGCTAGTGCCTTCCTTTGCTTGCAATTCTCTCCTCTGCCTTCAAAGCCAGCAGTGCACCGTCTTCCAACCTCTCGCTCACTGCCTGTGATCCTCCTGTCTCGCTCTTGTAAAGACCCTTGTGATTAGATTTGACTCACCCATGTAATCCAGAAGAATGTCCCCATTGCAAAGCCTTAATTTAATCATTTCGGCAAAGTCCATTTTGCCGTATAAGGTACTTATTCACAGGTTCTGGAGATTAGGATGTGGGCATCTTCGCGGGGGCATTATTTGACTTGCCACAATTCTTTGATAAGTTAAAATTCTTTGATAACAGCACAGGGAGGAAAGTCAGGGAGTGGAAGTCAGGGGATGAGAGAAAGAGGAGACCTCCTCTGTGCCTTTGTGTGGACTGTCTCCCTTCCAGCTTGCCACTCAGCTCTGGAATAAGATTTCCAGTTGCCCACCAACTATCTCTACTCCATTCCATATAGTTTAAGTCCATTATGTCCAAAAATGAACTCATTCTTCTTTCTCCTGCATCCAGAGTATCTCCTGCCAACCCTTCAGTGGAGGCTGGAAACCATGGATAGTACAGAACCCTATATATACTATGTTTTTCCTATACACTCATACCTATGATAAAGTTTAATTATAAATTAGGCACAGTACAAGATTAACAGCAGTAATTCATAATAAAATAGAACAATTATAACAGTGTACTTCAATAAAAGTAATGTAAATGTGGTCTTTCTCAAAATATCTGTGCTTTATTCACCCTTGTGATGATATGCGATGATAAAATGCCTATTTGATGAGATGCAGGGAGGTGAGGGACACGGGTCCTGGGACGCAGTGTTGGGGTACTGCTGACCTTCTGATGTATCATCTACAGCGTCTTCTGCTTCAAGACCACAGGTAACTGTGGGGAAATGAAACTGCAGGAAGTGAAACTGTGGATAAGGGGGAACCAGGGTACTGACAATCCACCCAGTTGCTCGAGTCCCTCCATTGGAATCACCAACCATTTTTCTCACTTCACACGTCCAGTGGCTGAATTTTGTTAAGTTTGTTTCCCAATCCTTCTTAAGCTTGTACAGTAGCACTTGAGTAAACCTGATCAGTGTCTTTCTCCACAACCACTACCCTGATGCAGAGTTTTCCTGAACACAACTCTTCCCCTATGATTGTGGTTCTTCAGTAACTCCCAGCTGACCTGCGGATAAACGGAACCCTAAGCTGGGCATCCAAGGCCCCCCGGATATGCCCCCACCTCATGTCCTGCCTCTGTCTCCCAGTCCAGCCAGGGACTCAGGTGCAGCAGCCAGAGACTTGTGTTCCAGCCTGGCTCAGCCCCTTGAGAGTTAGGTGTCTTAACCTGAACTTACATCAGTTACCTTCTCTGTAAGATAAGTTCAGTAATGGTACTCCATTAGACAATTAACAAATGCTAAGTGTCCAGTGAATATAAATTCAGCACATATACTTTAACATCATTTACTTCGTTGCATCAGAATTTATATGTTCACTAGACAATTAACAAATGCTAAGTGTCCAGTGAATATAAATTCAGCACATATACTTTAACATCACTTACTTCGTTGCATCAGAATTTATGTGTTCTTCTGTCTCTTACATTATTCTTTATGCTTCTTGATAATCACTCGGTTCAGAATCCCTGTTAGCCTGACATAAGGTGCTTCAGAAATGTTCGAACAAATGAGTGCTGTCAAAACCACGAGCAGTAAAACTCTAGCTCGTTTTCTAAAACTGATTTTTAAAACAAAACCAGTTCAAAAATATTAGAAGATAGTTGACTATACATATGTTGTTATACTTTGTTAAGAGTGTTTTTAACTTTGATCAAATGTCAGTAACCCTCCTAACTTGGCTCGGTAATAGGATGGTAGTGTCTCATGTAATTTTCTAAAGATGGGAGAATAGTTTCAGAGAATAAAAGCACCTTTTAATTTTTTGTCTAAGATGAGAACCAGAGGTGGCTGGAAGTGGAGGCTGCCTTTCTGTGCTTCAGTAAATCAGAGAGTGGTCAGGATTTTATTTCATATTTGAGAAAGAATTGGTTTTATCTTGACTCTGATTTTAAGGATAACCATGTAGGTTAATTTAGTTAAAAGACTAATTTTGTATGATGACAACATAATGTATAAAAAACCTCTACCTTTTATTCTATTCTTTTTCTTATTTATTTTCTTGAAAGTTGTACTTAACCACTAAATCCTTATCATATATTTCAAGACTTATATACTTTAAAATTATGACCCAGAAGTAGATTTCATAGAATTGCTACACAGTATGTTATTTAATTAACAGCTGTTTAAGTTTAGCATTTCAGTTACAGCTAAGGAATTGTCCATCTTTTCTAGATGTTTGGCACCCTGTGGATGGCTTACCCTACCTTCCTCTTTGGTCACCTGCTAATAATATCTTACAAATCAACTCCTGTGGGGTTCCAGCTGCATACCAAAAGGGAAGTTTAACAACTGAGAAGGGAAGAAATTCAGGTTGTTTGTTTCCCCGCTTGCACCCTTTGAGGGGCAATTTTGTCAGAACGGTTGCCTTTATAGAGAAACCATGATTTGGGACTTGCAGCCGTGAATGAGTTCCAGACGGCAGTAGTAGGATAAGATGAACCGACATACCCCTGCTCCCTGACGCAGTCACTGGTGTTTAATAAGGCGCTTGCGGGCGGAGGGGCAGAGGCTGGCGCTGGGCTGGCGCTGGGAGAGGCGGGAGGGGAGAGTGGTCAGGAACGGCGAGCGCGCCGTTGCTCTGCGGGGGTCACGGTGCAGCGAAGGGCATAGCCCAGCCCCGGCCCACCCAGCCCTCCACTCCTGCTCCTGTGAACCTTTCTCGCGGGCTCTCAGCTGGCACAGGCCCCGATTTTAGCAGCTGAGCGCTGGGGATTCTGATCATCGGGCAGCAGTTAGCGCCTTCACCAGCTCCAAACAGCGGGCGGGCGCAGGGCCGCAGCTCCTCAGCGTGCGCGGCGGGGCTTATTGTTCCAGGGACTTCTGGGCCTGGAGCAGGTGCCGGCCCGGGGACGGCCGCGTGGCAGTCACCTCATTACCAAACTGTCCGCACACACAGACCCATCCCTCCCCCTCGCCCATCAGTCTCTCCTTTGACGTTTAGACGGCGGCGATCACTTGCACACGGAGCCGCGCCCCGGCCTCATTTAAAAGGTGATTCATTTACTGTCTCTCACGTTGCCATAGGCCGAGTTCCTGTGATACTTGTTTCTTTGACAGATAGCATAAGACAGAGAAACCTGGAAATAAATATTTATTCACTTCTGAGTACAAAGGTACTGTGGGCTCATTATACAACCCCAGATATCCCAGACATCTGCAATGGGGGAAAGGAAAGCCCCTTATAATACCGCCCCCTCCGCCCCCAAGCAGAGCCCAGTAGTGGCCAGTTTGCTGAAGGTGCCCCCTCATTTGGTCTTCTCTGTCAATCCTCACGTTGGGGTCATACCAAAGCGCAGTGTGTGAAACATTAGTGGGACATGCAGGTGATGATACTAGTTGGTACGGGCATGAGCATATTTTAATATTCTGCATTTATTTTTCATGGGGATCAGAAAAACATGCGCACATGTTGAATTCAAGGTTTCCCGGGCATTATCACTTTACTGTGACAACAGTCACAGTCATTTGTATAAGACAGGCAGTTTGCTTTTTCAAGTAAATAATTGCTCAAGTGGCATAGAATAGGGCAATAATTTGATGGTAGTATCCTAATAGGACCCTGACGTTGGAACATTTTTATAAATAATTATCACTATTTTAAGTGAAGTCATATTATAGTATTATTCTATAATGATCATTTCATAGTAGTATCGTATAGTTTTCTTTTACATGCTATATTGGGCATGCTTCAGAATGCTTTCATTTTAGTTTTAATGATGTGTAGAATTCTTTTCATAGATGCACTGAAAGTTACTTAACTAGCAGCATAACAATGTTACATTGTTAATCGCAATTTCTTGCCATCATAGCACAGCTGTGAACATGTGCTGGGTGCATGTGTTTTGTGCATTCATACAAGTGTTTCCAACAGTATTAATTCCTAGAAATGAGGGTGATAGGTTAAAGGCTATAAACATGTATTATTTTTGGGGTATTGTCAGTTTCCCTCCAAAGAGGCTATATGAATGTACATTCCTACCAATAGTGCACGGAAGGTTCCTGTTCCTTGAGCAACATCAGACATGATTAGTTTTTAAACCCTTGTCTGATTACAACCCTTGAACTGTTTGTATGGGCAGTTCTATTTCTTCTGTGAATTGCTAGTTTACATCTTTTGCCCATTTTGCTTTTAGGAAAAATTTTCTTTTATATCTCTCAGTTGAGCTTTACAGTTTTCTTAATAAAACTCCAGGACATTGTTAAATCTAGTCCCAAAGAACTCCTTTAAATGTCCCTAAGTACATTGTAGATTATTGTAACTCAGGTGGAACTAGAGAAGATATTCAAAGAGACCAGATGGTTCTCACTGGATGAATGAATGAATATTGTATTTCAAGAGATTTCACTGTAGGCATTTCTGCATTTTTTGAAGTCCAGAATCATGATTTTAACAATGTACAAAAAACTTACAGGTTTCTGGAACTGCTATGCCCAAACTCCATTCACAAAAAACTGTTGAATAAACAAGAGCATCACATAAAAAACCCACTCCAATAAATGACAAGTACTAATACATAAAAAACAAGATGTAAATGCAAAGAAACATTTATTGAGCACCTACTTTGTGCCAGGTCCCACGCTAAATGCAGAAGATACAACAGTGACTAAGGCGTGACTCTACTTTCAAAGAGCTAATGTTCCTGAAGGAAGAGACACAGATTTATACATGTAATTGTGATAAAATACTGTAGGTGTTATAATGTGCAGCACAGGGGAGGTCTTTCTACCCACGGGTATGTGAAACGATGCCTATCAGGAAGGCTTTGGAGAAGAGGTGTGTTGGAGGCAAAGTCCTGGAAGGTGAGGTGGGAAGGGAACCCACTCAGGGCTGCATGACATGGCATGGAGGTTTCAGGGGCCCCTGAAATCTTCATAAGATTGTACATCAATGATACCTTAATTAAAAAAAAGGTGCTTCCAAAAGCACTTAGCCACACATGTAGAGATAATTATTTTGCCAATTCTTGCCCTTCCTCAGGTGGCTAATATGCTTTACATTTTTCATTTTTCCAAATTTTATTCTCATCCTTGCTGTTTCCATGAACTGACCACATACAGTTGCAGAAGAGGAGTAAGTTTATTTATTAAACTAGATATTTTTACATCAGAATTTCATGTTTTCATGGTTTCAGATATATCATTTGGAATGGACATGTACATTTTTCACTTAAAAGCTTTCATCTCAAACTATGGTAAAGTAGACTACAAATTTTCAGAGTTGATCTGTGTTGAGCGGTGTTTTAAAAAACAGATATCTACCTGAAACCTAAGGAAAACTCATGTATTATTTTAATTATAAATAGTAACATTAGTGACGGTGAAACCTACTGTTTTTGTGTACCTATTATGTATCTGGTCTGTGTTTGGTTTACATGCATACATTGTCTAATTCAAAACAATTCACAATAACAAATAGTGTTATTTGCATAATTTTTCTTGGTCATCTTTCCAGAATCTCTTTCATGAGCTCTTTTGTGGGCCCATCTTCCCTTGGACATCCCTTACGTACTGGTATTTCCCAGGCCATTCTCCTTTTCTCTCTGTAGACACCTCTGAGCAATTTGATAGCTGCCTTCACTCACTCACCACCTATATGCTGATGATTCTCAGGTCCCTATGTTCTACCCAGACTCGTTCTGAGATCCGGACAAGGAAGTTTAGCCCAGTGCCCACTGGTCCCTTTCCATTAGTTGGCTGTGACATCGGCATCTCAAATTTAACACATCCAAGACTGAATTCACTGTCTTTCCAAAATACGCACGGGCTGCAGGAAGGCCTCTTTTGGGAAAGTCATTGTTTCATGTGTTGAAACCTGGAAGCTATTTTTCCCTCCTGCTGTGCTCTTGCTCTTCACATTCAGCCGATCTCCAGGTTCTGTTGATTCTGGTTTCTGCATCCCTCTCTGAAACACCCTTTCCTCCTGCTCCTTCCTTGGCCAGGGCCTTGCTTCACGCTCTTATCATTTATTCCCTTGATGATGACAACAGTCTCCCAACCACCCTCTTTCCCCAAGCCTCTTTTTTCTTCCAGTTCTTTCTCTATCAACCTGTGAGATTACACCATAGAAATACAAAACTCTGATTCTCTTCTCCTCTTCTGCTCAGTAGTTATCCACGATCCTCGCATCCGCTCCAGGCACATTAGGATAACAAGGGGCTTCTACTTCATTTCCTGTCACCTCTTTCCTAACCACCACTTCTCAACCCTGTCCAACTTGTTGCACATCCCCATCCTGCTGTACTGTCTTATCTTTGGGGTCTCTGTACATTCTGCCCTCCATGCCTGCAACATTCTTCTGTCCTTCATGGCTGCCTAGCTCCCACTCCTCTTTTTTGAGCTCAGCCCAGGTGGTATGTCTGCTGGGAAGTCTCCCTCCTTAGGTTACCTGACATACCCCCTCTGTGCTCTTCTGCTTCCCACCACTAGAGCTCTCTTGAAGCCATCGTCTGTCCTCCCAGCTCTGAACTCCAGAAAGCAGGCAAAGAGTAGAACTTGCTCACCATTGCAACCTCAGTGCACAGTTGATTTCCTGGCATGTGGTGGGTGCTCAATAATTTTTGTATAAATGTATTAATGAATGAGTGAGTGGCTCATTTAATGTCACCTACTTTACAGACTTGCTTTGGACATAATAATAGCAGGGGGTGGGAGGGATAGAGATGGCATCATTGTACAGTGTTACATCTGAGAATGCAGCAAGATACACTTGACCCAATTTTAGGTGATGATGTATTCCATTTAGCAAAGCTGGTGATGAGGGGCTGGATATAGCTGTATTTCCAGATGTAAATCTTGCATAGGCACCATGTCTGGACCTCACCTCTCAGCTTGGCAGTTGAATGGACACAGTCATTTAAGTACTTTCAGGTCAATTACAAGGTCTTGGAACATAAAAACAAATACTTGAAGCTCATTTCATAAGGTAAAAGGGTATAATGCTTATTAGAAAATGGCAGTCATGTGAGCAGCCTGGGAGATGGACTAGGAATTTGTGTTGCAGCTGCATTTCAAACCAATTATCAGCTAGAAATAGAAAGCAGAGGAAGCATGAGAGTCCCAGATCACGGGACTGACTTTTTAGAGGGAATTATCGCTGTGTCAGATTTCAGCACACTGGCTGATGCTCAGCTTCTGAACAAGCCACGTTCCGGGAGGAACTGGCACCAACCCATAATTACTGGTCCTTCTGTGCCTCCTTCAAGGACCCTTCACTTTATTTGGTCTTTTCTTGCTTTTTCCTTTTTCACTCCTCCCAGTCTAACATACTTTGTCTAGAGAGCTTCCAGGCACTGATATTTATTTATCTTCCCTGGCCATTTAAATGCATCTACATTTTTGCAGCAGAGCTGGCTTTAGACAGATCCATTGGAAGATGGTAAACTGCTTATATGCAGACACTGTTTTATCTTCATCTCCTCAGTGCCTAGCTCAGTGTTAAATGGAACTGGAGCAAATGGTAAACCACAAACTTGATTTAAAACCAAAGATTAAACTGACAAGTTGAAATAAGTAATTATTTTATTCACTGTATTTGGAATTTGTGCATAAAGGTACAATTTTAAACCTAAAAATTGTATAAGTCCAAACATGGTGAGACACAAATTATGTAATAAACGGGCCAGAGTTCTTGGACTTTGTGTCTAAATGTTGCCCCTGAAAATAGGGAAATCAATGAGAGACGAGGTGTGATTAGAACAAGTCCACACCTCAGTAACAAATGAATCATGCAGACAAGAGTTACTCCAAGTTCAGGGAGAAGACGATCTGGGACTGCATTTAGGAGAAGGGATTTAATTTAAGCTGGGTCATGCAGAGGATAAGACTGGAGCAAGGAACAGAGGTTGGTGACCAAAAAGTATCTAAGATAAGGACTAAGAACAAATGCTCTGTGCCACCTTAACCGTAACCGACAGCCCAAGACCACAGATATACACAGGCCAAGCAGGCTTGGCGAGGCTAAGGAAAATGTAGGAAAATTTGATGGACTTTCTCTTTTTAACTTTCCAAACACAGAGCATGAGAGATTTGAGCATTTGTAAAATGAAAACTGACCAGAATGTCTCGACACAATGTATCAGGCAGTTAATATGTTCCCAGGGACTCTCTCTTTTTTTCTGTCTAGTCCTTGACTCCTTGTGAAAGACTAAGTGGATTAATACAGGTGGCAAGTTTGCTGTTTGATTGTGACAGTAATTTCAAATTTTGCTGTTTGTGCTTATTGTTTATTACCCACATTCCACCTTAAAAAGTACTTTCTGGAAATAGCTCAGTAGAAAGAAAAACCAGTGGATTTTAAAAATAAGAGAATGGGTTAGATTGGTCAGGGCCTGATCCTCTTGCCAATCCGGGTTGGAACTGCAGGGCGCGCTGTTTTTGAGCAGCGAGTCACTTGGGGCTCAGCCTGTGTTCAGCAGGTGTCATGCAAAAGACCCAAGAAATGGGTCGTTCCTCCTTTTATGGCCCAGTACCCTTCGTCAACACAGCTCCTGTCAACTTAGAGTAAAAAAGCACACGTGTTCTTGATGACCCTTCAGAAGGGGACAAGCAAAAACAAACAACAACAAAACCTGCAGTCTGCGCTGGTGTTTTTTTGAGCTTTCCCTCTTCAGACTTTGTATTTCCCACCAGCAACATTAACCACCGCTGTTTTCTAAAGCCTCCCCTTTCTGAAAAAAGAACTGTTACTCATCCTTTCCCAGGAACGGGAGGTTTGTGAGATGCCTACCATTCACTGTTCCCCTCCTTCCCAGAACACATCTTTGCTGAAGTCTAAAATGTCCATGGAGAAGTCACTTAGCTCTCTCCTCACACAGTAAGTTAGCAAGAGGCATTCTGACCTTGGCTATAGAATTGCTCCCTAATAGGTGGTCCCTGAACATCCCAAGGCAAATCCACAGGGATGATCCTCCCATTTAGTATCAAAATCTAATTGAAGGGCTCTAACTTTATCAAGCAGCTGAATTCCCTGGGGAGGGCGGGGCGTCGTAAAACACAGATGGCTGGTTCCACCTCCTGAGGGTCTAATTCCGTAGGTCCGGGGTGGGGCCAGAGAATTTGCATTTCTAACAAGTTCCCAGCTGCTGCTGCTGTTCTGGGCACCAGACTTTGAGAATCAGAGATTTGATGTTCAGATCTCTGCTTGTCATCCAGACACACTGATGGAGGTTTATGATGTTTCAGTAAATTAAGAGTTGACCGACTCCAGGAATGTATTTTGAGATTGTCTTCAAGTTTGAAAGATCCTAAAATTTTATGTAGTTCTGTTTGGGCTTTCATGGGTAAAGATCATGCTAATGGATAAAGATCATGCTAGTGACCAGCAGAAAGGTCTTTAACATCTGTGGTAATTATTGACACTTCCCGGTGTCTCTCAGAAAGAGGCACCAATAGAAGATATGTCCCCTGCTAGTCTCATATCAGAAGCTGGAATCTGTACTTGAATGGAAATAAAGGGTTTGTAAGTAATAAGTGGAAGAAAAACCCTTCCAAAGAATGCTTAAAACCTGGAAAAATCCTCTGAGGATTGAGAAAAGCTATTGTCTAAAGTCTGTGGACTTGATGTTTAGGAAAGGGCTGCTTCTGGCATTAGGCTCACCTGCTCCAACCGACTGACGGAATATCGTGTGTGAATTTGAGGTTTGCTCACACTGGCTTAGTAATGGCAGGCAGCAGGATGGGACAGCTCTAAGCCTACATATGACATTTCATAGTGATTGAAGTGATCAAATCTATGAAACAGAAATAGCTACTGGTTCACTCTGTATAATGACCAAGGACCAGCTGCAGCTGAGAAATTGTCTCAGCTGAAGTGGGACTGGAAAGGGAATTTGACTTAGACAACATAAAACAAACAACAGAACCTGTAAAATTGTCCATCTAGTAAAGTGGTCATTAGCTATTTATAATGGAAGCTTGTCTAAAGCAATTAAATGTTGTTTCAGATATAATTAGAGATCATTTTAAAGGTCCTGAATGATTCTTTTAAATTATAAAAGTGAAACGTATCTGCCAATATATGCAAAATATAAAATGAAAGCCCCACCCCCACCTTATCTCCAGATACCATAGTCAGGAGGGGAGGGTGTTGTTTGGAACCTTTTTGAAGATGATTTACTCCCTGAATGAATGTAAGGATTCAAGTTTTCCTCTAATGTCACTGGAGATTTATGCTGCCCTGTTTCAGGAGTAGCTTCCTGGGCAGGAGCCCCCCGTCCTTGGGGAGGGGCAGGACCCTGAACTCAGGGAGAGTTTGGGAGGTGCGCCAGCCAGTAGGGGCCAGAAGCCCACCTGTCAGGGACTATGGATGAAGATTTACCCCACCTTCTTATCATTGAGAAAAAAGTGTTAACAAGATCTAAAATGTTACCTGCCTTTGCTCCTGTCTTCTTGGCTTTCCTTCCTGTTTCAGTGGAAGAGGTTTCTGCTCCCGCCACCAGTCAGTCCGTAGACTTTTGCTCTAGGTCCCGTCTCCTCTCACTTTCAAGGGTTTACTACTTCAGTTGTCCTCGTAGTCTCTTGCCAGCTTGCTGCCCAGTTTCTCTGCTTCCCTGATGAGCTGAACTTCTCCAAAGAAATGTCTGCTTTTTCCATGTTCTCATCTTCCGTTCACATGTTAACCCCTCTGGCTTCCACCCTCCTCTCTGTGTTGAACTTTCTGCAATATTCGATGGTTTTTCATGCCTGCCTTCCTGTAATATCTTTGTGTTTGTTATTTTCTGCTGCATAACCAATCACCCCAATTCAGTGGTTTAAAATACCAGACATTTATCCTCTACAGTTTCTGAGGGCCAGGAAGCTAGCAGCGGTCTGCCTGGGTAATTCTGGCCTGAGGTCTCTCGTGAGGCTAGGGTTGCATGTATCCGAAGGCTTGACTGGGACAACAGAATTCACTTCCCAGATGCCTCCCCCACGTGCCTAGTGACTGGAGGCCTCATGGTTTTGCCATGAGGGTCTCTCTACATGGAGATCCTGGCTGTACTCAAGACATGGCGGCTAGCTTCCCACAGAGTGAACAATACAAGAGAAAGAAAATGACCAAGACAGAAGCCATAGTTGCGTTTTATGACTGAGTCTCTGAAGCCACACAGCAGTCATGTCTGCTTAATTTTATTCATTAGATGTGAGTCATGAAGTCCAGCCCCCACCTAAGGGTAGGGAAACGAAGGTCCACCCAGGTTGAAGGGCATGAAAGAATTTATAGGCATAATTTTAAAACCACTCGACGCTTGTCTCTTGATTTTGCTGACGCCAGTCTCCTCTAATTTACTCTCAACTTTTCCGGCTGCTCTTCTGCTATCCTTGCCCGTGCTGCCATTTCTGCCCTGTCCGCGTAATGTCAAGAGCTTATCAAGACTCAGTCCTGGGCTCTTCTCCCCTTTTCTCTCCCATTCTCCTTATGCTCTCTCCTTCTTCCAGAAACTTCAATTACTATCTATTTGACTGTATTCCCAAGTTTCCATTTGCTTCTCTTTAGATACTTAGACTTACACATTTGCTTTCTTCACACTTTTGTAGTTTACATTTCTAAACCTTAACTCTTGGTCTTCAAAACCTGCTTCTCCTTTACTTTTCCCATCTCTGTAAATACCGCACCTCAGTCAATTGTTGCTGAAGCCAGAAACCTGAGTGCCATTTTTACCCCCGCCCCACTTCCCTTACCACCACCACACATCTGTACTCTTCTGTTTGGGACATTTTTACTGGATTATTTCTCCTGCTTCTCCTCTTGCTCCTCATTTTTCCTTCCTCTTCTCTTCCCCAAGCAACAAAGAACATTTAAAAAAATCTCGTGACCTCAACAAAATTGTTTTTATGTTCCTTTTCAGTTTTTATTTTGTATGTTTCACTTTAAACACCTCTTTGTCAGAGTTTACATATAATTTTATGTTCTTAATACATTTCCTTCTTTTGATTAAACAAAAGAGAGAACTTATTATCTCACATGGTTTAAAAGTCCATGGGAAATAGCTGGCTGCAGGGCTCTGGGATGAATCTTTGTCAGTCTCCTCTCTCTGCTTTCCTCCTGCAGCTCCCAGTCTTGGGCAAGCTCTTCCCGTGTGGGGGTGGTCTTAATCCCCACCCCAGAAGCTCCAGGCTTAATCCCCCCAGCCATGTGAGAAGCAGCTGGCTTTTGTTGCATTATGGTGCTTCTAGGTTCAGTTACATTTTTAAGAGGTATTGTTGGTAATTTTTAGTTAGATTCTATTGCTGACAGACCTGCTCCATTTTGGTTTATCTAAAAAAAATTCTTTGCCTTGGGGCAATTATATTGACAATTTTGGCATATTGTTCCACTGGCCCCTACCTTCTAGTATTGTATCCAGAAGTCAGCCTTCAATCTAATGTCATTTCTTTTTAGGTAATAGGCCTTTTCTCTCTGGCTGGCTGTAGGGTCTGGCTTTTGTTTTCCTGCATTTATACTGTGGTGAGGGATGAAGATGGGAATATGGGTTAGCTAACTAGTAGGCACAGGCTCAGGTTACGGGGGTAGCAAGATCAAGGAAAGATTTATTCCAGAATGAGTCATGCCAAAATCTTTGACCTCTATGGTGCTTACATTTTCTGAGCTGATGGAATGAACTATTGGTAGAAACTGAAATAGAGATTTAGCTTGATTAAGGGCTAGTATGCATTTTTAAATCATGTTCGAGTATCATTTTTAGGACATTACTAAGAATTACAGAGCAGTTACTAATTGCTTTCCTAACTTGTTTATTTATTTGACTCTAATTTGCATTATTCATGCATGGGATACGCCTTTTCTTCCCCCCTTTCAGCAAGAAGGTTTTTTTAACTTTTTTTTCTTATTATAGTATCATTGATATATGATCTTCCAAAGGTTTCACATGAACAACACTGTGGTTTCAGCATCCACCATGGGGTATATCTTTTCAAATCCTTGGGATGCCTATGAACAGAATTTGATGTTGAGGATTCCCACCAAGTAGTACTGAATTTTTTATCTTAAAAATACTTCGTATTTCAGAGACTGGACTTCTAGAAACTCATTTCGGCCATCCCACGCCCCTCAACCCTAACGTTAAAGGCATCACTAGAGGATTACTTTCTTAAAAGTCTGTAAAAAGATATTCCACCATTTTGAATATATCACAGCTCAAGTTCCTCAAATATCTAACTTTTTTTTCTGTTGCAATATCATCTCTTAAATTGTTATCAGTAAAAACAGTCATATTCATGTCACTCTTACATTAGCCTTTTATCTATTTAAATGAAATTACTAAGTTTCCCCTGAGCTTTTTCTTTTCTAGGTTAAATAAGCCCCATTTATTTATATTTTCCTCATGGGGAATATTTCCTAATCATTTTCATTGTTCTTTCCTGGACCACCTCCAAATTTTCAGTATCACACTTAAGTTGCTGAGCCAAAAGCTGGCCAATTAATGAAAGCTTGACCAGTGCTGAGTGGGAAGGGCGGCTGACCCATGGTTCTTACTTTCCAGGCTAATTACAGATCCTGTGTTATCATGCAGGGCCTATTCCTAATAAGAATGATCTACTTGCAAGCATCCAAAAATTTCATTTATTTCTTCAAAGCCTTGAAAACACCCCCAACTGGATCAACTCAACAGCATTAAAACAATGGCTATTTCTTACAGGAAGCCTGACTTTTTGCCATTTAAGGTCAGAATCTTATTTTAGGTTGATTTCCTGGGTCATCCTTGAATCACTGCATTGCTTTAACTGAATTTTTATTATATCTAAATACAATATATTTAAATATATCTATGATGCTCAGGTGTGTCTTTGTTTATTTTAGCTCCTGTCTGTTCTGTTTCTGTTTTGTCTGAAGTCAAAAAAAGAAAGAAGGGATGGCCTCCTGTTTGTCCAGGACTGAAATGACATCCTGTAGTCTCAGCACTGGGCCCCTAGGAGCTTTGCAGAGCAGTTATATCATTTCATTTTTTTACTATGTTGATCAACAGATCTAGGGTATCTTGGGGTTTTCCTTGAATGTTGGGGTCCTAGATAACCTGGAGGCTGGGGCATGCCGGGGGACTCTTTGCTCAGGAGAGAGGTCTGAGATGGCTGGGGTAATTTGTTCCCTCTCTACTCAGCATATTCTCCACAGAGCATTAGTCACTTCACCTCCTCAAGGGCACGGAGGATTGAACATGAATATACTCTCATTAGCCTTAACTAACCAATGCATCCTCTGTATTGATGACTTTAAAAAATAAAACCACATTAATCAAAATAGTGTGCAAGCACCACTTACCAGATTTATTGCAGAAAAAATTGTCTCTCTTAGCTGAAAGTTCAACACTACAAACACCCCTATATCCAGCGATGGCATAGTCCTCCAAATCCTCTAAGCATTAAATTCCTTGCTATAAACTATGCTCTGAGTTACTGCTGTTTTAGCATCTTTGTATTTCTGGAACTCAACGTCTGACACTGCTGGTGAGATTATGTGCAAACAGCTGGTAAAGAACATCTGCTTCATAATTTGAACAACTTTCTTCTTTTGGATGAGCTAAAGTTCCTCATTTCAGATAAAAGCCTTGTTATTGATCTTTGGAATAATTCCTCTTTTAGCAAAATCTCATTGTTGCAGAGGAAGAAGTAAAAGACAAATGTGAATGCATTGTGATACAATTTAATTTCTTCATTTCTCTTTTAGAAAAAGAGACTTTATTCTTTTTAGAGCAGTTTTAGGTTCACAGCACAATTAAGGGGAAGGCATAGAGAGTTCCCATATATCCAATGGTCTGACACATGCAAAGCCTCCTCCACTGTCAACATCCCCACCAGAGTGGTGCATTTAGTTTAACTGATGAAACTACACCGACAATCATTATCACTCAAAGTCCCCCACAGTTTGCATTACGGTTGGTTCTTGGTGTTGTACATTTTCTGCATTCTGACAAATTTATAATGACATGTATGCATGCATTACAATAACATACAGAGTATTGTCACTGCTCTAAAAATGTTCTGTACTCTGCCTATTCATCCCTCCTTCTCCCCTAACCTCTGGTCTTTTTACTGTCCCCATGGTTTTGCCTTTTCCAGGGTATCACAGAATTGGAATCATGCAGTGTCCTTTTCATATTGGTTTCTTTCACTTAGTAATACGCATTAAAGTTTTCATGGCTTGGTAGCTCATGTTTATGTACTTATTCACCTACTGAAGGATATCTTGGTTGCTTTTGAGTTTTGGAAATTACAAATAAAGCTGATAAAGACATCCTGTGCAGGTTTTGGTATGGATATAAGTTTTCAACTCATTCATATAAATACCAATGAGTGTGACTGCTGGGTTGCTTTGTCCCTTTATTAGTCTCATTTTCTTCCATGGCAGAGCACTAGCATATGTTGAGGACCTATTAAGCATCAGAATTTTCAGTAGATTATATCATTTTATCCTTATTACTACCTTACAATGTAATTTTTTAATACACAAAAAACCTGATACTTAGAAAAGTTAAGTAATTTGCTCAAGGAGGCAGTTGAACACATTGAAGGTTTAAACAGAGAAGCTTCTAATCCCAATGCTCTTTTATTTTCTCTGAAATAAATTAGACATGGAAAGGACCTTAGAGAGGTATGCTTTGAGAAGGCACACCACTAGCATTGGTGGGGCCTAGAGCAAGAGTATAAATACAGGCCTGCACATTTGCATAACTACTTAAAAGCAATAAATCAAACCAACATACTGTAAGTAAGATATTCTTACCTTGACAAGACCACCTTCACAATAGTTTGAATCTGGAGTTCTCTTATGGCTCAGAGTTCAATGCCAAAATGTGGCAGCCTGGAAGAAATTGCCACAGTTTCCTTAGACTCCTGCCCACCCCTTAGTCCCGCACTGCAGGGAGCCTTGCATGGCACATGGATTTACTAGCCCATGTGCACAAATACCATCCGCACTGCCTGCCAAGTGGTGTCCCTTGGCCCCCCTCAGGCCTAGAATGTACACAATGGAGCATGTTCCTTTGTTGGGAGGATGGACCTGGAAAAGGGATCTACACTGGCCCTGGAGGCAGGATTATGGCCATTTGTACAAGGAATTGGAGGGTCCAAGGGGTCCAGATCATGACTAGCAAGTGCGGAATGTAGGCTCCAGCGAGGCAGATTTCCTTGACTGCACGAGGAGGGAGAAGAAAGGGTGCGGCCAAGGAGATCCAGAGTTGGGCCCAGGGAAAGGCCTTCTTGCCCAGAACTAAGGATGGAACTGGATCCGGGTGCCCCAGTTCAGAAATGAGGAAATGGAGGCCAGAGAGGTGTTGAATTTCTTCATGTCACATGGTTGATTATTGACTATATAAAAGTGTCCTGATTTCTAGCACTTGGCGTGAACTTGGCCTTACAAGGCTAGGTTGTTTTATGTGTGTATTTATATAAACTCACCCCAGGAATATGTCACAATCGTTCTCTGCAAAGAGCTAAAAACCTGCTGAAGGGTATCATGTCTACTCATAGGCACAACTAGGTGCTCTTGAATGAACAACCAACCATTTAGGTGACGTTACAAAGCAGTCAACACCTCAGGAGATGTCTAAAAGCAAAATTGAAATGTTTGGGGGTATCAGTCAAATAATTTCCACATTACTTCCATTAGATGTCAGCTTATTGATGTACTTGCACGAGTCAACTGGCTCACTAAGAAACCCCAATTAGAAATGTGATCAACATAAGCTTGGTTGAAACAACTGGCAGATGTTTTCAATGATTTGCATATAAATTAGTCACCAGCTTTAGAAATCCAGATTATTAAGGGTTGAGATTATTTCACACATTTTCCCTTTTGTTAGGGAAACCTTCATAAGATTGATAACCTTCATATCAATGGGGGGGACGAGCTGCGCTAGACAAAGTCAAGTACGAGCTTGAGCAGAACCACGCGAGGCTTTTCCAAGCCTGGGCTCCAACTTGGCACGCTCGGCCTTCTGCCTCTTCCACTGCATGGGTCCGGATTCAAGAGGGAGGAACCAGACCTTGTTACTGGATTGTCTAGACTTCAGTTCTTTGTCTTCTTGAAGAATTCAGTCAGCAGACAGACTTAGAACAGTTTTAAGCAAAAGGAGTTTATTAGGCAAGGGGAAATACACTCTCCAGAAGGACAGAGAACACCCTGTCTGGAAACCAGAGGCAGCCCTGCCATTAGGGTTAGGGTGGTTTTTAAAATGGTGGAAGTTCCTCCTTGCGTCTTACGTCATTTTATTAACATGCTGATTGACAGTTTCAGGCTATATAACCTTCTTCGTAGTACGCAGGCGCTTACCCATAGGGACCTAAGGGAAACCCGTGGTGCGGGAGGTGTGCAAAACTACGGATGTAAATTTGTTGCAGTTAGGGTGTAATGAATCCCGAGGTGATTCTGGGTCACCCTCTGAGCCTTAGTGTGCTTGTGCCTGCCTGTGTCAGTAGTCTGGAAGCCCTGGACTTTTTACATCTTGTTTGGCCCTGATAAGGTGGGAGGCTGAACCATAACAGGAGGGGTTTGGCGCCTGTTCTGCCATCTGGTGACAAGGGAGTAGGTGGAGATCGGGAAGACTTTAACCAGGACAGGGCAGGACCAACTCATGCCTGCCTAACTACCTGACACCCTCACATTTTTGGTGGGAGTGATTGCAATTTCCCATAGCAATGAGTGTGGGTATGGGGCTATTAATGTAATCATGCCACTAGTCACCGAGTCCAGTGGATTCGACCTCCTTTCTGCTCTCAGTGCCACCTGCCTCTCTTTCTGCTCCTTCTTCCGTGCCGCCCTTACAGCCTCAAGTATATGGATAATGATTCTCCTCACTTGCATTCTCCATGGACCCCTCGAAGGCACCAAACACTTCTTCCATATGGCTGAGCCCTGGTCATACAATCCCACAATTAAAAACATTTAGTGACTCCCCATCCAAATCGATTTCCTAGGAGCTCTCCCTTTTAGCTGTATTTCGCGTTCCCACCTTCTGCCACGCTTTTCTGGGTCATCTGGTAGCCAAACCAAACTGCTCCGTACTCTTTAATCCCTCTGTAATTTCTTTTTTCTCATCTTGAGTTTTTGTTCATCTGTTTCTTTTCAGGATGCTTTCTACTTTCTCTCTGTAGAAGTTATGTTTCTCCTTCAAGATGAGGCTCAGACGACTCCTTTTGGAAACTGGCTCAGGTTCCCTCTCTCCCCTGGCAAGTCATGATTCTTCTCATTCTCATCAGCATTGGCACATTGTGTCCTGAGGTATGGGGCATTTTTTTGGATGGTGACTCAGCACTTCCTTCAGGATGAACCTTGGTTGTCTGACGTCTACATGTCCCTGTCATAGTACCTGGCAGAGAGTAGACATTCAAGAGGTCTGTTGAAGGAATTAATGCTTGAGTGAGTACGGTGAGTATGACCAAGAAAGAAGGTTCCTCAGCCTCTGAAGCAGTATTTTAGGGTTCCAGAATGGCTGCTTCCATCTTTGCAGGTTCCAATGGAGAAGGAACAGGTCCCCTTCCACCTATTTTTATTATAAAAGGTGAGAGCCAACAGCTGAAGCCAGCCTGTCCTTCACTTGATGTTGAAAGGACTCTCTTTTCTTTTTCAATCAGAACACTTCTTTTTGCTGCCTGCTGTCTTCTTTTTCTAAAAGGACCCTGACCCTGGGTAAGGAGGAGATGAGTCCTGGTGGCTGCCTGTTCTGTGAGGGGTGATTTTCAGCCCCCAAGGCTTGCAGCGCAGAGCAATGGCTGGAATCTAGCACACACCTCCTCTTACGCCTACTCCCATGCCCCACGCACGTCTGAATACTGGAGGATGTTCTTAGATTCTTCTCGCCACCCACCCCTCTGGCTAGCAGATAGTGTTTCCTCTGTTCTGATCCTTCCTTTTCCCATGGGTAAATGTGACGCCCTTTTTCGGAGAATTCTCACCTGTATGAATCTTCAGGTCGAGTTCCGTGTTGCTTCCTGGAAAACTGCTTTTCTGAGCATATCGAGTGAAATGGAGGGAATATGCCAGTTTTATCACACGATTCTCCTTGCCCTTGACTCCTGCCCTGTCTACTTTCATTGTTTTGCATCATCTCTGGCTGTGTGGTGCATCATTCTCATCAGCATTATTCTCCCATTTGTTCCATTTTCCCCCTAAGTCTAGATGACAGGTGCTTATAGCTGATTGGTCTTGACCCGTTTTCATTTCTTCTTGAGTTTGAACCACTGGGCTAATGTTTATTTTATGGTTAATTTGTCTTTTCATTGAAAGTGTGGATGCTTCCCAAGACTTGCTATCTCTAATTTGAGCTTGTGGCCTATTTTATCAATTTTTTAAAAGAGCAGTTTTGATTGGAACCAGCTGGAATTTATGATCATGATTTTCTATTGAGTCTTCTCATTTCCTGCCTTACAAGAAAGATTAAGGCCAGAGAGGTGGTCATTTCTGTGCTGTGGAGACTTCTGAAATTACATCATTCTTCTGAATTTCTTTTGTGTTCTAAACTGGCAGAGGCTTTTATTGATTAGCTCTCAGTACTTTTTTTTTCTTTATTGGAAGCATGGTTTCTAAAGGTAAATCAGTGTCAGTCAGTGAATAGATTTCAAATGGCGACTGGGAATGGTGGTTTAGAATTACAGAGTAAAGATTAGATTTGCTTCCTGGCTAATTTCCTTTATGTACTTGAATGGATAGACCTGTAAAAAGATAAGGTATTTGTTTTCCCCAACACCCTCTCTCCTTTTCTCCTTCTCACTAAAATTACGTGGCTGTACCAAAGATTTAACAATGTAGATGCTGGGGTCAGAGTCCCTCAGTCCCAATGTCACTGTTTTTTAAGTGTACAACCTTTGGAAACACACTCAATGCTTGAAAAACGTGGAGGTTAGGGTGCCGACTCCTGGTTGTTGAAAATCCACATATAACTTTTGACTCCCCCAAACCTTAACTGCTAATAGCCCACTGCAGCCTGGAAACCTTACCAATAACAAATGGTCAATTAACATATATTTTGTATATGTATTATATACTGTTTTCTTATAATAATGTAAATTAGAGAAAAGGAAATGTTTTTTCATATTGTTGCAAATCCCCCCAAAATTTCCCAATGTATTTGTTGAAAAAACTCCAGATATAAGTGGACTAATGCTGTTCAAACCTGGGTTGTTCAAGAGCCAACTGTATCTCTAAACCCATGACCTAGTTTTCTCATCTCTAAAATAGGAGTTGGTATGTGAATCAAGTATGGTAAGATACATGAAACTGTTGGCATAGTTCATGGACATACTGAAGTAATACTAATGTGATTACTCATTACTGCCAATACTGTTTTTATCCTTGCTTCAATTTATTTTTTATTTTTTATTTTATTTATTTTGGTATCATTAATCTACAATTACATGAGCAACATTATGTTTACTAGACTCCCCCCATCACCAAGTCCCCCCTACATACCCCATTACAGTCACTGTCCATCAGTGTAGTGAGATGCTATAGAGTCACTACTTATCTTCTCTGTGTTGTACAGCCCTCCCTGTGCCCCACCCCCTGACATTATGTCTGCTAATAGTAATGCCCCTTTTTTTCCCCTTCTCCCTCCCGTCCCACCCATCCTCCCCAGTCCCTTTCCCTTTGGTAACTATTAGTCCATTCTTGGGTTCTGTGAGTCTGCTGCTGTTTTGCTCCTTCAGTTTTCCTTTGTTCTTATACTCCACAGATGAGTAAAACATTTGATACTTGTCTTTTTCTACCTGGCTTATTTCACTGAGCATAATACCCTCTAGCTGCAACCATGTTGTATCAAATGATTTGTTTTCTTCTTATGGCTGAATAATACTCTATTGTGTATATGTACCACATCTTCTTTATCCATTCATCTACTGGTGGACACTTAGGTTGCTTCCATTTCTTGGCTATTATAAATAGTGCTGAGATAAACATAGGTGTGCATATGTCTTTTTGAAATTGGGCTGCTGCATTCTTAGAGTAAATTCCTAGGAGTGGAATTCCTGGGTCAAATGCTATTTCTAGTTTGAGTTTTTTGAGGAACCTCCATACTGCTTTCCATAATGGTTGAACTAGTTTACATTCCCACCAGCAGTGTAGGAGGGTTCCCCTTTCTCCACAACCTCGCCAATATTTGTTGTTGTTTGTCTTTTGGATGGTGGCCATCCTTACTGGTGTGAGGTGATATCTCATTGTGGTTTTAATTTGCATTTCTCTGATGATTAGCAGTGTGAAGCATCTTTTCATGTGTCTGTTGGTCATCTGAATTTTTTCTTTGGAGAAGTGTCTGTTCAGATCCTGTGCCCATTTTTTCATTGGATTATTTGCCTTTGCTTCAATTTTATGTAAGTTATCACATGAGCAATAATTATAGCTAAAATTTTGGTCATGTCGCAAGGTAGGCAAATGGAATGATAGACTAGAAATGCTGTTGGTAAAGATAGGTAGAATTCTTCCCACATAAAGTTAGCAATTTACTTGGATAGCATTGTAGCAGTTGTACTTTTTTTCATTATGCTTAGAGTTTTATTCATAAAATCATGAGTCAGGGGTGTAGTAGGTTATCGACTTCACAGAGCCAAAAACGATTGCATGCCAGGAGACTATTTTCATGAACATAGCCTTTCTTCATTTCAAGGACAATCAAAAGCATATGTTTAAACTGAAGAATCTTTAGAAGTTTTCTGCAGGATTCACTAAGGATCGCCAGTTATTGTTTTCAATGTTAAATCAAGCAAAAGTTCAATGTTTTTGTGACTAGAAATTTTAAAAATGTTCCTGTGAGTATTGTTATTTTTGGGTCTCATTAATAATTCTTTGAAAACATGATTTTTTTGGTGGCTATATACTTTTCTGTTATATAGGAGAAGCATAATTTTTTCTGTAGTTGGCTAATGCCCTAATATATGCTTTTTCCTGAGGCTCAAGGCCCTCTCTGCAAACAGACATTATTATCAGTTAGTGACAAATTAGGACAAGAAGTCATTGTTCCAGGTAGGAGAAAGGAAAAGACAGGTCCCCGTCTTTGGTTTTATAGAGCATCCCGGGAAAAGGGGAGCACTATTGTTCATTCTGTTCATGGTGAGAGAAAAAAAAGACTACTTCAGATCTGAGAAAAATAGAGTGGGGATAAATAGAAAGGAGTAGAGAAAAAGCCCTTGCATGTTAGGATTTTGGTCTTTGGGGAAAAGTGGGTAGATGGACTACTTGGATAAAGAACATACAGATCTTTGTGAGACAAACCCCATTTCTTACTAAATTGTAAATTTTTAATGGAGTCCTACTTAGACTCTATTACTGAGACTTACCTCTCCTGACTTCTACACTCTAAAATTGATCAGGTGGAAAAACCATCTGATTCAGTTTTTATCCCTAGAGAAGGGTGGATTTTCCAAAAATAGCCATTGGCCGCATGATGTCATTTTTCACCAGCAAGCAGCTGAAATGGGTTTTTAACCTACCCCCCTCTCTATTTTCAATGAAGAACTCAGAAAAAGCACAAATGTAAGCATAACTCAGGAAGCATTGAAAGATGTAGAGCTTTGAAGTTTTACGTACTGAGTTTGGAAGTTGATTATCTTTATGGGATTGTATCTGTAATAACATGCTCCTTCTTTCTTTGAGATTCTCTGAAACATTGGTCTGGTGTCCCAGTGGTTAGCATGCCCTGCCTCACAGCACTTAGAAAAGCCTCCATTATTTTCAGATTTGCTTCTCTGAGAATCCTCAGCTCTTTGTTAATCAGTGTGGTCATCTGTAGCTTGCAGAACTACAGTAAATTTGAAGCAAGTCAGCAAGCAAAAAAAAAAAAATGCTTATTGGATTCTCAATGCCCTTGAAAAATAGACACAGACAAGAGGAAAATGCTGTAGAGCTGAAAGAAAAATGCCTGCACCAAAACTGTCTTCCTTTCTTGCAAAGTAGGTGGGCCATGCTATGTTCCCCATCCTCACTGGCAGTGAGGCTTGGTAATATAACAAAGCCCTTTCCAATGGAGTGAGAGCAGATGTGATGTGTGCCACCTTCAGGCCTGGCCCCTGAAACCATCTGTGACATTTGCTAGAAGTCTTCCCCTCCAAGGAAGTAAAAATCTACATCCACATCATTGCTCTCCGCAAACTGTTAGTTCATTTCTCTGAAGCAGGTAAGGTAAGTCTAGGGTCCTTCTAACTCTAAATATCTATAATTTTGTAACTGAGCTCAGAATGCCCTTTCACAATGACTAAGTGATTAGAATTAAGGGCTGCTATTTATAGATAGGTTGGTATTTATAGATAATTTGATTATATATCTATGAGAGGTCGATGAGCTAAAGGGATTTAGGATCTTGGGTCCCACTCCCCAGGTATAATTCTGCCAGTACAAATTTCTGGCTGGAGGAACTTGGGCAAATTCTTTCATTTTCAAGTTTCAGTTTCCATAGCAGCAAAATGGGGATAATAATAATAGTACCTCATTTGGTGGATGTGAGGAGTAAAGGAATTAATACACACAAAAGGCTTGAGAGTCTTATTAATAATTCAACAAATGCACTGAGTAAATATTATCTGTAACTATTAATACTTATAAATAAATAAAACAGGCCAGCAAAGCAGGAGTCAACTATTAAATCTGAACACTTCCCTGCATACCGAGCTGGAGCTTCCTGCATGTCATGATCAGGGACCTCTCCCCACTTGGCCATCTTCTGCCTGGAGTCACGTTTGTCATTTCCAATTGTTTGATTTAACTCTTAGCTTGCCTGCTTGGGTGTAAAGATGCTGAAAAGCTGAAGGAGCCCTGCAGATAAAAACCTGGTTTCTAGACAATAAAACATGGGCCAAATGGAGTCTGCTTAACAAATTATAATGGTTAGATTAGAATTAATTAGAACCTATTAATTGCCAGGCTTCCTCCTTGGACAGTTTGGGGCTGGGAGGTGCAGTTTGGAGGAAGCCCATCTGCCTCCCTGACCCCTGGCTCCGCCATGCTCTCCAAGGGGGGATGTTCTGAAAAATGACCCCGTGAACACATTTCTGGGCTAGAGGAATGCAGCTGTCATTAGCCTATCACATTCAAGCCTTCTGGAAAAGGGAAGAGGCACTCTAAAGGCTTAAAGATGCACACCCCGGAAAGTCCCTCAGGACTTTTGTGCAATGTGGAAGACAAGGTTTGGATAACAATGGCCAGGGGAAATTGTAGGAAAACACTAGTCATCTCACTATGGAAGACCCACTTTTGTTAACGGGACAGGATAATTGGAAGGTGCAAGGCCCTTTGTGTTCTTTCTCTGTTCTTCCCTATTACCTGAGCTGAAAAGAACCCTGAGTTGTAGCCTCACATTGGTCTCACCTGTGTCTTCTGCAGACCTGGGGAGGAAGACAAACAGAAAGATTTAAGAGTATGGCTTTATGACTTATGTCCTGTGTGAACTTTGTCCTGTTAGCCAGGTCTTGAACCTTTGGTTTTGTCATTTCTAAAATGGGAGACCTGTGGGTCTCTCTCAGTGGGTGACGAGAGGACTAAAGGTGCTGTGCATGTGAGCGGTTTCATTCAGTGCCTGATACGTAGTAAGAGTTGCATGAATGGTTGCTTTTATTATATGTGCCAGAAGGGTGTGCTTTCAGAACCTCAGTGTACTATACCCTGATTTCTTACAGCATGAGAGTCTTGTACACCTAGGAAACTTCACTTTGGAGACATAAGAATGGATTCTGAATGTTCTAATCTACTTGTTTAAGAATAACAAAATATTAATTGGGGAATGATGCTCTCTGCACAACCAAAATAAATTGAAAATGTAGAGAGCTGCCTGTCTCAAAGACTGTAAAAATCTCTTATATCCAAAAGAAAACAAAGTAACAGCTAGGATTCATAAGTTATTAGCCTATTGCCACATAATGATTTTAACCACCATGAAAGGGGTACACACACTCTTAAGACTCCCACAATTTATTCACTCCATCTTTTATTCATTCATTCTGCAAATGTCTAATTGAATTCTGAGTTGGTGTTGGGCACTGGATCTCGATGAACAAGGCAGACGTGTCAGCGTGCATGGAGTTAGCATTCAGATGGGAAATACAGGCAAATAGTGTTAAGAAAATAACTGAATTAATAAAATAGACTGTGATAAATACATTAAAGAAACCAACAGGAATCAGAGATAGGAAGTAATGGCAATTGAGTGTGGGACAACTGCTTTACACTTGACAAAGAGGGGAAGCAACCTGCCATGTAGAGAATGGGAGGGGAGGCCATTCTAGAAGGAAGACACAGCATGTGCAAAGACCCGATGAGTTTGGAGATGGGTCAAGCCAGATCCTGCAGAGACCTACAGCATGATGAGGAGTTTAAACATTATCCCACACAAGAGAAACCATTAAAGGGATTGAACAGAAAAAATACATGATATCATTTATATGTTAAGATTGTTCTGGTCCTTGAGTAGAGAATGTCGGTAAAGGAAGGGTCAAGAATGTCGGCATGGAGACAGGAGACTGTAACTGTAGTTCGGGTGGCTTGGCCTTGGAGTGGGAGCAGTGGAGATGGAGAAAGCAACTGTATCAGTCACTCTACATGTCCATCTGTCTATTAGAATTAACAGAACTGTCTGAGGCTTAATGCTGAGTACGCAGTTGGATGTGTGAATCTGGAGCTCAAAGGAGAGGTCTGAGCTGAGATACAAATTTGGGAGTTGCTGGCCTACATATACTGAGTGTGTAAAGCCACATTAAGGAGAAGGTCACCTAAGAAATGTGTGCGGAGAGAGAAGGGAAGAGAGTCCAGAGAAATTCAATGCTTAAGAGCTCAGCTAGAGAGCAGCAAAGAGATTGAGAAGGAGTAATTAACAAGACAAAGGGAATCTTGGTGAGTGTAGAAACCAAGAGATGAGTGTGGAAACTGAGTTGAATACTGGCAACAGGTCTGGTCAGATGGAGAGAGGGTGTTAGTTTGGAGAATGAAACACTTGGTTTCTGTCTTAGGAGTGGTGGGGTTGGACTGGGTTGTGCTGTGTTGTGATCATAGCAGAATGGGCTGACAAATGAATGGGGATGAATAAGTTGATGATGCATATAGAGACATCTCTTTTGAGTTTAGCTATGTTTAGGTTCAGAAACAAGGAGGACTTGCAACAGATAGGTTTTGAAAGAGTATGTTTGCGTGAGATGGGACTGTTCCTTTATAGAGGTAATAACCAAAACAACAAAGCCCTCTCCAGAGCCTAGGAGAAGGGATTGGCTTTGAGAGAAGCAGGAAAACTTACTGGTTAATAGGAGGGAAGACAGACTTAGATATATGAGGAGGCCTGTGGCTTGTCAATTGCCCATTTTTTGTCAATGAAGAAAGAGGAATGACCATCAGGTGAGGTCGTTCTCTGAGAGTTGATAGCACTTGTGAACCTGGCCATGATAAAGGTATGCTGGAATTTTTATCAATATCAATACTGATAGATTTTAAAGAAAGCAGAAGGTATAAAATGATCAAATTAGATAGCAGGAAAGCAGGCCCACAAGAAAAACAGCATAGGACCGATGGCCTTTCCTAAGTGCCCTTGAATTAATCAATTTCAAGGGAGTTCTGTTCATTAGAATATAGACTCCCAAGAGCACAGGTTTGTCTGCCTTCTTTACCACTGCCTCCATGATGTCCAGATGGGGCCTGGCAGGTCACAGATGTTCAAGAATATTTATTAAATGAATGAATGGGTGAGTGAGTTCAGTTGTTAACTTTTTCTGGCAAAAGTCAGCTGCTCAGGCAAAGGCCCTAAGAAGGTAAAGGTAAGACTCATAGAGGACTGGGTTTTCCTGGGCAAGGATGACAGGGCAGCCAGGGAGTTGAAGTACTAGCAAGGAGATGATTATAATCATGGGCCACAGAATGGACGATGTCGAGAACACAGGCAAAGCTAGTGGATAATTAACTAGTGGATGGTGAGGAAGTGGTTTTGAGGTTATTAAGAGGTCAGAAAGTTGGGCAGTAGGGGTTCTTGAGAAAACCTTCCAGAAGAATAGGTCAAGATTAAGGAAATGGCAGATTTGATATTGGGATTTGGGAAGAAGGGCAGATGCTGGTGACAGCATAGTTCTGGGTGTGACCAGGTCGGGGGACTAGGCCAAGCAGATGAAAAGGTCACTGATGAGGAGGAGGTTAAGGAGCTGACTGTCCTGTTTTCTCTTTAATATCATTTAATACACTATGTTTATGATCCTGGCCTGTATGGAAAAGCAGATGAAGTTTTAGATGAATTCATGAAAGTGTAAATGTAAGTTTCCTACCTTGTCTGTTCCCAAGCATAACTCTCACTGATACAGGGATGTTCACGTGGCCACCCAGCAGGGATCTGGCCAAGTCACCCGTAACTGAGTCACTCGGGATGTTACTGTCTAGAGGAAAGACTTCACCTGTGTATTTAAGCCCACTGAATGGTGGATGGTGAATTGCAGTTGTTGAAAATCTGAACAGGGTATCATTTTGTCAAATATGCAATAATGATATTAGGTCTCCATAGCTGTAAGGTGGATTGTCACAACAGTCATCTAATTCTTGGTTTTTTAATTTGAAATGCTAAGGGCAGAGAAGGTGATAAGAGAGTTGCCAGAGAAATCTGTGGATTCCTGACCAGAGTGGGCTATGCTCTGCTTCCTTCTTCACTGCGCTGGGAAGGTGCATGCTGTCCCGTGCTATTAAAACACAGAAGAGCAGAGATGAGACATCCACGTGGGCTGCCCAGGGAGAGGGGCCTGAGGCACCTGGATGGGGGTGGGACCAGTGAGATGCCATTTTCCCATGTGGCTGCCAGGAGGACGGATGGAGCCGGGAAAGGCCAGGGCATCAGAGGGGCCTGCTGGCTGGGGTGTGGGGGCCTCTCAAAAGGTGTCCCATGGTCTGAGGACTAGGGGAATCTAGACACCCAAACAGCTTCCCCTTTGGAAAATTCCAGCATACCTTTATCATAACCAGGTTCATAAGCGCTATCAACTCTCAGAGGACCGGGGAGTGGAGAAAACCCTAATTGGCTGAGAAAATCCTGACTTGATTGAGAAGATTTTTTCAATCAGATTAGATGGATCTTGAAATGAAGATTAAGTTGACATAATGAAAAATAAACTCACATTTCTTGCACCCTCGAGCATGTGGAGGGAAAAATTCATAAATATTACATTAAAGATACTATTTATTTTAGTTATGATATTGGTGTGGCTTCTAACAAAGGCCCAAGTACCAGTAGTTTAAAGGAGGGATAAATGGACTTTTGTCTCCCGGATCTGTCTGCAGGGCGGCACAGCACCGTCACAGCGGCCTCACTGTGTCGAGACCCCAGCCTCCTCCTGTCCTATAGCTCTGCATCCTCAGTGCACTTTTCCATCTTCTGGTCTAAGACAAATGCTGTGGTTCTCGCCATCACAGCCGCATCCCGGCCAGCAGGAGGGGAGTGATGTGGATGGCACAACCCGGAAGCCACGAATACCACTTTCTCTCTCATCCCATAGACTAGAGCACAATCACGGGGCTCAGCAGCTGCCAGGGAGCCTGGGAAATGTACACCTCAGCTGGTCAGCCCTATGTCAGGCTAACATCTGGGCGGAAATAGTATCTAAAGGAAAGAAGTGGTGACTTTTTCTGGGAGACCACCGGCCTACCTGGCACTCTGCTGCGGGTGCCTTGGGGAACCCACAAGGTGTTAAAGACGAGGAGGGGGGACAGCATGAGCAGCTACTCCTTGGGGAATGAGAGCTGGATTCCCATGACTACTCTATGAGTGGGCCCCCCATCTCCTGGGCCATCTCATTTCTGACTTCCTAAATGAGCTTACTGTGGCCCTGACCTCATGGCTTCTCAATTTAGCGCTCTGTGCTAAAAGGCCAACAAAGGCCGCACTTGCATTTCTGTGCTTAAGTTAGGTTTTGGTATATGCATAATGGGTCTGTCTTATTCAAATTATTACTGTTAATATTGCGATCTTAAAATAATTTATAATTGCATAACTACATATATATATCAGTGGCCTATTTACATCCATGATCTGATTTAATCTGCACAGACTTACCACAAATAAGTACTTAAATACTAGACGTTTGCAACTCTCCCTATCCTCTCAGGTTTTCAAATCCATTAGCACATTCCAATTTTCCTGTTTCTCCTGTTACGGTTTTTGGGGCTTCCTGTACTGTTCATTTCACCTGGAATTTCTTTTCTTTCTTTCCTTTTTTTTGGCCTGGTTCTAGGCTATTTCCTGTGGCTTCTTTCTGGAGTCTTCCGGACATTCTGTGCTTATCTTCCACGTTCCTTCCTTTTCTTAGTTTACCTGCTATTGTCTTTTTTTCCACCCTTTCCATTTTGGCATCTTTCAAATGCTGCCATTCATCTGCAGCAGGTCCTAGAGAGTCCTTCCTCTGCAGAGGCCGGCTTCTCCCTTTCGTCTTATACCTCTTGTTCACCTCAGTCACTTTCTCTGTTTTTCTTGGCCTTTTTCCCTACAGTCCAAATATGTTATTTATTTCTACCACCTTCTTTCTCTTACCATACCAGGGAGTGCCCCTGTACCTTTTGGGTATCCATTACCAGATTCAGTGATCTGACTACATCCTACCCACTCTTTCTTGCTTCCTGAAGGTGGCCCAGGAGGGACCTGCTTCTGGACTGTAATCTGGGCTTGATTTGGGGCCCTGCCTACAGCACAGCTTCTCAACTTTCCTACTAAAAGCCCTTTATTCTTCTATTCTGAGTGTCCCAAGACTTCTGTTCATGCCACCTTCCCACTGCCTCCCACGTCACGAGCTGCTTTTCAGAGTCCCTAAAGCTTAGCTGACAGCTTTCTTCCATTACCGGTTCACCTCCAACCTACGGGTCCACTTGCTCACTCACTCCTTATCCTACTGGGTGAGAAAGAAATCTGCTCCTTCCCCACCACTGTTTTCTGGTCTTCAGAACACTGGAGCTATCTTCCTTCTCTGGGATAGACTGTACTTTAAATGTTCTATTTTCAATAGTCAGAAATTCTAAGGAACTAGGACCTGTAATGAGCAATGTCAATCCATTAACAACCCTGCCCACTGCCTGAACTCTTCTGAGCCCCAGAACTGCTGTACCTGCTACCTTGGAGAAAGGGTTTGCCGTGCTCAATGGTGAAACCTCTGTCGACCTAACTGGGCTAGTCTTAAAAGTTGGGGTGGAGTCTTCCACAGCTCTGACCTATTTTATTTTATTATTTTCTTCATGGCAGAAGGGTGGATCCACAGTTATCTTCAATCACTGTGCTCTAATGTGGTTTTGGATATCGTGGGACAGTTTTCTGTCTGTCTTTTCATGAAACAAATATGGTTTTGGATATTGTGAGACAGTTTCCTGTCTGTTCTTTTATGAAACAGTGTGCATGGATTCATAAACAAAGAAAAACCTCACATAGAGGATATTTAGATAATACTATTTTCTCACCTTGCTGAATATTTGTGGCCTATTTTCTGGGAAAAGTTGCTACAATTTTAGTCACTGCACTGAGCATAATAGCTAATGATTGGCCTGATAATATTCTGCTTCCTATCAGAAGAAAAAGGATCAGGTTGGATGGGAATTCACATTCCAGTAGGGAAACTTCCAGAGAATCTCCCACAATTGCGTAATGAGACCATGACCAAAGGCCATCTCTCATGCTCTGACGATAACTATAAGATTCTATTCTGCCCCTTTGTCCTTGAATCTTAATTACGATCCCGGAGATAAAGTTTGAGAGAAGAAAACCCTGACTTGATTGATTTTACCCAGAACTATCTGGTTGAAGTTTCTGTCAAAAGAGGGAATGGAAAATTTGAGATAGAAGATAAGGTCATATATAGAAAATAAAGCTGAATTTTGGCATACTTGAGTTCTGTGGATTGAGATTCCATATGTCCTACATATGTGAAATGTTAATGCAGCCAGCACTGAGCACTGACTGAGGGTAGGTTACCCAGGTGGTGACTTTAGAAGTGCAGAGGCGAGAGTGGGAATTTATCTTGGCTCTGGTTCTCCAAGCATGGCTTTTCGGGTCTCATTTCAGGATTCTGCTAATGTCCCTTCAGTCAACCAGTAATCAGGATTTTACTTTTCTTTCTTGTTCTCAGTTGTAATGTTCATAATTTACATGTATTTGCATTTTAATTTTTCTAACACAAAGAATTGAATAAATATGCCCTCTCTGCATACCACTGGAACAAAAACACATCAGACTGCATTGGTAGGAATAAAGGGCGCTGTTGACATACTCCCTACTTTAGCCTGAAATTATTTTCTAAGCTGTGGATGTACTTACCCTTTTGGCACTTGAATCAACTAATTCCATTCTTTTTTCATTGCTCCTGATGTTGCTGAAAGATTCTAGATGAGCAACCTTAGTCAAGCCCTTCATTTACAGGGGAAGAATGGGACCACAGAGATGCCTTGTTCAAGACCAGCAGGAATGGTTAGTTATAGGTTTCAGAACCGAGGTCCCATGATTCTAGTGCTTCCCTCTTCTGTCTCTGTCTACCTGTCCCTCTGACCCTGGAGGCAGCTTCCTATCTTTTAGAAACTAAGTTTTAGAGCATGTCTATGGTGAAAGCATTGAAGATGTGCTTTTGGGTTGTAGTTCCAAAATGGTAACAGTTAAAGACTTCCGTGGTATGCAAGTAAAGTGCAACTAATGCAGGTTGGCACATGTTGAGTGTGCAGAGAGGTAGGGCTGGGTAAAGAGGGGCCAATATCTTCATTTGCAAAGTGAGGATCAAGGGCTGCTGTCTAAATGGAATAATAAATAAGGCTTAAGCAAAATGTGCAAGGTAACAAAATTGTAATAATTATTAAGAGACTCAATGTCTCTCTATGTATCTCCTTGCAATCTATTTAGGAAAGTAGGAAAAGTATTAAGAAAGGAAAATGTTCCATTTTCTAAGCTGTGTAGTTAATAATTTAATAAATTTGATAAATCAAGAAGAGAGGTCTTGCATATTGCTGAGTTATGGAAGTAACAAGTGTATGGGCAGCAGAACTGAGACCAGGAAGTTAAGAGGTAGCCTTGGGTCAGGATGGCAGGTGGGGAAAGTTTGATTGCCAGTAGGGGATTTTTGGGTTTTCGGCACAAACACTTGCATATTATTTTGTAGGTTCCCGTACGTGTGTATTGGACACTCCCACCGAACATTCCCCTCTTTCCTTTCCTCAGGACTCAGGTCTGCTTTGCAGTCTGCTGGCTCTCCCAGCCTTTCCCAGCTCCCTCCCATTTCCTTAATAAAATCCTTGCATACTTGACCCTGTTTGGCATCTCCTTTTCAGAGCACCTGGATTAATACAGGAGGGATGCTTGTTTGTTGATTCAGCAGATTGATGTTTTTATCAGCAAACCTGATTCCCTTCATTTCTTGCTCCTCCATCCTCAATGTGTTGTTTTATTCTCAGGCCAGCTCCTGTCATGCTCACTGCAGGCAGCACATATGCAAATGAAGGAAGGGACCATGTTTTTCAATTTTTCTTTAAACCCAAGAAAATCTTCCCCAAGCCCTCCAGCAGCCTTCCTTTATGTCTCATTGACCAGAAAGAGATGCTGTGTCTCCTTCTCAGTGAATCACTGACAAGTTGAAAAGATCTCAGTGACTGACAGACACAAATCAGCTTTACCCCTGAGTTGCGGATGGGTCACTTTCCTCTACATCCCATGTTAGAGAGATGGGTAACAGTACAAAAGCAAGGTTCCATGATGAAGTAAGAAAGAAAGAAACATGGAAACTGGGAAGGCTACCAACTGTCTGCTGTATTTAATAATACTTTCAGCTTTGGAATCTATTTCATCAGATATCAGTGTCACCTTTTCATTTAGTTTCTGCTATTATATCTTTTTCTATTTCTTTACTCTCAACGGCGCTATATAATTTTATTTGAGTTGTCTCTGTTATAGACAGCCTATGGTTGTATTTTGCTTTTGTTTCATTTGATTTCCCAATCTGAAACTCTTTTGCTTTTAGTTAGTATTATTGGTACACTTACACTTTTTAGAATCATTAATCTAATTGGATTTATTTCTGCCATTTGATTTTTCTGCTATTTACTGTGCCTTTTTATTTGTACCCCACCTCTTTTCTGGCTTTTTTAAAAAAATTAAGCATAAGTTCAAATATATGTGAAAGGAAGAAAATAGTATGATAAACCGTTATATCCTCACACAGATGTGACAGTTATCAATGTTTTGCAACATTTACTTTATTTAACCCTTCTCTTTTTAGCTGAAGAATTTTAAGGCAAATCGTAGACCATATGATGGCATTTTATCTTAGATAATTAAATGTGAATGATTGGGTTTTCTTTGTTTTCCATTTTCTCTCCAATTGTTTGAAATTATGTTTGTATTCTATTTGTTTTAAAAATGTACAATTAGTCAATATAGATACTATTCTCCCAAAGAAAGAATGGGCTTTAGAATTAACTTTCTCCCTACTACAGAATATAGTAGATTACTGTAATCTACTAGTTTAGTTCCACCTTAGTGTATTAGGTGGGTGAGGTTCAGCTGTACTGAGATAAATAAACCCTGAAGCCTGCTGTTTTCTTTTGCTCCCATCTCAATCTCATATGGTTTTAGAATCTCTTCCAAGCAGGACATTATGGAACCAGCCTGCTTCCCCTGTAGCTTTGACATCCAAATGTGTGACTTCTGTAGTTTCTGGGGAAGGGAAGAAAGACCTAGAGAATTTGGAGGATGATTTTAAGGGCCAAGCCCTAGAATCCACCTGCTTTTTTATTTCATTGGCCCTAACCCAGTCACATATGTTGCAGGCTATTAAAGCTATTTGGTGGCTGGAAAATTCAGTCTCTGTATTTTAGAATAAAGTTTATATAGTGTATCAACTCTTATTTACATTTTTTTTTTCTGCTCCCTTTTCTCAGAACATAGAGTAGCCTTTTGAACGGCTATAACAAAATACAATAGGTTGGTTGGCCTAAATAATAGAAAATTTTTTTTCAAAGTTCTGGAGGTGGGGACATCCAAGACAAAGGTGCCAGTGAAGTAGATTTCATTCTGAGGCCTCTTCTTTTGGCTTGTAGGCGGCCACCATTCGGCTATGTGCTCATATGGTGCATATGTGTGGACAGTCTGCTGTCTTCCTTGTCTTATGAGGATACCAGTCCTATTGGACTAGGGCCCCACCCTTCTGGCCTCATTTAACCATGAACATCTCCTTCTAGGCCTTATCTTCAAATATGGTCATATGCAGGTTTGGGTTTACACATCTGAATTTGGGGGGACATAATTCAGTCCACAGTGCTTCTGTTGCTTGGAGCAGGAACATGACCAATCAGATCCCTTTTTAGGGATTTGGGTAGGTACTGATGGAGAAAGAGTGGTCTCTACATCTATCATTGAGAAATACTTAAAATTGGATCTGCTGGGGGTCTTTGTTGGTGCCATTTGGGTAAGGCCTGAATGATAATGGAGTCAACTGAGCAAAAAATTGAAAGAGAGAAGTGGGAAGAGGGGGAGGACCTGACAACGTCAGTAGAAACTTCAAATTTACCTGTAACTGAAATTAAGTTTAATCCTTGTATTTCTCAGTAAGTCAGCTGGTAAATTCCATGTTTTTGCTTGGAATTTCTGACACGTTCAGTGGCAGATCCTGGAAGTACAGTGGTACCAAATAAAGATGGGTAATACAGGTAAATGTAAGCCCAGAGAGTCAGAAAACTTACTGGCTGACACTACGTTGGGTCACATGAACATAATGGGATGAAAGTTACGGATCTACTGTCTGCTGTTTATGCCCCAAGAGTCCCTCTACCACAGCAAACCGTACCTAGACTCAACCACAGTGTTCTGGGCTGCAGTGGGTCAAGCACCTTTTGAAAAAAGAGAATCAAAGGACTAGGCTTGAGGGAAAGACTAAAAGCATCGTTTATCCCTTTGGCTGGATCCCCCGTTCTATATGTAGCACTGATGAGGACGCTTTTGGCTGATAGAATCAGAAAATCCTGCTCGCAATGATTAATCAATAAGGAAATTACTATCTCCTATGTTTGCTTCACGTGTGGCACAAAGCAGTGGCTCAGGGATGTCATTGAGGTCCCAGGTTCTTCCGTCTCTCCATTTCACTATTTTAGTGTTGGCCTAATTCCAAGACTAGTTCTAACCTTGGGGTAGTCTTCACAGTGACTGGGGCCCTCTACTTGCCTTCCGTGTCCACCTGCCCAGCCCTGAGCCATACTGGGGAAAGATCATTCTCTCTTTGACGGGGGCCTCTTGGGAGCTGAATTTGGTATGTGTCAAGATACATCACGAATGATCTCATTTTGGGTCTCTGAGCCCCACAACTCTTCCTGAAGGTACATACTGGGAGGGAGTGGGTAGTTGTGTAAAGCTGAGGTTCTGTTTGAGGAAACAGAAGACAGTGAATGTTAGGCTGGTGGCAGCAATGTGAACTACACACTCTGTTGTAGCAATGAAAAAGGAAAGCTGGATCTATCTGCAATTTCAGTGAAGGGGCCTTGCTACCAAGGCCATGTCCTGTAACGTCTGTCAGTTTGATAATTCCCATGGCAACTGAATAAGGTGAGTCATCACAACATGGGCTTGTCTGTAGTGGAGGTAGAACATAATGCCGAATATGTTGTTAAGTTGTTAGTGAATATCTTAAGTCTCAGATCTTCATTGGGGACCCAGAATGGGTTACACAACAGCTAAAGATACTATATAAAGGAGAACATTTAAGCCAGTCGTTGCTTGACACTGGGAATATGAAACAGCTTTGGAACTTACAGGAATAATGAGAGAATCACTGCAAGACATCCTGGTTGGATAGGCCTGGAGACTAGTGGTGAAAATTTTAGTAAGTTACTTAAGATGGTGTAAAAATTCAGTAAACAGTTTATATGTTAATTGCAGGAGCAGAAACATAAATCAGAAAAAGAAGTGCAGAGTTTACTGGATACCTGAACTGCCGTGTACTTCTCATCGTGGGCAACCCTTCCCCCAAATTAGAGAAAGCGTTAGACTCTAATGAGTATGAAGCAGCTGTTCCATCAAGCTGTTTTCCAAATGGGCTTTCACCATTATTGTTGTTGTTAGACAGAGAAGGAAGTGATTTCAGTGTGAATGTGAAAATGAATTAATGTTGCCTGTCAGGAAACAAAACCAGTGCCAGGAGATCAGCTTATGCACAAGCTGAAAGATTGAAAAAGAAAACTCCAGGAAATCAGAGAGCTATAAAAACAGTGATTCCAAATTCACACTAGGTTTGGAACAGAGAAATCAGTGTCCTGCTCCCGAGGCGGACGCACCTTCAGAGAAGGCGCTTTTGGTCGCCGTATTCAGACGAGCTTGGCAAGTAATGGCGACACGGCACTCAGATGGTCTCATTCTCAGCCTGAACACCAGATACAAATATCAATTCCTTGACCATGTGAGTCAGTCTGGGGTAGGGTCGCCAGACTGAGCAAATAAAAATATAGAATGTCTAGCCTAAATTTCCATTTTCAGGTTAACAATGAGTAATTTTGGGGGACAAGTATGTCCTAAATATTGCATGGGTCAGAGTTGAGCTGGAAATTATTCACTGTTTATCTGAAGTTCAAATTTAACTGTGTGCCCTGTGACAGCTCTAATGTAGGATAATTAATAATCTTATCTTGATTTCTAGAACATTATGATATGGTTGCTTTTGAAATCTTCCCTGGAATACCAACGTTGGGCGCTTACTGCTCCTTTGTGGTGGGCTGTGTCACATATCCCATGCCACGGTATCTTCTGACGGTGTGGCCCTGTCGCGCCTCCATTGACAGGTGGAGTCTGGTGGATTTTGGTAACTGCCTTGACCAATACAGTATGGCGGAAGTGTTACTATGTGGCTCCTGAGGCTGGATTATTACATGTAGGACAACTTCCAGTAGGCTCTCTTTCTCCTGGCACCTGGCCCTTGGGAATCCTCAGCTGACATGTTAGAAGTTTGGCCACCCGGAAGCCACCAGGCTGGAGAAAACTTACCGACAGATGACACAGAGACAGTGGATGCTGGGGGTGCCTAAGTGTTCCGGCCTCCAGCTATCCATCTTTTCCATTTAGACAATCCCCGCTTTGAGAGGACCCCAGTTTCAACTACTGTTTGATTGCAACCTCATGAAAAACTGGGCCAAACTGCTCAGCCAAACCACCCCCAAACTGCTGAGTCATAAAAACACGAGAATTAATAAATGACTATTATTATTCAATCTGTCATGTTTTGGGTTGATTAGTTACGTAGCCACAGATAACTAATATATATTGGTTCTGGGGACGATGAATAACACTACATTTTAGTTAACATCTCTTATAATAGTCTTTTAAAGTAAGTAGCTTTGTTTTTAGAGACAAAGATGCAGTAATACGCACAAATCTTTGTGTTTTTTCCTTTTTTTAAAAAGCTGAAACAAGTAGAGTTAGTACTATAGGAAAATTGAATTGTCTGTAAGAAGAAAAAACCCCTCTGTCTCTGTTTTGTGTAATGAAATGAGCACTGATATAAGGAATCTAGGTTTTCATGGCTCTGACACTAAATAGCTATTGGACTTTGACCAAGTTACTTATTCTCTAAAACTCAATTCTTTTATCTGTACAAGGAGGCATTATCCCAGATAAGGGATGGCAAATATTCAGCACAAAAGTGACCATTTTCCCTAGCAGGTATCACTAATGAATTGTAGCACTCTTCTAAAGGAAATAACCTTAGAGTTCTCAAGGCAGAACTCCAGGCAGTCAGGAGCTATCAATCACAGTTGGCAATAATGACAAAATCATTTTTTGCCTTCCCAGACCTTGAACATGTCTAGTTACCTCTAGAATTAAAATTTAATATCTCCATAATCTAAGTGATTTACCCAAGTTCTTGAAGAGCTGCCAAAGTGATTGGGCAGGTAATCTTGGAAATGCTTGAAGAATCATGGTGCAACATTAACTGAATATGCACTGGCTATAACAAGGCTACATATGTATTGTGATAGACACAGTGACGAAAAAGAGTTTCTCAAAGAGAGGGAAGCATACACACAAATAACTCCAAATGAGACAGTTTTACCACCTGGATTCAAATGAGACTGGTTTTGCTCAGATTGTCAGCCAAGCTCAGCTGGAGCCTTGAGGACTGTATAAGAAAGACACAGTGCTATCTGAAGGGTACTTGGTTCACATTTGATCTGAGTGTATCTAAAGGATTTAGTTTTATAGGAGCTCCACATACAACTCCAATTCTGAACGATGTGAAGAGGCGGCCCTCTCAGTTCCTGCACCCAGGCCTAATTCCCCAGAATTCTCACTTCTCTGGAGTACTGCTGATAGTACTTATCTCTTACTCTTCTTACGCACTTCTATGCTTTCATTTTAGAGCTTCTTTCAATTGTATTACTATCTGCTCATTTCTCCACCCCAAGCTCGGAAATCATTCTGAAAGGGCATCACCAGCTCCCATTTCACATGCCCTCTAGTTTGATCATTATTTATTTGTTCTCTTTCCCTTTCCTGGACCATGTTTTCAAGTTTTTCCTCGAGCATATAATTAGAATATTTCGTTTTTTCCTAAAACAGATGAGGTTTCAGTTTTTGTCTTTCTATAACAGGTTTGCAAACATTATACAGAGTTTTAAGTTTTCATATACAGATGCAGACTTTCCATATAATTTTTTGAACCCTTGAGCTATACACAGCACAGGACTCCCATTGTAACGTCATCCACACTGCCACATATTTAATACTTCACAGAGCCCATCCCACATTTGAGCCAAATAATAAAGGAACTGATCTCAGAAAGCCAAGGAGAAGGCTCACTTCTAACTGGGATAATTGGAGAGGGAACTCCAGAGGAGGTAGCATCTGTCCTTGACCTTGAAGGACATAGCAGAAGTCAGAAGGCAGAAATAGAATGGGGTGCAGTGGGGGGCACATTCCAGGTTGAGGGAAAAGCAGGAGCAGGAATGAAGATGGGTAGGAGCATGAAAAGTATTTTTGCCTGCAAGGCAGAAGTCGCTAGAGGAAGAGAGGTGGAGGGATGACTGTATGGCAGAGGACCTTGGTATCTGTGCACTGGTTGATTGAGTAACTGAAGGCTAGTCCTGCTTCACCTGGCTTTTGGGAGAAGGCGACGAATTTGTATGTGGTTCTCTGGTACTCAGTCTCTGTTCTATTTCTGAAAATTAAGGTTTGGAAAAGATTGCTCCCTTGTCTACGTCCCTAGCCTTTTCTGTGGGAAAGAAATGTGGCAAAGGCAAATATTCAAGTGGTGAAGATTCACTATGCATTTAAATGACTATTTAACAATCTGCTTGGAATTCTTTATTTTCCCACTGTAGACATTCCCTAACAGTTGATCCTTCTAATATATACTTAAACACAAATGTATAAATTGGACTTCATAAGAGCCACCAGGGAAGTAACACAGATTTATTCCACAAAAGACTTTGTCTAGAAGCCACTCTGTCTTTATGTGTTGCTCTCTTGAGCAACTATTAGATGCCAGGCACTGAACTAGATATTGGATATGGATCGACATGCAACATACACTATCCTTTGGCTGTAGGGGATGAATTCCTGAGAGCCAAATGTTAGGTGTGATCCATCGGGATGGACTGACATCCAACAGTGCACATAATGACAAATGTCAAAAGGAAATTACCTGGCTGTAAAAATACTCACAGGATGAGAAATTGGGAGATTGGATCAGGTTAATATGGTATAACCAACACAAACTTCAATCCTTAGAAAAATAGAGAGGCCTTTTAAGTCAATGCAATACATGGACAATACTAGCTGTTATAACAGATAACCCCCAAACTCTCAGTGGTTTCACATAATAGAATTTTATTTCTTTTTCATATAAGATTAAAAATGGGTACTTGTGATGAATGGGTGGCTCTCCTCCAAGAGGTTATTTGGGAACCTGACTCCTTCTATATTGTGACTTTGTCCCTTTCAATATCTGGCTTCCAATTTCACTGTGTTCATCTGCTGAAGCCTTAAGAGGAAGGATTATCAAACAGACCATGTGTCTGACCATGAAGGAAACCTAAACCAACATGGAAAAGGGAAAATCACACAAGCTGTAGTCACTTCTACAACACAATCCAAGAAGATAGTCCCAGAGTCAGTGCCTACCACCTAAGATCTTTACAAAAACACTCTTTTAAATAACTTTTCATTTAATGAGATTATGAAAACAAAAGTGAAAGACACTGAGAGCAGTACATATAAAAATCTATGTATGCTTTGGGATGTGGCCAAAGTGGTAGGCAGAGGAAAATGTGTAGCTTTAGATGCATATATTAGCAAATGAGAAAAATGGAAATTAATTTGAGTGCTTAACACCAGAAATTAGAAAAAGAACAAAATAGATTAGAAGAAATCAGAAGGAAGGACTAATAAAAATAAAAACATAAGCACAACAGAATACAAGCACACAAATGCAATAGAGTAGTAGATCAATAACAGCAAAAAATTGAAAAAAAACTAACAAAATAAAATGGCAGATTTATCTAGAAAACAGAGAGAAGACACAAATGTAATAATAAGAATGTGAAAAGGGATATGATTGTGAATATGACAGAAATTTTTAAAAATGACAAATATGTATAAATACTACAAAAAATTTATAAAGTGTTATACAAATTTAAACACCAAGTGAATTAGAATACTTTTTGGAAAACATAAAAGAATAAAATTGGATAAAGAAGTAGAAAATTTGAATAAATCTAAAACCTTTAAAAAAAAAGAAAATGTGTGGTATCTTCTTAAGGCTCAAGCAGTTTTATGAGTGAAGGCTTCCAAAACGTCAAGGGGAGGATAATCCTTATGTTCTAGAACAGAGAAAAATGTGGCATGATACTCAACTTAAGAACCTAATTCTTTCTTAATCACCAAACTGGCAAAGATATCCAACCTGTACAAATAAGTGTAGGCAATCTCATTTATGAACATGGGCACACAAATCCGAAGTTAAATGTTTACAAATGTAATTCAGTAGTGAATTCAAAGACCAATGTACCATGGTCAACTTAGAGGTTATTACAGTAATGGAAGAAAGGGGAACTTTAAAAAATCCAATAATGCATGACTACATTAAAGAACTTACGGAGAAATATCAACTGATTACCTCATTTTATCATCTCACTCTATGTGGAAAACTGGTAAAAAAAAAAGTACTCATTTTAAAGAAAAATCTATGAAACTAAGAATAAATGAAGCTTCTAGAAGTTGATGCAGGCATCAAGTATTACTCATGGGATAGATGAGGATTTATGGCAGCTGCTTAAATCCGTATCTTCATATCATTCAAAAAATAATATAGAACAACAAGAATATGTATCATGCTTGCAACATAAGCAAAGGGCAAAATCTACCAAACTTTGAGTTACCTGTTAATAAAAAATGAAAAGCACCGAATCCCAGGGAGTGAGTGTTCATGTTTATGGAGCAAGTGCTGGTGGTGAGCAAAGGCAGCTCGAAGAAACACCACGAGGAAGAGACAGGCAGAGAGGGAGGGCTTGAAACCGCTCCAAAACCACCACCAGAAAGAGAAAGCTCCTTTGAAACATAAAGAGAATAAAAAAGTGTCCTGATAGATCAGAGCACTGACTGTAAGGAAGAATCTTAAAAATATGCATGATATGAGGTGGCAGTCTTTAAAAAGCCTAGCTTCTGGCAAAAAGAAAGGCATCTCTTAGTAACTGGATGGTAAAGGGGAAGAAAAAGGGAAAATTGAGAATCCTTGGAGATAAAGCAGCAGGAAAAGCCTCCTAGATGACCATAATTCCTCCTCCAAAAAACAAATAAACAAACCCCCCCCACCTAGTATTACAAACAAATGTAATACTAGGAAGTAAGGAATTCTTCAAAAAGTGAAAGGATGGGGTCTTATCTAACGGACACAGAAGCCAAATTGAAAGAATTACCAGTGATCAAAGTTGGAATATTTTGAGCAAAAAGACTAATGTAGTATTGCATTATAAACCAAAGATAAAATAAATATAGATGAATCCATACTGATATAAATAAATGATCAAATAAACATATAAATGGGAGAGGAGGCAACTTTTTCTATAGAAGAATTCCAAATAACATATGTTGTTACTCCCCTCTCCAAGTGGTAAAGCTTAGACCCTTTCTTTTTGCTGAGGACTCAAGTATATGACTTGCTTCCGAAGAATGGAGTATGGGGAGCAAAGATAGTAATTTTACAGTGGGGAAACCTGGCAAACACTACCTAACAAAGTGATAAAGTTGAACATCACTGATGATATCATGAAGATATCCTGTACCTCATAATGTGATAAGAGAGTCACTTCCCCTCTGCAGTATTATTTCCAAACCTGGTCTTGATTCTTTCCAAACCTAAACCTAGTCTGATCTGAGCAACCCACGTCAGACAAACCCAACTTGAGGGACACTCTACAAAGTATCTGACTGTTTCTAAAAACTGTTAAAGTCATGAAAAATTAGGGAAGACTGAAAATGTCATAGACCAGAGCAAAGGTGAGAATTAGATGCCATGTGTTAACCTGGATTGGATCTTGGAACAGAAAAACACATTAACAGAAAAACTGGTGAAATCCAGATAAAGTCCAGAGTTCAGTTAATAGTAATATATTAATGTTGCTTTAATACTAGGGGAAACTGCAACTGGCTGAGGAGTGTATAGGAGCTCTCCATAGTCTTTGCAACTTTTCTATAAACCTAAGATTATTCCAAAATGAATAGAATATATATAAAAACAAAGAGAAACACCAAAAGCTACCCACTAAAGAAACTAGACTTTGTTCACTGATAGAAGCTGTTGTCTTTGAATTAGGAATCTAGAAAACTGCCTCAAATTCACAAAATGAATAGGAAAAAAACAGAATAAATTTATATGAGATTACTGTATCAGAAAATGACAATCAGCCTACCTGAGCTGATGAATATCCCCCATTGAAACAAATAAATCAAGTTACCAAGAATCATAAGAAAACTGTAAGGCCAACCCTCCAAACTGATGAAATATACTCAAACAAGTGTTTGGAGATCTGATAGCCTATTTTGAATCAGAAATACAAAATTAAAAACAGAAATAGACAAAACCACAAAAAGAAATGAAAAGAGAGTTGATTAAACTCAAAAGAAATAGGAGAGAAAAGACTAAGTCATCTCATAAATAAAGACTAAATTACAAGTTGCCCAAGAGAGAGTAAACTCAAAAGGAAATTTAATGAGCATTCAAAACAGATGGGAAACAGCCAAGAAAGTAAAAATGGGATAAAGATAGAAGTAAAAAGGGTTCATGAGGAAGTTGAAATGGAAGACACAGAAGAAATAACAAAGTACTTGATTAAAAACCTCAAAGAAGCAAAGCAGTATTACAGAACTAATATTTAAAATCGTAATTCAAGAAAACTTTTCTGAAATAAAAGATCTAGATCTACATATTGAAGGAGCCCACTGGATACATGTAGAAATTAACCCAGAAAAATAAATTTTAAGACATATCTGAGAAAAACAATTAGATTTAAGAGGTTAAAAAGTTTTCAAGGCCTCCAAGCATAGAGATCAAATAACAAAAGCAAAGGAATCAGATTGGCATAATATTTTTCAAAAACAACTTAAAAGCAAGGCAACAATGGAGCAGCATTTTCAACAGTCAAGAAAAGTGTGGACTAAAAATTTATACCTAGCCAAGCTATCCTTTAAGTACTAAAGATATCAATAAACAAGTTTAAACATAGAAAAAACTTAGGAAATTCCCATTATCTCCACTACTATTAAACATTACATTAGAGGTATCAGCCAATGCAATCAGACAAACAAAATCAATTAAGAAATACAAATTGGTTAAAAACAAATAAAACTACTTCAGTTTGCAAATAATATCATAGCATACCTGGAAAACCCTAGAGAATCAATGATAAAATTAACCCGAACAATAAAAAAGTACCAAAGTACCAGATTATAAAATTAACCTATAAAAAATTATAAAAAAAGCACACACACACACACACACACAATGAGTTAGAGATCACAAATGTAGAAAAAACCCAATATGCAGTACAAATACCTAGAAATAAACAAGAAATGTGTAAACCTTATTTGAGGGAATTTTAATACACTCTTGGAATTCTCAAAAGTATACTTGAGCATATGAAAGACGCACCCTGTTCTTGGATAGGATGACTGCCTGATTCATGCATGAATTTAATGCAATCCTGATAAAATTACCAATAAGCTTTTTTTTTCTGGAGCTAGCCAGGATGATTCTAAATATTGAAAGAAAGTGTGAATATCCAGGAAAGCAGCAAAAAAGAAAAACCACGAGGAAACTAAACTTATCAGATGTTATAATACATATAAAGTCTCTATAATTAAGGCAGTGTAATACTGGCATATGAATAAACAACAGGCTAGTGAAATAAAATACAAAGTTCAGAAAAAGACTCAAGTAAATAAAGAAATGAAGCATAAGGTAAAGGTAACATTTCAAATTAACTAAGTCAAAGATGTACTTTTTAATAAATAGTACTAAAAAAAAACTGTCTTTGGTAAGATAAAATGATACCATTACTTCCCTCACACCACACACAAGAATAAACTCCAAATGCACGTGGTGTTTGAACATAACAAATAAAGCCAACCAAATAGTAGGAGAAAAATGGGTGAATTCCTTCATACCCTGGGTATAAGGGAAGGTTTTTTTCTAACTGTGATTCAAAATTCAGAAGCTATAAAAGAAAAGATTGATAAACTTAATTCTATAAAAATAGAAATTTGTTTGTCATAAAGCACCATAACCAAAGTCAAAAGACAAATGACAAATGACAATACTTCAACATATTGCACATAAAGGAAAATATCTGTTAAATATAGCACTCTAAAAAATTGAGAGAATAAAACCTAGAAACTTGATAGGAAAGTGAGCTAATGATATGAACTGATAAAAAAAGTCAATAAAAATCTCCCTTTAAATTAATGAAATACTCTTCAACTTCACTCACAATTATGGAAATGCAAATTACAACTACACTGTACTATACTTTCTCACCTATCATACTGGTGAAAATTAAAAACAGTATGACTAAAAATGCTGTTGGCAAGGCTATGGGCAGAGTCACTTTCATACATTATGGTAAAAGTGCAAACCAGTACATCCCATTTGGAAGAGAATTTAGTAAAATCTGGTGAAATTATACATCGCTTACCTTTTGACTCAGCCCACTTCTAAAATTTTACCTGAAAATATACCTCCAAAAATCTCAAAACATATGAGCACATGGTTACTTGTATAAATGATGGCATTTCAAAAATTTCAAAATACTGAAAACAACTTAAATACCCATATATAGGAGAGCGATTGAATACACCATGGTACAGACATACCATGGAGGGTCAGGGGGTGGGGGTGTCTCTATGAATAACAGTGTGTGATGATTTCTGGGGCTATATTGTTAAGTGAAAAATATAAATGCAGAAGAATATTGATAGCATGCTCTCTTCCATGCAAGAAAGATGAGAAAATATGAAAATACGTATGTATCTACTTATTTCTCCAGAAAAAAAGATAGGAAGGGGAGCTGGAAAGTGATGGCTGGGGGATGGGAAAGGGGTAGAAAGGATGTGGAGAGTGACATTCCTCTGAGTATCCCTTTTTGTACATTTCTGACTTTTAGAGTTAATATTAATGTCTATGTTAATATTTCTCACTATATATGTATATAATATATATTTATATACAGAAAATATATAATGTATTATAAACTTCTTGTACTAATTTTTCAACTCTTTAAAGTGAAATTATTTCAAAGTAAACACTTGAAAGAATAACATAAAAAAGTATTCTGTTTCAAGTCAGAAGTAAATCAATGGGTTCAGCCCTCCTTCCTTCATTGCTGCCATTCTACTCTGCACTAGAAGTCTTAATGCATGCAATAAGAAGAACAAAATACATAATGTGCATGAATGTTAGAAAGAATAAAAAGCACCTATATTTACAGGTGTTGTGATTATCTCCTTGAACATTAAAACAGAATTTGGTGACATCAATTTTATACCTAGAAGAGTAAGTCAAAATGAATGTATAAAAATACATGTCTTTCCTGTGCACCATCATCAAATAATTAGAACATCACAAGGGAGCTGGTGAAGGAGCCAGGGTTGAAGGGGATTGAAGAGTGAATGGGAAGCAGTTTATAGAGATCATGTGTGCAGGCAATTATTCTGAGAAGTTCGTGTGCCAAAGTGGTGCAAAGATGAGGAAGCATTGTGAAATATAAGGCAAGGTCAACATCTGAGGCTGAGAGTTGGGTGCAAAATTTGAGGAGATAGGTGAACATGTGAAAGAGTACTCATAGAGACTCAGAACTCAAGTTTACTTTAGAAGTGAGTAGAACTGCCAAGCAGTTGAGATTCTAGTTGTGATATAAGAATATGAATTAAAAGTGAAACCATTCATCCTGGTTGTTTATTTTCATTTCTCTGTGCTTTGGGTGCAAGCACAGAAAAGATGGATGGTTGCTTTGCGTCTAGAGTGGGGCTTTTTCCAGGTGGGCTTGATGGAGGGAGAGGTGGGACAAGGGACTGGATGGTGTTTGCAAAGGTGTATATACAGGTGGAGCATGTCACTGAAGCTGAGCAAGAAGGGAAGTGGATGGATGATGAGGCTCCGGGTATAGAAAAAATGACAGAACCAATGGATTGGAAGTCACTGGATTGGAAACATTTAAAATGGTGGTACTTAAGCAAGCATGCACACAGGAGAGAAAACTGTTTAGAGTGAAATGTTTGCATTTGAGATGTGAAAGTTGTACAGGTTTTGGTGATGACATGGTCCAATCATAGAGTGATCATGACAGTTGGGGGCTGCAGGATGTCAAGGCACAAAATGAGGTTGAGAATTTGATTGTCCCGAAGTATCAGAGAGGTCTTCCATACGTACGTTGGCATTACTGGAAATGTTAACAGGAGTCAGGATGAAGAGAAAGGTTATGAGCCAGGAGCAAGGTGGTATAGACAGATGGTATAGCCCTGGAGAATAGGGGATTTGTGAGAGGGTACAGGTGCAATGCATCGGACACGACAGTGGGAACCAGGGAGGACAATCTGTCCACAACATGAGACTTGAGACAAAGAACAGCTTGTATTGTCAAAGCTACCCAGGGATGCTTTGTTCTCAGGAGACAACCGTGTTTCAACTGAATGAGAAGGTGCAGAGGCTGTTCCAAGAAGCTGACTGTGTAGGATTGTTTGCTGATCACCAACACATGTGGGAAGCTTTGGGAGAGAGGGGATTGAAGGGGGATTTGTTCAGACTAGGGCTAGACAGCAGTGTGGGTTAAAAAACTTTCTGTTAAAGTAACCAGGGAAGGGGGTACTGGGATTCAAATCATCATAGGATTCATCCTGATCATTTTCTGAAGGGGCATGAAGTTGAGTCATATTTGGGTGCAAGAAATGTAATATTTATTTTATTTTTCTCAATTAAATCATACTTAGCTCTGACTCTTTGCCCATCTACTAAGAAATGAAATTTTAGGTGTATTTGGTGGCCCCCTTCTACTTTCTGGGGTTATCCGAGAATGGGGGTTTTCTTATCCTGTTTAGGAAGTTGAGGAGGGCTTTCTAGGGTCTATATGGTAATTGTTGCTGTCAAGCTGCATTTTGTCCAAAGAGTGTTTCATTTGAAGTCAGGCACTTATTTTACTTAAAAGCCTATTTGTTTCCTCCCCAGTTCTGCCCTTTGAAATCAGACCATGGGCCTTGTAGGCTTGTGTTTCCAGGTTCAGTGCCCAGAAATGCACTTTCCAAAGTTATGAGAAGGTCCCAGGATATGCCCCTGGCAGAACCCACTTTCCTTTCAATCCCCCATATCTTCACAAATTATTTCTTACCTTGAAGTTGGGAAAAACCCCATTTTAGCTGTTCATTCCTGTGAGAATAGGCTTTTGAAACCAATAGTTCCATTCTTCCAGGGGTGAAATCTGGAAGATATAGGACACTGCTCGTCTACGGAGTAGAAGGCAGGGAAAAAGATTTGCATCCTTTCATGGTTAGGGTCTAGGACATTTTTCAGTCAGCTTATTCTCATCTGCCTCTTAGAGTTGAGTGGGCCCTCAGGTCTTACCCTGGGTTCTGAGTACATTACCCACAGTTCAGAACCATCCAGGGCAGGTTCTCCAGGTGCCCTGTCTGCTTTTAAGGGCTTATGTGACTAGACTGAGGTGGTGCAGGGTGTTGAGAGGGCCTGCTCCCTCAAACAGGGTGGGGTGGCATGGCTTCAATTCCTGGCTCCCCCTCCCTTAGAAACTAGTATTGCATGTGGAACTGCCAAACAGGAAAGAGTTGCCCAAAGAGGGCTCTAGGAGTTCTCCACCATTATGCAAATCAGCTAACAGCAAACAGTTGCTTTCACAGGCATACAGAGTCGTGAGGCTCAGAGTAATCATTTCCGTTGCCACCATCCGGTGACTGTAAGAACCCAGCTCATTTTTAAAGCATATGACTAATGAGCGTGTATCCGGGGGGTCCATCTGGTATTGATGGGGCTGATCTGAAATGATGGCAGTGTAGCTGAGTCCCAGTAACACCGCTTACTGGCAACTGATGGAGCCTGTGGCTTTCTGCTTGTACGGGTTGGTGGTGAGAGGGGAAGGGTTCCAGTGTCTCCTGTTTCAGTCAGAGTATCTTTTCTTTTGAGAGCATTTAGTTGAAAGATTTCCAGGCGAATCAGTTACTGAATCAAGGCATGACTTTTTGTTCTCTGGAAAACACAGATAAGGTGACACTCAAATGGTTTTGTGTAGGACCAGTGCATGACCACTCTATTATCACCACCTGCCTTTGTCTCGATTTCTCATAGGAAGTAGCACGTGAGCATGAGGAACACTGACTCGCAGAAGAAAATGAATTGAGGGCTACATTTCATTCAAAAGAAATGAGAGCTCAATCGTCTGCTGAAATAATTAAGTATAAAAAACATAGGACTGGAAAAATGCAACATATAACAAAAATGTACTTTAGTGCTCTATTATACATTAGTTAACTAGGAGAGGATAGAAAGAATGTATTATAAATAAAAGGGAGAATCAGAGAGCTAGAGAAAGAGGGAAAAGGTGGAGAAAAAGCAATACATTATACTGACCCTCAAATACTCATCATCATGAAGTCTTACTTTATTTATATTTTTCTTTCTTTGCCTTTCACCTCCTTTTCGACCTACTTCATTTTGTTCTGGTTGGTGAAGAATGCTAAATTTGAACAAAATCAACTTTTTATAGTATCAGTTAAAATGAGCATTATCTTCTCTCCTTCCGTATTAATGATCTGATGGATTTATGTGGTTCATAGTTCATATTCTGACCTCTGATATTGCCAGGGGGCTTTCTAAAAATGGGCTATCGGCTGCAGCATATACCTCTATTTTCTATTGCCATCATTAAGTTTCTGCTTAACACAAACTGAGCATATAATCTCATAGTTCTAATGATCAGAAATCCAACACAGGTCTCAGGTGAAAATCTTGGTGCCTGGGTTGAAATCAAGGTGTTAGCAGGGCTGTATTGCTTTCTAGAGGCTATAAGGAAAAACTGATTTTGCCTTTAGCAGCTCCTAGAGGCCACCCACACTCCTTGGCTTCTGGCCTCCTCTTCTGTCTTCAAAACCAGCAGCATTGCATGTCTCTGACTTTTTTTTTCTTACTGCCATGTCTTTTTTTTTCTTTTTCCAGTCTTTTTGTTTTTTATTAAGGTATCATTCATATACACTCTTATGAAGGTTTCACAAGAAAAACAATGTGGTTATTACATTCACCCTTATTACTGAGTCTCACCCCATACTATATCTAATCTGCTTTTAAATCCCTTGATTGTATGTTTCATTTCAAATATGGAATTTCTTAATGATTGAATCTCCATCCTAAATTTGTCCCTGAGTTCTGGAATATTTTTCTTTACCTCCATGGGCATGTTTACGATTTTTATTTTGTACTCTCTTTCAGGAAGTTTGGTGAGTTCAGTTTCATTTGGCCCTTTTTCTGGTGTTTATGAGATTTTTGTTTGAACCAGGTTCCTTTGATGTTTCATATTTGTATGTGGTGCCCTCTAGTGCCCTGAAGCTCTAGTCTCTGGACCTGCTCAGCTCCTGGAGCAATGTCAAGAGTCACAGGGTAGCATCGCTGGTGCCTGGGCAGAGGAAATAGCTGTTGCCTGCTTCCTTGCCACAGTGTCTATCTCCACTGTCAGAAAAAGTGGGCTGAGCACACAGGTGTAAGCCTCTGTGCTTTGTGTCTGTAGCTGCTTGATGCTTCTGGCTGGCCTGATGCTAGGACAGGGACTGCCAGTTTGTGAGTTGGTGCCGGTATGTCAGGAAGAAGGCACAGCAGGCTATGCATCACAGTGGGGGCCTCAGAGCTGAGTAGCCAGCCAGGGGGATGGAGCACCTGAAGCTCCTGAAAGTTCCTAACCTGCCCAGTAAAGCACACCCAGACAGCCTTGTCCACCTCTCCCTTCTCCCACACAGCAAGCTCTGTGCACCCCACCCCTTCAGCATCGCTTTCACTGCTGGGAAGCCTCTCAGACATTGCCCACCTTTCCTTTGTCCCAGAGCAGCCATATGTGGATCCCTGTTCTCCACAAATGGCTGAAATCTCAGTCTCTCCAAGTATTCTGCCTGTCTTAGCTTTCCAACCCCACCAATCTCCAGAGCACCATTCAATGTAGGTTTGTGCTCCCAAAGCAGATCTCCAGGGCTGGTGTTCAGCAGTCCTAGGCTTCCATCCCCTTCCTGCTCCATTTCTCTTCCTCCTGCCCATGAGCTGGGGGAGGGGAAGGGCTTGGATCAAGGCTTTGGTATGTTACTCTGTTTCTTGAGGTCTCCTCTGTTCTCCAGGTGTATGCAGTCTTTTAGGATTAAAAGACTTTCCTTTTGCTCTTTTAGGATTAGTTGTATTAACTATATATTTTTATTTTATGTGGTTTTGGGAGGAGTTCTCTGTCTCACCTCCCACTCTGCCATCTTGAATCCTCTCCTCATACCGTCATGTCTTTCTTACCACAGCCAGGAAAGGTCCTCAGCTTTTAAGGGCTTATGTGGTTAAAGTGGGCTAACCGGATAATCCAGGACAGTCTCCCCACCTTAAACTTAATTAAGAGCAACCTTAATTCCCTTGCCATGTAACAAAGCACATTCAGAGGTTCTAAGAATTAGGATATGGACTTGGTCATAATATGGTAGGCCATTATTATTTGTACCATAACTTCTCTTGCATGTAATAATTAGGTAATTTCCCCTTAGGTCTATAGGAACCTCCCCTTTCTTATGTTGCACTCCTGATTGGAGAGTGTCACACTCCTGTTAGGAGGAAAAATACCTCAAAGAGTTTACTGTCATTGCTTGAATATAAACAAATCTTTCAAGTAAAAATGTTTATATTTGTGATTTTGTTGCCATGATCTCTGGTTTAGAATTTGCTTGGAATCTTTAACTCTTCTGACCCTTGTCATGCCAAATGTGATGAAGTAAATGGAAATTACCTCACCATTTTTCTCCTTCCCTATTTTTTCCGCCTATGTCACATCCATTTCTACCCTTAGAGAGTCGTTGATAGCAGCTGTGGGGAAGTTCTCTGGGATGATATTCTGTTTTGCCCTCCTATCTACATGTAAACTCCCACCAAGAGTATTTTCTTCATTCAGTGGAAATTAGATAGCAGAAAAGGTAATTAACTGTATGCAAAGTCTGATTTCAGTACTCATCTCTAGCTCAGCCACCGTAAAGAGGGTAATTCTTCTTCCTACTTCATGTACATTATAACCTGGTGTCTATTGTGCTGGAAATGGATTCCTCATCTGTGCTATGGTAACTGGCCCATGTCACAGATATACTCTGAGAGCGCAAGTTGACAGACCGAACTATCAAGGAAGAGGTGAAAAATGAGTGATCTTTTTAATGCCAGGATTCTTTCATGACAACATCTGAAAGTCTTGATGCTCTGTAGTCAGTTTTTTTGAAAAGGCTGGACACAAAAGAGCACACTTTGGAAATAACTTAAGCCTGTCTCTCTTGTCTGTTCCTAGATAATATCTTGAATGTATTCTATAGTTTTCCAGTCACTTTTGAATTTTGGAAACATCTCATATGAAATGAACGTCAGAACTTCACCTAAATTAATTTGACCAAGGTCATGCAACTAGTGAGTGATGGAGCTGGGACCTGAACCCAGGGTATTTCTGACTTTAAAGCCCACAGGTTACAATCTCTCTAAAAGGCAAAAATTCACCATATAAGGCATGAGTTCATCAGTGAAGGAAAATGCCCCCTAATGGCAACCACAGAATGTACACAAATGTTACAGTGTATAGTCCAGCTGTTCCCTGGATTCTCCCAGGTGATCTCACCCAGCTCCTGGGCCTCTGCTCTTCTAGGTGTCCTCACAGCCTCTGATGCTCTTCCCTCCTTCCCTGCTCGGTCCACTTCCTTATCTCCTCAAGCCCTAATGTAAGACTGGATGATGTGCTGGAAGATACATTTTTCTCATTATTTTCTACTTAATCTCTTCAGATAAACTGTAAGTTATTGAAAGATAGGGCTATGTTTTATGTTCCTTTTGTATTTCTCACCATGACTGGGAGGTCTGCTGATTAATTCTAAGGTTTGGGTCTATTTACAGAGTGGAATAAATTGCTGCTATACGAGCTTTCCATTTTGCCAAACGTGGGATAAAACTACAGGGCTGAGAGTTTCGAATGCACCGGAGCCTCAGGAAGTGGCGAGGATGCCTGTGGTGCTGAGAACTCATTAAAGATACCCCCACGGGGGAGAATGCTGAGCTTGCCCGGGAGCGAAAGCGACAGCAGGAGGACCCAAGGATGCATCAGATCAGTCTGCACCGAGGAGTGTGAGAAGCATGGAGGGCCGTTGTTTCTGTCTAAAGTGTTTCCCTTCTCAGTGAAGGAGCCAAGGGAGTATGTGGTTTCAGAGCTTCCCTTCTGTTCTCCAGCTTTTGTGACACCCCAGCAAATGCAAAGCATTGTGCGTGCATGAATTTCTTAGTTGAACAGGAAGAACTTGGGAGGCAATGACAAATATGTCACAGTGCCTCCCTGGCATCAGAGATGGTTTTCTCAGAGAACATGAACTCCTACTTAGTGGATTCTCTGGGGACATCTGTGGGAGGAGTTTTCCATAGCAAATATGTATACTCACCCCACCCCCACAGGCAAATGCCACGAGATGGTGTAAAATCTGGTGCAAAGCAAGAACAATGAAGGAGAGGTAAGAAGTCTGAAGAACACTCATGACCATACACGTTGTCCAGAATGCTGAATGTAAGTATTTAATCCACATGTGCTATTTTCAAGAAATCATAGAGAATAAATGCAGCAGAAGGAAAACCAGAAAGGCAGCAGGTTGGAATAAAGCAAAGACAGTATTACATTCATGAAGAAGTAAGAAGCAGCATTTGGGAGTTGCTCATCTTGTAAAATATGACAGTGTAGATCTTTAGGAAAAAATGACAATCCAAAATACATCAAACTTCAAAGAGCAGTAGAAACCTGGATATGGCTTTACTGACAGCATCCCCAGCCCCATATGAAATCACAGTAATGTGTCGTTAGGAGCCATGGCTGCTTATCTTCTTGGCTGATATATTTAGATTTTGTTCAGCACATGCTTGGTGAAATAATGCTTGCCAAATTAATTCAAGTTGGCTTGAATTAAGAGCTTAGTCATGTGGATCTCAAACTGGATGAAAGTGATTAATAATAAATGTCAGGATTTTAAAATAATGAGCGAGATACAAGGAATATAGACAAGAAGGCAGCCTCTTGACACAATTTCTTTCAGAGCAGTAGCTACTTGCTCTACCCTTGCCACGGAGGTAGGAAGTCGGCCAGGTTGGGAGGTGGCTGGAGAATGATAATTATTTTGTGAGCTCATCTTGCCCCTTTGTATATATGCGCGTGCACAAGAATCATCCAGGTTTTTAGGTGCTTTAGTTTCTTTAAAAAATTTTTCTTTTTATTGAAGTATGATTGATATACCAATATTATATTGGTTTCAATAATACACCATAGTGATTTGACAGTTATATACATTATTAAATGTTCATCCCCAACTCATGTAGTTACCAACTTTCAACATAGAAAGATGTTACAGAACTACTGACTATATTCTCTGTCATCCCCTTGACTAATTTATATTACGATTGATATTTGGTGCCCCTTTATCCCCTTCACCTATTTCCCCCATCCACCTCTGCCCCTCTCCCATGGTAACCACCAGTCACTTCTCAGTGTCTATGGGTTTGCTGCTATTTTGTTCATTTTGTTTTGCCTTTATTTGTCTGTCTCCACCTGGCCTATTTCACTGAGCATAATACCCTCCAGGTCCATTCATGTTGTCACAAATGGCATGATTTCTTCCTTTTTAATGGCTGAATAATATCCCATTGTGTATATGTACCACATCTCCTTTGTCCATTAATCTATTGACAGACACTTTGGTTGCTTGCACATCTTGGCTATTGTAAATAATGTAGCAGTAAACATAGGGGTGCATATGTCTTTATGAATCAGAGATTTCGTTTTCTTTGGGTAAATTCCTAGGAGTGGAGTTACTGGATCAAATGGTATTTCTATTTTTAGTTTTGTGAGGAACCACCATACTGCTTTCCACAGTGGTGCACCAATTTACATTCCCACCAACAGTGTATGAGGGTTCCCTTTTTTCCACATTGTCACCAACCCTTGTTATTTCTTGTCGTTTGGATAGTGGCCATTCTAAGTGGTATGAGGTGATAGCTCACTGTGGTTTTGATTTGCATTTCCCTGATGATGTGGATCATCTTCTCATGTGCCTGTTGACCATGTATTTCTTCTTTGGAGAAATGTCTGTTCAGGTCCTCCACCCATTTTTAAATCAGATTATTTGTTTTTTTGGTGTTAAGGTGTTTGAGCTCATTATATATTTTGGATGTTAACCTATTATTGGATAAATCATTTAGAAATATATTCTCCCATTCTATAGGTTGCCTTTTCATTTTGTTGATGATGTCCTTTACCATACAGAAACTTTTTAGTTTGATGTAGTCCCATTTGTTTATTTTTTATTTTGTTTCCCTTGTCTGGGGAGACTAGTCCAGAAAAAAATTACTCATGTTTATGTTCAAGAGAATTTTGCCTATGTTTTTTCTAAGAGTTTTATGGTTTCATGTCTTACATTTAGGTCTTTAATCCATTTTGCGTTTATTTTTGGGTATGATGTTAGGGAATAATCCAGTTTCAGTCTCTTGCATGTAGCTGCCCAGTTTTTCCAACACCATTTATTGAAGAGACTGTCTTTTCCCCATTGTATTTTCATGGTTCCTTTATCATATATTAATTGACCACATATGCTTGGGTTTATTTCTGGGCTTTCTATTTTGTTCCATTGATCAGTGGGTCTGTTCTTGTGCCAGTACCATACATTTTTTATTACTGTAGCTTTGTAGTGTAGCTTGAAGCTATGGAGCGTAATACCCCCAACTTTGTTCTTCTTTCTCAGGATTGCTTTGGCTATTCGGGGTCTTTTGTGGTTCGATATATACTTTAGGATTATTTGCTCTAGCTCATTGAAAAATACCATTGACATTTTGATAGGAATTGCATCGAATCTTTAAATTGCTTTGAGAAGGATGGCCATTTTGACAATATTAATTCTTTCTGTCTATGAGTATATGATAGATTTCCATTTACAGGTGTCTTCTTCAATTTCTTTCACCAGTGTCTTACAGTTTTCAGAGTACAGGTCTTTCACATTTTTGGTTAAGTTTATTCCTAGGCATTTATTCCTTTTGGTGCAATTGTAAATAGAATTGTTTTCCTGATTTCTCTTTCTGCTAGTTTGTTGTTAGTATATAGGAATGCAACAGATTTCTGTATATTGAATTTTGTGTCCTGTGACTTTGCTGAATCTAGTTATTAGTTCTAGTAGTCTTTTGGTGGAGTCTTTAGGGTTTTTTATATATAGTATTATGTTATCTGCAAATAGTGGTAGTCTAACTTCTTCCTTACCAAATTTGATGCCTTTCTTATCTTTCTTTGTCATGTCTGATTGCCATGGCTAGTACCTCCAGTACTATGTTGAATAATAGTGGTGAGATTGGGTATCCTTGTCTTGTTCCTAATTTTAGAGGAAAAGATTTCAGCTTTTTGCCATTGAGTATGATGTTAGCTGTGGGTTTATTATACATGGCCTTTATTATGTGGAGGTATATCCTCTTTATACCCATTTTGTTGAGACTTTTTATCATGAATGGATATTAAATTTTGTTAAATGCACTTTCAGCTTCTGTTGAAATGATCGTATGGTTTTTATCCTTCCTTTTGTTAATGTGTTATATCACATTGATTTATTTATGAATATTGTACCATCCTTGCATCCCTGTAATAAATCCCACTTGGTCATGATGTCTGATCCTTTTGATGTATTTCTTAATTCAATTTGCTAATAGGTGCTTTAGTTTCTTGAGTTCTGGAACTATCTTTGTTTGGCCCTTTTTCCATACTGTCTGGCACAATGTGAGTATTTAGGATGAGATCCTGCCAAGCTCTCCTTGCCCCAGAATTTGCCAAAGGCCTCCAGGATACTCTGCAGGTGGTCCCTTCTCAGAACTAAGATAAGACTATGGTCAGCCTGGTATGGTGGACTCTACAATGAACAGCCTTGTCTCCTCTCATGGGGCACTGCAGAGTTCTGCCTTACCTTTGTATTTTAGCCACGGTTGTTCATCTCCTGAGCCTGTTGCTCCAAGCACAGGAGGAGGTTCATTTATAAGCACAGGAGGAGGTTCATTTATAATTAAAGAGTTGTATATATTATATAATTAAAATACATAATTATAATGAATTATAGTTATCATTAATGAATTAATTCAACTAAGATATGTTTTTATGTCATACAAAGGACACAAAGACAAATGAGACAAGAAGGTCAGAGTCTAGAGGAGCAGGAATACAACCACAGTTCAGGAATACACATGCTGTTGAAAGTATGGAGTCACAGAGGAGTGGGACTTATTCCAGCTTATAAAACAATAACTGCAGCTTTTGTGGGGGAATGGGGGGAATGATGCATTAAATGAGTTCTGATGGAGAGTGGTAAGAAATGTATTCAATTCATTCATTCCTCAAATGTCTGTTTAGTACCTACTTAACACCTAGCATTTGACTGGTTGTTGGAGAAATATAAGTAAATAAGAACAGATATAGTAGGGCCAACCTAGACATGAAAACAAACAAACAAAAGGGAAGGTTTTTCACATTCTATAATGGACCTGTTTTTGCTTTAAACACCCCGTGCTGTACTGGCAGGGAGGGAAGGTGGAGAGCAAATTGGCCATTGAAAGATTGCTGTTTTTTTCAGTTCAAAACAATCTCTTGTAGATAAATTGTCTCCTTTGGGTCCCTGGTCAGCCTTTCAGAGCTTTTCTTCCTTCCCCTTCTCTTTCTTTTCTTGCCGGGAGCCTTTGGGCTCCGGGAATCAATTTACCCTATTGGCGGTGGGGTGGCGGGCAGGGAAGTGAGTCTGGTCTAAGGAGTGTCCCCTGTTGGCTCCTACTGACCTCAGTTCACCTCGCCTGGTTTCTGGGAATTGACTTCCCTCATCCCTTCATCTAATGTTGATACAATGTGTAGTATTTTGGCACAGAGTTTGTATGACGATCACGGCTCAGCAGCTCAAGGTCTTCCTTCTACTGAACGAGTGTCACCTCAGCCATCACTAGGGATGTGCAACCTCTGACATCTAATTATGATTCTTCCAGATAATGACTGCTGTGATTATGAGTCCTGCACCCTTTGCTATATGGACATTTCAACCCTTGCCTTAGCAAGCTCCCAGGCTCTACCCTCAGCCATCTTCCTTGCCATACTCCACCCCTTCTCCTTGAAATATGAATGGAACTTAAAGTTTCTTCTACATTACAGAAGCCCCCCAGCTTGGGGGCACCATCTTCCTTTCTTCCCAATGCTACCTTCCCATGATTCCCAGTGGTAATTGGGGCTCAGACCACTTCTGATCTTGGCTTCCTCTCAACCTGTCTGAGATTTCTGTCTTCCTGACTGACTCCATGGCTGAGGGTCTCAGGCATCATCTTTACCCAAGTCCCTTCCTAACTGGCTCCTTCCTCCAAAAGGAGCTCTCTATTTCTCCTGTGGGAAAGCGGGAGGCTTCCTGTGTTATATCTTGAATTCTCTGTATTGATGGCTGTGGGAAAATTTGATATTAGATCTCTAAGCTTCATTCTTGGTGTATAAAAGGACACTGCTTAAAAGTAGAAACATTTTTTTTTACATGGAATGAAGCCTGGCTTTTTAAACTATTGTGTCACACTGACTTCTGAAGCTTACTTTAGAGGGAAAAATCTGAACATTTTTTTCCTTTGTCCATCGGTTATATCAATTCTAATGATTCCTTAAGTATTATATGCTTCAGAATTAATGGACAGGAGTTTGCATATAAGAAAAAAGAACAACATAGAGTACCTGAACATATTTGTAAAATGTTCCTCCCCACATCCAGATAAGTTAATGTATTAGCTTTCACTGAGTTTATACTTAGTCTAGGGAGACTCAGCACATAAAATGATTCCTGATATTGGTAAAATCAATTAAGATAATGCAAGAAGTAACATGATAGAGCATGACTTTGTGTGGATTTGAGATGGGGGTTTCCTTTAGACTGCCTTTTGTGCTTTCTTGTCATGCGTTTTAGTCCACATACATTTAGTACCTCACAATTACTGTTTATTAAAGTCATTATTTTTATTTTCTCACAGTTGACTTTGCTGTGCTCTTTAGTCATTTCTGCATTTTAGTGTTTCTGTCTGGAGATATTCTGCCTAAAGAATTCCCTTAAATATTCCTTTTGGAGTGGGCCTGATGTTGATGAATTCTTTTGGTTTTTGTTTCTCTAAACAAAGTCTCTTTGTCTATTTTCTCTAGGTACAGAATTCTAGATTGTCAGGCATTTTCTTCTAGCACTTTAAATATGTCATTCCATTGTCTTCTTTCTTCCATTATTTCTGCTAAGAATCCAGTTTTATTATCTTATGGTAACTTATATTTTACTTCATGATTTTTGCTTTTTTAAAATTAAGACTTTACTTTTTTAGAGAGTTTTAGGTTCACAGCAAAATTGAAGAGAAGGTACAGAGATTTCCCATATATCCCCAGTCCCCATGTATGCATAGTTTCCCCCTTATTAACATTCCCCAGCAGACTGGTTCATTTGTTACAAATGATGAACCTACACTGATGCATCATATAGTGCATCATGCACCCAAAGCCCATGGTTTAATTTTGGCTTACTCTTGGTATTATACAGTCTATGGGTTTGAACAAATTTATAATGTTGTGTATCTATCATTATAATGCCATATAGAATATTTTCACTTCCCTAAGAATCCTTTGTGCTGTACCTATTCATTTCTATCACCACCAACCCTGGCAACCACTGATCTTTTTACTGTCTCCACAGTTTTGCTTTTTCCAGAATGTCATACATTTGGAATCATACAATATATAGCCTTATTAGTTCTATGAACTTGGATGTCTAAAAATTTCCCCTGGTTTTGGGAAGTTCTCAGCTATTTTTTTCTTTAAATAAGCTTTCTGCCTCCTTCTCCCTCCTTTCTCCTTCTGGAACTCAAACGATTTTTACATTGGTTGTTTTGATGGTGTCTGCTCTTTTTTCTCTTTACTCTTTTTAGGCTTTCTTTATGCTTTTATTCTTTTGTTGTTGTTTTTCTCTGCTAAATGGGTAATTTCAAAGGTATGTCTTCTTTTTTTCCCCCAAATCAATAAGGCTTTCATTGCATTTTAAAAAATGACCACAAATAAGTCTAAGGAATCATTCAGGATCTCACTGTTTCTGTAACTGCACAACTTAGATCTCATTCATCAGCCTCCTGAACTGTTCCTTTTTCAGATACCATCCAAAAGTTTTTTGAGATCCTTCTTTTTTTAAGTATCATTGATATAGAATCTTATGAAGGTTTCACATGAAAAATATTGTGGTTTCAACATTCACCCATATTATCAAGTCCTCACTCCCACAATTTTTGGATGTTTGCAATTTATCAGATACATGATTTGCAAATATTGTCTCCCATTCTGTAGGTTGTCTTTTCACTCTGTTGATTGTTTTCCTTTGATATGCAGAAGTTTTAACATTTGATGTAGTTCCATTTGTCTTTTTTTGCTTTTCCTGGCTGTGCCCCTCTATCCTTTATGAAGCCCAAGTACCCAGCTCTCCACTCAGCTACAGTAAAAGGACCTGAACACATAATCAATTGTCACACAGAGTTACACTCTGTGCCCATGTTCTGAAGGGAAGTCATTTTCCGAGTTCCAGGCAGGGCAGGCTGCTGTACCTTCCTTTGACTGAAAGGCCGCTGAACCACTCAGCTACTTTCATAAGACAAGAAGCAATTCTTTTCAAATTTGGAGTTACAGATGCGTTGGAGCAGTTTTGGTAAAATTCCTTAACAAATAGAAAAGTTTTGGAAATCTTTGGAAAAGTTTGGGAAACGAGAAACCTTCCTCTTCCAGCGACCTGAGTTTCTTCCTCTCATTATCTGCAAGTGTCTGCACACATGGTCTGGAAACATGCCTAAACTTTCAGTGAGTATTGTTTTTTCTAAAGTTGCTAATTAAATTGAGAGTTGAGTTTCTCCTATGCCAGAGTTTCTCAAAATCTACTTGCATGATATTCATATACCGTGAATCCACTTTCACCTTGATCCACTATTGCCCCTACTGTTCTTTTTCAACTTAAGTAAAAAATCAGTTTTAGATATATTCATCAAAGTTCTACTGAACAGTCCTAAAATAATTTGTTAATTAATCATAAATTAATCATATGACTATTAAGATAAAATTTGTGTATGACATAAAAGACCACTCTCTCAGTCCTAGGCCACTGCAGTTGCCTCTTGACTGGTGTTCAATGATTATTTCAGTCACTCTCCAATCCCCTGAGCACTGCAACCAGAGCTCTGCATTCAAAGAGCAAAGTCTTTAACAAGGCCTTCCTGCACCTGCAGCCCGATGTCATTCAAAGCTCTTCCCCAGCCTCTCCTTTTGTATCTACTGGCCTCTCTCAGCCCTTTTGTGCCTCCCCCTCTGTTCAGCCACTCTGAGTGTGAAAATGCTGATTTCCCTCCTGTGAATCTCACTCTCTTCATGCACTCTTCAGCTCAGTTACTTCCAATCCCCCTTTGGGTTGTAGCTCAATCACTACCTCCTCTGGGAATCCTTTCTGGACTCTAATAACTTACCTTGAATTTTGCTACTGCCTAATTCTATTTTATCTCACTTACCAAAGTTGCCATTTCACATGCATGTGTGTGCTTATTTGGTTGGTGTTTGCCTTCAGTAGCTGATAGGGCAGGGTCTGCCTCTATTTTGTTCTCTCTTGTAAAACCAGCGCCTGTCATGGTTCCTGGCAGATGGTATGGCCTCATTAAATATTTTCTGAATAATTGTATGGGTTTATATGGGTTGTGAGGCTGGCGCATGAGAAACAGGCTGCAAGATTTGCCAGAAGAAATTCAGTGAGAACCAGGTTTTAAATTTTTCCCCAAGAACAGATTACAAAGCAAGGAACTGGTTGGAAAGTTTCCCTCAGCAACTCTTTAAAGATTGATTGAAACAGAATCCCACACTGAGTCTGACAGATGTTTCAAAGAAAAGAGGAAGGAAAGCAGAACTAGAAGGGCAGATATCGATCAGCAGGAGCAATATTGGGGAGTCAAGAAGCCTGAAGGGGAGTTGAATAATAGGTTAGAGTTAGAGTCTGCGAGTAAGCTGAAATGCTGAGTTTATTTAATCTGAGGAATCAATGACTGAGGTGTCATTTAGCAAATGCCCTTACTATGCTATTAGGCAGGAAAATAGATATGAGCGGGGTAGAAAGAGAATAGGGCCAGGAAAGCCCACTAAAAGAGACTAAAAAAAAGCCAGGAGTAACTTTGCCTGGAATGTTTGAATGTTCTCCAGATAAAGGAGGGTACCTCAGCACAGCCCATGTCTTAACTCTGTTAAGCATGCAGGCCCAGCCATAAACAACACAGTGAAAAGCAGGAAGGATTCCATCTTAAAGAGGAGATGGCATTTTGAAATCCAAGAATTTAAGAAATAAGATTCTTAACTTACTCTTTGGCAAACAGACAATGTCTTGGCCCACCTTGGGGGCTGGGCAGGCTGTCTTGTTTGATATGCTCCCTGACCAAGAAGCTGGTATTTTAGGGAGAAATCAGAGCAGGAAGTTCCTTGTGTTAAGTTAATCTTAAGTATTTGGGGACCACTTAACAAGTCTGCAACCCCAGCCCTTTGTCAGATTCCCAAAAAAATCCTCAAAAGGGGGAACCCCCAACCTTTCAGGGTGCTCCTCTTTCTGAGGTTGCCTACACTAAGCGCGTAGACTTTCTCCCGTTCAATAAAACTTAAGCCTTTCAGGGTGTTCCTCTCTCTGAGGTCACCCTCACTTAGTGTGTCTTTGACTTTTTCCCAGCCTTTTAGGGGCACCTCTTCTCTGGCGCAGCTCACACTCCCCTTTCTCTGAGTGTGCTCCTTTTTACCTTAAAAAAACTTTTCACTGCTCAACTCAAACGTTTTGTCTCTGCGCTTTTCCACTGGTGTTTTGTTACTTTGCTTTGTCATTCTAATCCTCTGGATTTCATCTTTAAACCTTCACACTCTCTGTGCTATCTCAGACAAGTAGGGAGGGGCCTCTGAGAGCTCAGATCTGGGTTTGCAGATTACTGTTGCCTAGGTGACCGGGAGCTGCAGTTTATTGTCGTGCTCTGTAGTAGCCTGCCTGAAAATCTCCTTTCTTTCCCTATAGGAAGTTCGCAGAACATAATCTCTCTCCATCCAGTGCTCTTTGGCTCCCCCAAAGCCTGGGGTGGTAGGGACTCAGTTCCCATGCCATGCAGATCCAAGGGGACCCTGGACTCCAGGTGACACTGGCTTAAGGAGTTAGCAGGGGACACGCCCCATGCTGAGTAGCAGTTCAATGAACTTCCTTGATTATTCTGTTCTGTCATTCCCTAACACCCTCGCTTTAATGAATTCCTCCCTCACCTTGTGCTCTGACTTCCCTGCGTCTCCAAACCAATTCCCTGCTACAATGCCATCGTGCAGACCAGGGCAGGAGAAAGTGGAATGAAATTGCACCTGCTGAGCTGTTTGGTAAAGCTCTGTTTGGTAAAGGCGGCTTTTCTTGTCTTTATGGGTGATTGATTATACCACAGAATGAACTAATAGGGAGGGAGGGCTGTGGAATCTTACTTGGGGATCCTTTAGGAGGAGGAAGAGACAACCATTTATCTGGAATAAAGGCAGGTAGTAAACTAATCTCACTCTTAACTCATTTTAAGTTTTTAGAATTGATGGTTTTCTCAGTAAGGAATTTTTTTTCCACCTTTTCTGCTCAGATCTACTCAAGACAGGAAGAGTTTCATCTAAGAATGCATTGTAGTAAAGGACTTGCTCAACTGCTTCTATCTTGAAATAAATGTCTTTCAGTTGCAGGGTCCCCTTTAGCTGCCAGCCCATCTCTCTTCTCTTTCCAGGCAGAGCTCTTTAAAAATCTGTTGATGTTTGTTGACTGACTTATCCATTTTTTACTCTGTCCACTGCATCCTGACTCCTCCCCTCCCCATTTCTCTGAAGTGCTTATGCACATTCCTAATGACGTTCTCAGTAGTTAACTCAAAAGTGTACTTTTTATTCCTTATCTTATTAAAACTTTAGAGAGCAAGTAGCACTTGACCATACCTTCCTGAGGTACCATTTTCCTAGATCACTTTGGTTGCTATTTTTTTATTGTAGTAAAATACATGTAAAATAAAATTGCCATTTTAGCCACTTGAAGTGTACTATTCAATGACATTAATTACTTTCAGGATTTTGTTCAACTATCACTACTATTTCCAAAATTTTCATCACCCCAAACAGAAACTCTGTGCCCATTAAACAATAACTCCCCATCTTTTCTTGGATTTTGTGATACCATAGTCTCTTCCTCTCTCTTCCCAGCCTCCTTTGTGGGTGTCTTTCCGTTGCCCATCACTTAAACTCTGCAGTCCTTAGATAACATCCTAGGACCTTGTCTTTTCTTACTAAACACAGTTTCCTTGATAAATCTCCATCTATCCTGCAGCTTCAATGAGCATCTGAAGTTCAGATCTATTTCCTGAGCCTTTGATACAATTCATTAATTATCTCTTGCCACCCACTAATGCTACAGCCCTTTTAATTCCTAACAAAGCTTTATGTTATTTTAATTTTTTTTCATTCCCCTTAGCCTATACAGTTTGCCTCAGGATTAGTGAGTAGATAAAAAAATTGAAATTGTCTCGATTTATTATTTAGCTTTACTAAAAAATGGTAAGATCCTTGAAGGCTGGGAAGCACATCTTGCTCAGTGTATTATTCCAGGACCTCCTTCAGTGAAGCCCATGGAGACCCTCATCATCTACCTGTGGAAGGAGGAAATGGAAGCAAAAAGTGACTCTCTTCGGGCACCAGACCTTGACTGTGTGAAACAGCCATTTTTACTCAGGTGGTCTGATTCCAAAGTTGATGGTTTAACTTCACCAAAACTCAGTTATTAGTTGGCTTAAAAAAAATTGGAATATATGCCATCCACAAAAACCTTCGTTTTCTTGGAGAACTTGACAAGGCTCATTATTTGTGAGACACTTAACATTCGATGTGACCGGCTTCTTGTCTCTCTCATGGGACTGTAAAGTCCTCACTGACAAGCACACTGCTTTTTTCTTGTTATTTTCTCCCCTCCAGTTTTATTGAGATATAACTGACGATGCTTTGTATTTTATTTTCCTCATCTTTGCAATTGCATTTCCCTATATTTGGAATTTGTTTCTCCCTTTGTTTATTTTCCTTCATGTTTCTTAGATCTCACTGTAGGGGTCACTTCCTCCAGGGAGCTGGTTAGAGTCCTGACTTCTCTCACTGTGCTGTCATAGACAGTCTCCCCACTGGTCCCTAAATTCCACGATCCGTAGCGATAAGAACTACTGGTTTACTGTGTATTTCCAGCCCCAGCACGCAGTAGGCAATCATGAACTATTTGACTTGACAGCAGTGACTGTCACTGAATGAAGCTGTAGAGGAGTTTTGAAGACACCTAAGTGCCTCTACTGACCGGCGGCTACCAGAGGCTGGAAGTACTTGATTCTGTGTGGCTCTCGTTTTTTGTGTGTGATATCAAAAACACTTTACATTTTATTAAGTAACAGTAAAAGCAATGACAGGGCTTTGGTGGACAGTTCACCAATAGCTTCAAAACCTTATTTGAGAAGCTTGGTGGGTGTATGAACTGAATTGATATTTATTGATTTAAGATAAAGTCCTACCTAGTGACCTTTAAATTGAGGCTCCACTTTTCATTTTTAATAAAAAAGAAAGAAAGACATAGCTCCTATGAAACTGAGTTGCCCTGGCTGTGTTATTTATAGAGCACACAACTTTTCGGGGTGCTCTTGGTCTGTGAACTACCAGAAGGAAGCCGGAATGGCCTGTGAAGGAAGCTATCTGTGCTGTGCGCTCCAGGCCCTTTGGATAATTGCTTGGAAGTGGATGGCCTTGACGTGGCTCACGTGGGGAGGAGGCCTACTGACGAAGACCTGGCTGCAGTGAGCAGGTTGGGAGAGGGCTGTGTGAAGTTACACATTTCTACAACATTCCGTCATTGTGAAATACTTCCAAGTCCTTGTTTACAGCAGTCCTATAAACAAGGGCTTGAAAGCATTTTGTAACAAAAAGCCCACAAAGTATTTGTTTTTTTCCCAATTTTATTTTGTAGCCATAAGACCTTGGCCTTCAGTTTCTCCATATTTAAAAGGACTCTGAGATCTTGGTGTCTGGAGATACACTTTAAATGGGCTTCATGTCAGAAGAATGTATTGTTTGAATTCTTTTTTATGAGACTATACAGTTAACCCTTGAACAAGATGCGTGTGAACTGAACAGGTCCACTTATATGCAGATTTTTTTCAAAGATGTATTGAAAATTTTTTTTGGAGATTTGCAACAATTTGAAAAACATCTTATTTTCTTTAGCTTATTTTGTTGTAATAATACTGTACATAATTCATAGAACATATAAAATATGTGTTAATTGGCTGTTTAATTACAGGTAATGCTCTGGTCAGCTGGTATTGGTTGATACCAATATCAAGCTATTGGTAGTTAAGTTTTTGGAGAGTCAAAAGTTATATGCAGAATTTTTACTGCAGGGAGGGTCAGCACCCTTCTCCCTTGCATTGTTCAAGGCCAACTGTATTTTAAAAAATAAAAAATCTTACGAGCCAGATATCAAACTTGGGAAAGCAATCTAAAAATCAGTAAAAAATAAATAAATAAATAAAAAGGCAAATGAGAAAAATGTCAAGGCATATGATAATTTCCAGTATAAAAATAATAAATGGGTGATACATGTGAAAAGGTTCAGTTATGCTTATGAGGTAAATGCAAATTAAGACAGCAAGACTGAATTGGGAAACATCAAAGAGTTAAAGACAATTTCATTGTTGGCAATAATATTGGCTAACAGTTATTGAGTGCTTACTATGTTCTAGATACAGCACTTAGTTCTTTACCTTTGCTAATGTATTTTGTCATCATGAAAGACATTTGTGGTAGATATTATTGCCAACTAAATTTTACAAATGAGGGAACTATGACAGAATAATGAATTGCCCAGGGCTACAACTAGCAAGAGACAGGACCAGAGAGTTTGATGTAATAACCATTATACACACTTCTTTGTGAACTGCTAGGGGATTAGATGCTGCTACAAATAGCTACTTGGGATGAAGGTTGTTATCATTATATTGGAAATCAATGATGATCTCATTTTGGACTATGGAGCACCTGGTTTAGCTCTGCAGCAGATGATCATTTCTGGTCCTTTTGCTTAGGAAACCTCTTTAGACTGTTTCCCCATATCTTTTATCCTTTCTGTTCACCTAAATATTATCACTATAACTTCATCTTACAATCTGATGTTGTCTTGCCAATGGGTTTCAGCCCTGGGCAAATTCACTATGGATTCAATGAGACTGAAAAATGACGATGAAATGTTTTTGGGGTTAAAGGGTTTATACCCACCTTTATTCCCGCAGTGGCAGGTCAGTCACTAGAATCTCATCCACTCAGAGTGGGTCTGTGTGCAGCAAGCCTGTCCCTGCCTCAGGGCCTCTCCACCCCCGCAGCCGTCTCAGTTTCTGTCCTCGGCACTGCCACCACTCCAGTCTCTGTTCTCCTGCAGCTGTGCAGCAGCCTAGCAGCCCTGCCACCGTGTTGCCCAGAGCAGTGGGTGGAGCTCTTTATATAGAGTCAATAGCAACGTATTGCCCACATGTGTGTAGTGAGCAAGCCGACCAGGGCCAGGTGAGAATCCTGGCCATAGGAACCTTCACTTTATCTGCAGATGTCAACATACATCACCCAAGAATTCACTTACCTAGGTGCTTATCTTTGTTAACTAGCATGTTTCTCATCAGTTTTATCTTAGAATGTCATTCTATCTTTAGTTCAATTACACATAGGATACAGAGGTGTGAACAAAATATGACTACACATACAAAACCATAAACAATTCCATTGCATTCAGTCATTCATTTGAATTTTCTGTGAGTTATTCATCAACTCATAAGGCACCCAGGAATGAGAGTCATTGAGAAGGCTACGCATCTGTGATGGAGGGGAGAGAGCGACTCAACATGTTTGGTACTGTCTTGAAAAACACAGCCTGGATCTGGGATGTGATGGAGAGTTGAGGCATTCAGGGGTGCAGCAAGAGAGCACTAAGCCTGCAGAAATTGAAGCAGGCAGACACCAGGCCCCTGGTGGGCTGAAATGACCACCACTAGCAGAGATGGGGTTGTAGGAAAGCCATACTTGACAAATATCCTTGGAGTCCTCTCTGTCCAGGATGAACCCATGGGGCTGATGACTCAAACACCGGGAGTTCTCACTTGGGAATGGCATGTTTCCAATGTCTCCCTATGTAAACATCTCTATTAGACAGTCTTAACCATCAAGATCAGTGTTCCTCAACTTTTTTTGCTCCTTTGCACGTAGGCTGGTCCCTAGACAAAATACACTTCAAGTCCTGAGTCACTGCCTGTAGCTCCACCCCCATCTTTCCTACTCAAGAAGGTGCATCATATGCTTTTTCTAGCTACACATTCTTGCCATCCCATCCCCCCAGAGTATCCCTCCCACAGGCGCCTGGAGAATTACTGCTCTAGATAAAGAGAAAGAAATTGGGAAAAATCTGAAAGAAGCTATTTTACCAAACCAGGAACTTCCGAAACTTATAACAAAACAAAACCGATTTATCTGGAGCAAGTGTGTGTTCCTCTAAATCAAGCTGCTCAAGGCCTGAAAGACAGCTGCATACTGCTGTGATCTCCTTCTCCCCAGCCTCCCACCAGGCGTCTGGCATTCTGATTCTTTTCAGTGCAATTCTGTTGCCTTAATGAAAAAATGGAGACCTTGCAACTTTATTTCTAGACCTATAAACAGCACTCAAGAAAGTTCTCATTGGGCTATGCTTATTTGAATATGGATATGCTGTAATGGTTATATTAAATTACTTAAGTTTATGTGTAATGGAGATAATGCAAAGTAGGAATAGTTTCTGAGTTCCTCACCTGAGGCAGTTTAGTTAGCTCTAGCTCCTGAAAGGCATATTACTCTTTAAATTCACCGAGTGACACTTATCTAGGGGGGTGAGAGAGAAGGGATGTGTTTGAGCGTTCTGGAAAAATGCAGCTTCTGTACATTGAAAACAACACAGCAAAAAGATTGTGTGGTTTGGAAAGTAAGACAGAATCGGATTAAGTCAATTTAGGACTTTGTGAGAAGGTTAAATATTAACCGGTTGGAAACAATTAGCATTAATAATAAATAAACTATCTGACTAAAATCCAAAATATGTGGATTTTGGCAAATTAAAATTGTTGAAATAACAGAAACCCAAAGCTATTGTTATTATAGCACAATTAAGAAAGAGGATGCTAATCATTTGTAATCTTTATTAACTTGATAATGAAACTATCTCATTATACTTTGAATTTGCATCTCTGATCACTTCTTGATCAGGCTTCTCATAAGTTTATTTTTTCAGGCTATGGCCTCTTTTGGGAATTATCTGTTATCCTTTGCCCATAAATCTGTGGGAGTCTTGTTATTTTTCTAATCAGTTTACTATTGTTGTTGCAAACATGTTTTGGTCTGTATTTCATAGTTCTAGCACATCATCTAGCACATTATAGGTGTTCAGTAAATATTGATTTCATTGAAAAAAAAAGAGGATGTTTATTTTAGTATTTTTATTTAGCATTTTTTTCCTTCACCTTATTGATTTTATCTAGCACATGAATTAAGAGATATATTTATCATGTTAACATACATTCCAATTTTATTTGCACACCACCAGAGAATTTCCTTTGGAGCTTTCAATTTTTCCAATTCTAAAGCTTTCCATGATTAGTGTATATGAAGGAGAACTGTAAAATATTCCACAAGGCTGAGCATTTTCAAAAGGAAGGCTGACATGTCTGCACTGGGGGTGTGGTTTCTCGGTTAATAATAGCTCTCAGCTCCTAATAGGATGTGGTTGTTATGGTGAAGGGAAGGTGATTGCAATTGGAAGGGAATGTTATATGTTGATAACAGAAAAGGTTTTTTAAAATGATACATAATTTGTCAAAGTATTCTATAAAATGGGGTTGATCCACTGAAATTTTCTATTGGACTTTATAGGGGCAATAAAAATCTCCCAAGTTACTGTGAGACAAACTGGTCCTTTCTCATCTTTATGCCTTCGTGGCAATGTTAGGAACCATGACTAATGAGGGCCATCTCATTGTAGGAAAACATATTCCACCCTGCTGGCCCTATGTTGGACTTATGTCTAGTGCATGTCTAGTACCAAGGGCTCCAAAGGATTGGATCGCCTGGCACTGAAACATAGCCACACCAGGTCCTAGTCCTGGACTGCTACGATTACTACTGACTGTCACCAAGACTGGCCTTTTTGGCTCTGAACAAATAGCCTTCTGTACTACTTAACTTTTCTCCCACAAATAAATTTCCTGATTTTGCTCTGAACTTCAGACTCTCGTCTCTGAATGTCCGATAAACTGGAGAAGCTGAAGTAGGAACCATACCCCTCATTCAGTCTTCCTTCTTGCCTGCAGTGTCATGACTTACTCACCATTCTTTATGGATGAAATCACCCTTGTTACCTTTGCTGTTGATGACTGAGTCATGTACTGATAAACTAGTCAAATCTCACTGTGATGCAGTTGAGTTTGAGGGAGGCCAGCAGTTGCTGAGCTGAATTGGCATGATCTGTTCATTCATTCATTCATTTTTTTTCTCTCCTCTCTTCAGTAAATATTTGAGGGCTATTCATGTTATAGGCACAGCGCTGAAACACTAAGTCTTCATGCAGCAAAGAGGTTAGTGGGGAGGCTGATATAATCGTAATAAAATAATCACACAAATGAGGAAGTAATTGCAGGGATGGCATATGCTCTGAGCATACAGAGCAGTCTAAGAACTTATAATAGGGGCACTGACTTAGCTGGACTGGAGATCTCATACTTGATCTGAACATGAAGGTTTTATCTTGTTAACTAAGTAATAGGAAGAGCAAGAATTGATGAGCTTTGTTAGATAAACAAGACAGTCATTGTAGCTGTTTTTGTTTCAGAGATGCTGGGAAGTTTTCCCTACACTCTTTGGAACCCACCAATATACCAGCAATGGGAGCTGAAGTGACCTCTGGTGCTCCTTTGCGCCTCTTTATGTTAACGTGCTCTTACCGAAGGCTGCTGGCGTGTATCTCTGCTCTGATACGCTATGGGTCTGGGCAAATGGGAATAGCACTTGAGTACAGTCAACTTTTCAGTAACTAAGTCTTGTTTTTAACCCCATATTCTCATCCTGGGTCTTTCTGAGACTGCAGATCTGCCTGCATCCTTGGTCCTGATCTGTTGTGAAGCCAGTGCCTGGGAGACAGTGGGGGTGGCACAGGTGTGGGAGAAAATGGGGTGAGATGCTCACAGCAAGCACAGTGGCCTCAGAGGGAAATGGTTTGACCCATTCTCCCACTCTTCCAGCCTCACTGGTGGTTCCAACTTTTGACAAAAGGATTCAAAATATTCATGTAAGAATGTGAAAAACTGGATGACTCATGAACTATATGTGGATTTATATAGTTGGGCAGACACTCAGTACCCACACATACACTCAACACACACACAGACCAACACACATGTGGAATAAATGTTTTGCGCTAAGGCATGTGCAAGTATAGACCAGAGCAAAGACTGGAAAACTGGCATTCTTTGAAGGTTGTATGTGGTTTGTAGTGGCTATTGTCAGCACCAGGAAACTGCTGGGTAATATTTTGTCCTTCTTTCAGAGCAATAGTGAGCTAGCTCAGCCCAGGACCTACCTGCATTTACAGGATGAGTCTGCTACAGAAACGTGCCAATGCTACTTAATTCATGCTCACCTTTTGGGTGAAGATGCTGCATCTTTTCAAAGGTTTTGAGAGGCTTGACAAAAGTAATTCCACAGTTATCCAGAAGATTGTCATAATTACAGGAGAGCTTGAAGTTTCCTCAGACATTGCGTATTTTAGAATGACGTGGTTTCTGGGGGCTTCTTAATTTCATAATAGGCTTGACTTCTCAGCTTAATTTCTGAACATTGTTCAAAAGTTTTAGAAGAGCCAAATTACAAATAAGTTTAGATACTTAAAATTTAATACTCAGAACTAGAAACTGTTTTTATCAATGCATAAGATTATAAATTAAAGAGAGATAATCTCTTCCCATTCTTTCTTACCCACACTTACCCCTTAAGTGTTATTGCTAATAGTTGCTAAGGCTATACATGTTATCCATTATTATTATCTCTTTCATACACTCATACATACATATACATATATTTAACACATATGTACATGTTCACACATACTCTCACAAAATACATATATGTGTTTTTAAATACTTGAGATTACACTGTATGTATTATTAAACACTTTCTTCTTTTTATTCAACAACATACCATGGACATCCTTTCATGCCAAAATATACAGATATAATGTACAAAATATACAAAATAAACAGATATAATCTTTTTAATGAATACATAGCTTGAACATTTCATGATTTATTTAGCCTTTCTCAAGTTAATGGACATTCTAATTGGCATCAAATTTTTGCCTTTAAAAAATTATTGCCATGAACATCACTTTGGTTTACTTGTATGAGAATTTCTTTAGGATGCATTCCTAGTAGAATTGCTGGGTCAAAGGTTGAGCATATTTAAAGTTTTGATAGATACTAAGGACAGAATGTTAGAGATATGGATGTGCTTCCTTGCCTCTTCTTCCCCTATCCCAAAAGAAGTGTACCCTCAATAGTTTGCCAGAGCTATGCTCTAAGTGAGGGGGTTTAAGGATAAAGGGTTGTATAAAGGATAATCAGTCAGTCAGTTCTCCTGCCTGGTACAGGAGTTTGAATTTATAAATACAGAGGGGAATATTGAATTTGTTATTACTCAGGCTGTTGTAAATTGTTTCCCAAGTATCAAAAAGGCAATTTCATTTGTTTTCCTAGCCAATGGTGTGGTCCTTACACACTGTGAGAAGATTGTCGCTGATCTCGTAACTCACCTTCCTATTGGTCAGCCTTGTTCTCTCTTTATTGAGTCATTTTTCTCTGGTTGATAATTTTGTATTTCAGAAGTAATGACTTTGCTGACTCACTGCTGGAGGTCCTAGGCTATTATTTATGGTTCCACTCCTCCCAATTTAATAACTTCTTTGAAACACCATGGTGGTAAAGGCACAGGTCTATATTAAATGAAAGTAAAGGAAAGAAGAAATATCTGGCTCCCCTTTCTGTGCATTCTGGGTTTTCTTATCTCAGGCAAGCCAAGTGACACTGGTGACCCTGGTTTATTCCCTCTGCCCCTGGTTTTAGTAAATCCGGCATTCTTGTTAAAACAGTGATGTTTCTGCATATATATATATAGAGAGAGAGAGAGCTGGAGCACATAAACTGTTAATTAGTTGTTTCGTCCATTTCAGGTTAATGTTCACGTTGTTCTCCTGGCTGACTTTAAGCTTCTCTGTGTAACCAATCCAGGGTTTTTGCCTTATCTTGAATATATGTTTCTGCCAAGTGTACATTCCCTAATTGCATATTTTTTCTTTTAGTTTGTATCACTGTAAAAGTAATACACATTTATTACAGACCATTTGCAAAGTACATAAATGGAATTTTAAAAAAGTAGCCATAACTCTACTCCTCAAAAACAGATAGGCTGTCAATATTTCATCTGTTTTTTTTCCCCTAGGATTTTAATGTTTTGTATTCTCTCTATATATTTTTAATCTTTATACATTTAGTTTACATATTTGCTTGTATTACTATTGTAAATATACATGATATAAAATTTACCATTTTAATCATTTTTAAGTGTACTCCTCCGTGGCATTATGTACATTCACTGTATGGTGCTACCATCCATCCACAGAACTCTTCATCTTGCAAAAGTGAAACTCTGTACCTATTAAACCCTAATCCCATTTTCCTTTCCTCTCAGCCCCTGGCAGTCCCCACTGTACTTACTATCTCCATGAGCCTGACTATTCTAGATACTTCATGTAAGTGAAACCATACTATTTTCATCTTGTGTCTGGCTTATTTCACTCAGCAGAATGTTTTCAGGGTTCATCCATGTTGTAGCATGTGTCAAAATTTCCTCCCTTTTAAAGGCTGAATAATATTCCATTGTATGTCCATACCACATGTTCTCACCTATTTATCTGTTGATGGGCACTTGGATTGCTTCCATTTTTTCACAGTTGTGAATATGGGTGTTCAAATATCTCTCCGAATCCCTGATTTCAGTTCTTTTGGGCATATATGCAAAGTGGAATTGCAGGATGACTTTGTAATTTTATGTTTACTTGTTTGAGGAAGTGCCCTGCTGTTTTCCACAGTGGCTATACCAGTTTAAATTCCCAACAACTGTGCACAAGGGTTGCAATTTCTCCACATCCTTACCCACACATGCTATTTGCTGTTGTTTTCTTTTTATAGTTGCCATCCTCATGAGTATGAGGTGGCATCTCATTGTGGTTTTGATTTGCATTTCCCTAATGGTTAGTGATGTTGAGCATCTTTTATCTGCATGTTACCATTTGTATATCTTCTTTGGAGAAATGTCTGTTTAAGTCCTTTGCCCACTTTAAATTGGAATGTCGTTGTTGTTGAGTTGTTCTTTATTTGTCTGGATATTAACCTCTTGTCTTAATCAGTTGGGGATGCAATAACAAAATTTTTGTTCATCAGAGAAAAAAGTCTTGATTTTTTTCTTAACATTTAATGGATAATTTCTCTGGATACAGAAGTCTAAATTGGTGACTTATTTTCTCTGAACATCTTAAATAGTCTATTCTCTTCTTGCTTGTATGATTTCTAAAGAGAAATTGGATATAATTCTCATCTTTGCTCCTTTATAGGTGATGTGTTTTTATCCTCTGGGTGCTTTCAAGAGTTAAAAAAAATTTTTGATTTTCTGAAGTTTGAATATGATAAGCCTAGGTGTTGTTTTCTTGGCATTTATCTGCTTGCTGTTCTCTGAGCTTCTGGGTCTCTAGTTTGGTGTCTGACATCTATTATCTCAGGCAACTGAAGCTTTCTTACTTTCCTCCACTCACACCGCCTACCCTCTGGGCCTTGAGCCCACTAAGCTTTTTCCAACCTTATGATCTTTATTATGTTGTTCCCTCTCCTAGGAATGCTTCTACTCCAGTTCCTCCTCAAACTTCAGGTGAAAGTTTACTTCTGGAAAAGGAGACAAAAGAGAAAGTTGACAGGTAGAGGCTCTCTAGCTTAGTCTCTGGTCTGTTTTCTTTTGCTTTCTGCAGAGTCCTAGGGAGATGTGAGTTTAATAATTTGCTAAGGAAAAATTATGGGCAGATAATGGACATTTACTTCCCTTTTGAAAGATTTATTTTCAGAGGATAAAGTATGTAACATAGTGTTGAAGAGACTTGAAAGAAGGGATTATGTTATTTAATTCTTTTATGTTTATTATAGCAATGGATATTTGTTGTTTGAATGATTGATAGACATTTGCCATTAATATGTGGTCATTCGTGAGAAACACTTATTGATTCGTGATTTCTAAGTATTCCTGTTGCATTAAAAGAAGTGTGCTGGTATGTAGCCTAGTTTGTAGACTTGTCTGCTACATGTTCGTATTTTTAGGGCCTGTAGTGATGCACACATGACTGATTCTTTCAATCAATCATTCATTCATCAATACACATTTATAGAGGCCACTAATGGCAGATGATATTGAAGTGATGGAGAAGAATAAGAATAAGGATGGGCTCTGTCAGAGTTTGGCAAGGGAGATGAATTAGCTAGGGAACCTCCATAGTGTGGCATCCAATATGAGAACCAGGGAGAATGTTCATCAAGCTTTACTGTAGAGAGAAAATCTGGGCAAGTTCCAAGAGAGAAGTACAGGCCTGGCAGAGTGAGTGTAATGAGTCAGGGCAGGAGGGTGCAGAGGTGATGTGCAAGTTAGTGGACCTTAGGATGGTTTAATGGGACTAGTGTATTAATTGTGTATAGGTAGAAGAGAAATGGCAAAATGAAGTGGAAGTCACGTAGAGTTAGATGATGAAGCAAGCCCTTGAGTGCTGCGCTGTTGTGTTTGAGGTTTCTCATGAACTTGATAGACAGCGAGAGGGACCTTATACAACCAGTATTTAGAGACATAATTTAGAAATCAGTGAGAAGGGCCTGCATCTGCTGAGACTGTGTTGGTTGAATTAATTACCTTGTTTACTTTCCCAGACAGTGAATGTATAAAATCCTTTGTTGCCACCTAAAAAATAATGTATCCACTGCTTTATAGAGGGAAAAACAATAAACAACAATAAAATAGTCAAGACAAAACATCGTGAGGATTAACTAACCCCTCTCTGAAAAAAACAAATCATATCACCTGAAATGATTTATCACTATCACCTTTTTTTCTTTATATCATTAAGGCTTTTTCCTACCCACTTAAACATTCCACCAAAGTTTTTTAGACCTAGGCCCTATAACACTGAATGATTATATGCTTACCATACAGATTTTAAACTTGCTAAGATTCAAGACTTGTTTTTGACAGAAGAGAGAGAAAGCTAGCACTTAGGGATTCACAAAATTATGTGTCCATCAAGAATAAAAAAGCTGGAGCAGACAGCCTTTTGCAAAGGCCTTTTATGACCTGTCATTCACTCTTTGCACTTCTTCATTCAGAACATTGCTGAACAAACTTGGGAGATGCACAGCCACTCCCCTAACAATCAGTGTGAGCACTGATGGATCTAAATGAGAATAAAACTGCTTTGTGAGTGAAAATTGCCCTTCTGTAAGAACTGAGAGTTGTACAGCTGTTTTGTCAGTGGTACTTCATTGCTTTTTCTATATCACAGGATCTAAGTAGAAGCAAGGGGAATGAAATCATTTGGGGGCTTGGAAGCAATGCCAATCATTTTGAGAGAATGGGCAACATCAGGATGGGTTTGGCTTTCTATCAACAGTCCCTCTTCTCAAATGATTTAGAGTCTACTTTGAAGAAACATGTTATTTCTGTGAAAGAGGATTTCCTGACTGAGTGGTTGGGAAACACTATACAAGCATCCTGATAGCAAAGCTTAAAAAGATCAGAGAGAAATGCCTACTTCCTTTCTACCTGCTCCAGAATCACTTTTGTTTGGGAGAAATGCTAATCAATGTAAGAAAGAATTTGATTGATGTCCCAGTGTGATTCCATGTCCATGTGTAAGCTTAAGTTTTTTTTTTCTGTTTTTCTTTGTTTATCTGTCCAATAAATATTTTTGTTTTGGGGTCCTATGGTCCAGCTTGCAATTTAGACAACCTTTGTGAATCCGATGAGGTAAATGACTGGATGATGAATCACAGAAGAGAACTTCGATTAGGGCTAGCTGCTGATATGCCTGACCCCCCTTAGAAATGTCCCGGAGTCCAGGCTTCTTAGCCTGACCAACCAATGCTCAGCCTCTCGCTGGGGAGTCTAACTGTGCAAACTTCAGGATGAAAAAGTCCCCTTCTGCCCTGGGCATATGAGACTCTGAGCTCTTCTGTGTTAGCTTAGGGGCAGACAGAGTTTCTAGTTTCTCTAGAGGGATCATATTTTATAACCAGAGATCAGTAGATATTTAAAGTAAATCATGGTTGGAACCCTCAGGGTTAGAAGGCACTTTAAAGGTCATTTGATGTGGAATCTCTTCTACAACATTCTAAGAATTTCTGCTTGAATCCTTTCTCCAGGAGGGAGCCTACTGGCTCCTGGGCTGTCTGTGACTGCACTTGTGACACTTAGACATTTTTTCCTTATTTTTATCTAAAATCTCTTCTTTTAACTTTCAACCTGTTTGTTCTAGTCATTCACCTGGTGCTGGGATTAGCGCCTGACAGTTTAGACCACTGCTTCTCAGACTTTAGCATGCCTGAGAAATGGTTACACCACAGCTTCCTGGGACCCATCCCCAGACATTTGGATTCAGTAGGTCTGAGGTTCTGCCAGGGAATCGGCATTTCTAACAACTTCCCTGCTACCGCTGCTGCCCTGGCGATTACCTTTGAGCAGCTAATGCAGACGACTCAGTATCCTTCCCCCTTCCTTTGGCAGCTGCGCCTGGCTTTTCCTGTGGGGGTTAACTCGTCTGCTACCATAGGCAGGATGATGTGGACTGCCAGCCAAGACTCCCCACCATCTACCCGCCAAGTGGTGGGCATGACACGCAGGGTGGGCCAAAGGGACGCTGACTCTCGAGAACTCGAAAGGAGGAGAGAAGGAAGTGGGAGCTCCACCATCCTGCTGGCCTGCGCTGCTCCCTGGGTCCTGGCGCCTGCCCCGCTCCCCGCCCTTCTAGGTCTACTACACGGGCTTTCTTTTCATTCTTTGAACTGCCTCCTATCCTTGACGTCAGTGATGGCTTTCCTTTTGGTTCTACTTCTGTTTTGTCTCCTTTTCTACCTCCTCTTCCTCTTCTTTATGTTAACCCATTAGTTTCTACTTTTTGCTGCCAGAAACTTGAACAGATCTAAAACTAGAGAATCTACCCATTCTTTTGGCCATAGTCCACACTCCACGTGGAGACACCGTGGACTCGCTTCTCCTGATCCACTGTCCCTAGAGCTTTCTCTGGTCCCCTGCAGAGAATGTTCTTCAAGTCTCCACCTGATCGTGTTTCCTTTTGCACCACCTACTAATGGTCTCCGTCCCTTTTCAAGTGTGACGAACGGAAGTAAATCCAGTACTCGGCCAATTCAATACGGCCTGGTCCGGACTGCAGAGAGGGAGGGTTTTAACACCCGCAGGCACTGTACTCTGATCAATGCCACCTCCAGCAGAAAGTACAAGGAAAATGGACCCTTATGTCGTAGTTTCCTAGATCAGTGTCAATAAATAGACATCATCCAGGCTGCGAAATGGAGCTTTTCTGCTGAATGTTTGGATGTGATTTCTCCATACCCTTAATGCCGCATAGATCGGACAGAACACCAGGCATCTGTTACTTCTGCTGATAGGCTGGCAGGGAAGCTGGCCTGACATGGCAGAGAAAGCAAGGGTTTCCTGGGGCAGCATTTGCTCAGGGCTGGCCTTGTGGAGAGGAAGAGGGAGGGCAGCACATTAAAGACTCAGAGCCATCATCATGTGCTCAGGGAGTGTGCTGGCAGTTTGAAAAACAGCAGAAGCAGAAGGCTCTCCTGGGGATTCTTCTTAAATGCAGACAAGACATTTATTTATGGGCTCTGAGGCCCTCTTCATTCTGGGAGGGTCAGAGGAGTCTGCAGAGGAGGAGGGAGTGCTCAAGAGGCAGGAGGAATTTTAAAAACCAAATTACTGTATTATTGCTATTCCATGTAAAAACTCAGCAGTTTAACTTCTCTACTTGATATGCATGCTCATAATAAGTCATTTCTTGAGCAGGAACTTCTCAGACAATAATAAATGGTCCTCTTTGTCCTCAAGAGGGATTTTGAATATAAAGAAAAATGACACAAAGCATTGGGTCACTTCCAGTCACAGTGGTAGGCATCAGAGAAATAATAGGCCTTTGGATTTTTCCTCTGATTTACTTGAAATTATTGTTGTATGTCCCTGAGATTTAGGGTCAGGCTGCTACATCTGTCTAGCCAAGTGGCGTTGGGCAGAGGGAGGGGATGAACTAGGATGCTTTTGCAACAAAGGCCTCCATCAGCGCACGGGGAGCTCTGCTGTTAGGATGGCCCCTTGGACGTGTCCCAGATTGAAGCATGGGACTGTGCCTTATCAACTGGTAGCTCCTTATCAACTGCTCACTGGATGTGGGCTGCCTGGTGGTCTGGGTGACACAGGGGAGTTAATACTCTGTGGAGAGGATTTGATGGATGAAGGCACCAAAAGATCAATTGCTTTCCCTTCCTCCGCTCTGTGGATTGCTCTGAGACATAGTTCACGAGACTGAGCAGGACGCTGCATTTGTTGCAAAGATGTGACCAGCTTGGCAACACACCCGCTTGTATGTGCTTTCCCATCTTCTCCACCTCACTTCCCTTTTCCTTACCCCAAACCCCACCCTAGGAGTGTACCCTTGCACGAAAATGCTAGCATGGTATCTTTTGCCTTGCTTCTGTTTTCTAGGCAACCCACACTAAAACCTAATGACCTTATTGAAATGTCTGGAATTACGGAACTGAAGTTATAAGGGGACTTGAAGATCACCTTGTCTAATCCTCCCCCATTTTACAGGTCGGAAGACAGAGGTTCAGAATGGTTTAGTTATTTGAGTACATCCCAAACCCAGAACCTAGGCTTCCTGATTTTGGGGCCCATGCTCTTCCTACCTACCTGGCCCCTTCTTATCTACACTAACCTACTTGGAAAGTACCTTCACCCCAGATAATGGCCCTGGATGGGGCTCTACCTTGGACACACAGTAGCTAGGACCCATCCTGGATGTGAATGTACTTGATCTTTGGTGGCATCTCACTTGCGTGCCACCCAGGGACTTTCAATGGCACAGAGTCTCTAGACTGCTAAAGCTGGTAGGAATCATGGAGAATACCAAGGCCTGTGGTTTGCATCCTATTTACCATCAAGGATTCCTTCTGTTAACTTTCCTTCTTCTCCATCCCCAAATTTCTTTTTACAAAGATTTCTTCTGAACTGCTTTATTAAGACATAACTGTTCTTTATTTCTTTAAAAATTAAGGACGTAAGACAGAAGTTGATGTGAGCTTACCATTTCAGCCTTCTATATTTCAGATACATATATGGCTTCTACTTAACTCTTTCTTTACAAGAGAAGAGGAAGTGATGAAGCCACCTTCATAGAATTCTTCCAGGAATCCCAGGGGGTGAACCACTAATCTGATCTGCCACCCACACCTGCCCTCCACTGCCCAACAGAGGTCCAGCAGCTATCCGAGCCTGGACTAGAATGTGGGTCTCTGGCTGGAAGTAGGAGGCTCTTCCCAAGGTCTCAACAGTGTTCCTCCTAAAGAGGCCTCTTACCTCTGATTAGTCATTGTCAAGATCCTTACTGCTGGTTATTAGCAGGCACTATCACCACCCAAATCCGAGCCTGTGGTTTCCTCAGCTTCACTGTTCTGTGGTGATGCCCTGGGTCCCCATCCATGGTTCTCCATCCATGGGCATCTATTGTTGGACATCTGTCCTTGGGCATCCACCCTTCCTCTAGGAGGCTCACCCATGGGCGAGCCTGCTGTGGGGTCTTGTCAGTTAAAGTACAGTTATCATTCACTTTTCCAGATGCAGTTGTTGGTAGACCAGATTTACTAGACTGCTCAGCTCCAAACTGCATGTATGACCAGCAGGGAGGGGACACCTGTCGGTGGTCCCCTGCCTGTCCCTTTCAGGTCCATCTGCAGTTTGGGTTTCCCTGAGAAAAGAAGCACTGAAGCTCATGAGGAAAGGCATCTGAGGCATGATTTTATGGAAGACATTTTGCTAGGGATCAAGGACTTTATTTAGTTATGAGGACTTAGTGATTCAGTGGATGGATTCTTACTGGTTTCCTAGTATTGGGCTGGGAAATGAGAGAACTGGGTTTTAGTTCTTACTCTGCTGCTCGTTTGCAATGCTGTCCTGGGGACATATCACATCTGTAGGGTTCTGTCACTAATTTTGTAAACTGGAACAATAATACCTCTCCTACTTTCACAACAGTTTATCACTCTCTGCCACTGTATCTTGTTTCCAGCCCCAGTCACCTCTCCCATAACTGCAAGACAGACTCCTAACGGGTTCTACTCTTACTTCACAAACAGTCCATTCTCCATGGAGAAGTCAGAGTAATCAGTTTAAAAATGGAACCCAGGAATCCCAGTGCTCAAATTTCTCTGATAGCTTCCCATTAGGCTGACAAAATGTGTGTTCTAATGTGACCCTCTGTGATCTACCTTCTGCTGGTCTCATTTCCCTCCACCTCCAATGCTCTCATTGACCTTCCAGCCATACTGATTGTCTGTTCTTGCAACACTCCAAGGTTTGTTCCTGCCTCAGGGCCTTTGCATTGCTGTTCCCTTTGCCTAGGTTGCTTTTCCACTACTGCCTGCTTGCTTCTTGTCATTCAAGTATTTCTCTTGAGAGGTCTTTCCTGACTGTCCTATTAAGGCAGTCCTTCATCCCTACTCCTAGCCTTTATTTATTCCATTACTCTTTATCACTACCTGAGATGATCTTACTTAAATACGTAAACAAATGAATAAACAATTCTTTTATAGATTTTCTCCCACTAAAATGTAAGCTCCATCAGGCAGAGCCCATGCTGGCTTCATTCACTACTCTGTTTCATCCATGAGTCTCCCAGAATAGATGTTCATGAATCACATGTTGGGTACTTTTGTTCATATTATTATGTTTATTGCACTCCTACCATGTGTAGATGCTGCACTAGCCATGAGGATTAACAGGGAACTAAACAGACAAAGCTCCTGTCTCATGGAGTTTATATTCTGGAGAGACTGGTTTGGGGAGAAACCAGAAAGTATAAATAAAGAAGCGAGCAAATACTCGGGAGGTGGTGGTAAGAGCTGTAGAGTCAGAGAAGAAGTAGTAGGAGGTTTGGAGGGTCAAGGATGGGGTGGGGGTGGGGTCTGCGGAAATTCTCACTCACATTTGATGAGAGACTTGAAAACAGTGAGGATGCAAAGTCTAAAGGTTGGGGAAGTGGGGAAAGAATGTTCTGGGCAGAGACCTTGAGGCAGGTGTACACCTGGTGCGTTGGAGGAACAGCAGAGAGTCCAGTGTAGTTGCACAGGGAGAATGGGGAATAGAGTAGGAGAGATCACAGAGGTGGGAGGTCAAGTCAAGGCAAGTAGGCTCAGTTAGCCACACAAGAGCCTGGGCTTAACTCAAGTGAGAAGGAACCCTTTGGAGGGTTTGAACCTCAAGTGACATATGATCTGACTTACTTTCTAAAAGAGTTACTCTGGCCATGGTGGGGGATGAAAATAGGGAGATATTCAGGAGACCAAGGGGAGAGCGTTGAGCTAAGGCGCCTTTTAAGATGAAGCAGACAGGAGTCATTGACTTATGGAAGGCGTTGCTAGAGAGAACAGCGCCAAAGTGGATCTCCCAGGTTTTGGCACAAGCAATTAGAAGAATAGAGTTGCTGTTTACAGAGATGGAGGAAGTCTGTGGGAAGAGCAGGTTTGGGGGAAAATCAGACAGCACTTCTTGGGAAAGAATTATATCATCTTAAGTTGTTGTTATTAACATGCTCAATGCTAGACCTTCAGGCAGCCCTTGAGAATTCCTTTAGTTCTTTTAATCTAACGTCTTCTGCTTTCATCTAAACACTATTCCTCATTTTTAAATTTCTTAAGAGTATATTTGTATGTATGAGCAGGAACGCATAGGTGTGCTTGTGAATGCGTGTATGAATAAATGATATGAGTAAATCATGCCAATAATTGGTAGGAGAAGCCTAGTTTTGGCGGGTTGCCAGGTGAGATGATCTGCCCTCCTGCTTTCTGTATCATGTTAGAAGGTCAGAAAACCAGAGACCAGAGAGGTGAGGTGGTTTGTTTGAGGCTGAGCAGCTAGTGAGTAGTGGAACCAGCCCCGGAACACAGGTCTTTGCTCTTTGGCCTCTGCCCCTTCCACAATATCACACTAATTCTCTACTGTTACATCTCATTCCAGCAACTGGCATCTCTTGAAGAGCAGGGATTACAAATAGGTGGGATAATATACACATTTTTAAAGCTCACTGTGTCCTCAGAAATACTCGAAATCTCCCCAAAGCCAGAGAGAGGGTGAGAGAAGGCAGCGTGAATGTTTACAGCCACAAGATGTGAGGCACCAAGCATTTGCCTATTACTTACCCCAAGACTGAGTATTTATTTCCTCTTCTTTATGCTTGTAAAGCAGCAGGAAGAGACAAGCTGTTCCACTCAAAACCCACAAAAAATGCTTCTGTGATCTGAGGCTGCCTGCAGCAGATGGAATAAATGCTTTGGATTTAAGATGCAAACATTCAGCAGACCATCCTGCCCTCCCAGAGTCCCCACCTGTGACAGGGGCCTTGCTGAAGGACTGGCAGACTGTCTCGAGCAGTCTTGAGGGAGGGGATACTGCCTCTGCACCCATCCCCCTGCCAGCAGAGGGGTCCTTGCTTTGCAAAGCTGGGAAAGGTCAACAGAAAAACGGGCATGCTCAGAACTCTCCTTGGGTGTTCCTTCAGGTTGGAAAGCGAATGGTATAAATGGCTGCTTAGCGAAGACACTTGCGCGTTGATCTTGGTGGGCTTGGGATCATGGTCCATCTCACTGTCGCCCCTGCAGCCCTGTCTTCCCTTGCGCTTCTGTTACTTTCCGACGGCCGTGTCAGTGCGTGCTTGAGCAGCTGAGCCGGTTTGCAGTGGCTGTCATTGATTGTACAGAGGTGGCCTAAGGACCGAAGCCCGGTCTCAAGGTTTTTTTGTACCCCGTGGGAAACTGCCACCCATTCAAATCCGGTCAGGGATCATGATGAAACCTTGAGATCTCCTCCATTCACCTGCAGGAAATTTCCTCTCTGACAGACCAAAGTGTTCAGACAGGTTTCTGTAGAAAGTGCCAGGTTGTTATCTTCTGGGGAGGCATAATTTGTAAAGCATTAATTAGCCCCTGATGTTTTGATGCACTTCAGCTTCTGAAATTTTCCTATAATGCGTAGCAGTTGATAGAGTACTACGCTTGAGATTTTAAAAGCAAATAAATGAATATTTAACAACTTTCGTAATTCCCAGTCCCATAGCGGTAAAAACAGTAGGGAAGAGAATATTTCAACAGGACCAAACAAAACACCCCAAATAGCCCCAAGTGCAAACGGTCTGTAGGACATTTTGTTTTGGTGGGGCGGGGGGGAGTCCCGTGATCATGGCTAATCACCAACTATCCCATTCATTTAGAAGAAGAAATCTCAGTTTCTTTCTTACAGGGTGTCAGAGACCACATGGTAGGGTCAAAAATGAACAGTTAACAGCAGAGAGTTTCACTTGGTTAAACGCTTTCAGCCCAAATAGCAGAAATTATCCTTTGTGTTCCAAAAACATTTCTGGTAATTCAGAGGGAAGAGGGTAACACCAGGCCGGGTGGGAGAAACTCACAATGTACTGTGACAGTGGACGTCACCCATGAAGAGTGATACTTTGGATTCAGACCTCACAAAATGCTCTCCTGTAAGGGGTAGCTCCCAGTGCTGCTGCGGGGAGGCCCTAGCACCCACAGCTTAATTTTTCACTCCCTTCCAAGCGAAAGGGCATTAAAAACAACCATAAACCTGTCTCAAGTTTAACACATCACGCAAGCGCAGGAAACTGACAGTGAGGCCCTTGGAGGAGAAGGGCCCTCTTGGCCGCACCTGGGTGCTGGTGGGAGGTGCGTGCAGGACTAAGCTGCCTGCCTAGTGGGGGTGCGGGATTGAGGTGCATGTGTGGCGAAGGTACACGGTGCAGGCGCAGGAGGGAGGCGCATGCGTGGTGGAGGCGCACATGGGAAGGAGGTGCATGGGTCAGAAGTGCGGGCCAGCTGGGCACTCCTCTGTGCACCGTGGGCGCCACGCATGCAGTTTCCACAGAACAGGAACAGTGTGGGCTCCCCCACTCAGTCTGCCCCAGCCAAAGTACAGACTGTGCAAGGGAGCGGGGGAGGCAGATGGCGGCTGTCTCTGTCACGGCAAGGACGAGCTTTCCTAAGGAGCCATGTGTCTACTTTCCAGTTGGAGGTGATTGTGTTCCCCGGGACTGCGCAGTTCTGCTCAGCTGTTGCGAGGTTTTTCCTCAGGGCCTGTTGGTCTCACAGATGGAAGTTCCCCTCCAACCGGAGGATGAATTGCAGGGCCTCCCTCCCGAGGGGATCGGCCCAGGGAGGCATTCTGTCTCCCATTCCCTCCCAGAGATTATATCTTGATTTAAAAATTATCGGAGAAGAAGCAAATACTATCAAGACTATACAGCCAGGAGGAAACAGTGGGTAATATTGGAGTATAGATAAGGATCAAAGCCAGCAGACGGAAATCCAGGATGGGTGCCAAGGGTGTTCTCTGTGTATGTTAGGCCCGCTCTCAAGCAGAGGTTCGGACACTGGTGATGTCATTGGAATAAAGTCCAACTTGGGAGAACTATTTATGCTGGGGCTACTCAGGGCGCATGACGTCCATTCAGGGCTCTCCACAAGGGTATTCTATCCAAACTTCTTGAAACTGCTTTCTGTACTCCTAGGCTCCTTTTATGGGGTGGAAAGTATCATAAGCCACTCTCTGACTAAGCCAGGAGCAAGTGGCTTCTCTTCTAAAGCTCTCAGTGCTGCCCCAAAGCCATTTACCAATTACCTTGTTAATTGAGAGACTCCAGATTTTGTTAATTGCGCTTCAGTATTTCTCCCTGCCCTCCCCAATTAACCCAGTTTCATTTTAAGACAGGGAAATTCCCCAGCGGTAGTGATCCCTTCCAGTGCAGGCTTCTAACAATGGTGGGGTTTTTTTTTTTCTCTCCCCAATTTCCTAACAACACAGAGCAAGCAAACCTTCGAACTGGTCATTGGAAAGTAGCATGAGCAGGAATGAAGTTCCCTATTTGCCGCAAGGGACAAGTGGCCAAGCAATAAGGACAAATGACTCAGGGTGACAGGCCCCTGCTAGAGCAGCTCTTCCAGAGTTAAATTCCCAGTGCCCCTAAAAAGTGAGCAGGGTAAAGAGGGAAGAAAAACAGGAAAAGGAGGCAGAAGAAACCTAAACTAGTTGCAGCTCAGATGACCTAAGAGCAGCTGTGTTCTTCTTATGGATCATGAAAGTCCCAAGATGGTTTATATGGAACCCTATTCCTGTTTTCCTAGCTATTTCTCTGTAGTTTTCATTTTCCCTTCTTCTGCTTCTTCTCACGTTTATTTTTTAAAAATATTTTCTGATTTGGCTTTAATTTCCCATATTTGGTTTACATCCTCTCTCTGAATGGCCCTCTCTTATGCCCCTTTCTCCCATCTTCCCTAACCCCCACTGAATATATGTGGGATATAGGAAAAGATTCCCAGAGTCACAGGCTTGCCATCAATTGAGAAATAAAGCGTCTTTCTACCGTTTTTGTTTGTCTTTCACCTTAGAGGCAGCTTGTTCCTTAATCACAGGGCATCTACTAGGTTCTAGTCACTGATGGATATTCTGGGAACACAAAGATGGAAAAGATAGTAAAAGCAGCAAATCCTTACTGAGCAAGTACTCTATTCCAGGCACAATGCTCAACAGTTCCCTCCTTTTTTCCCCTCCGCTAATCCTCACAGCCAGCTTTATGAGGGAAGTTCAAGTTCTCCTTTTCTGACCACTGTCTTTAAGTGTTGGGACCACATTATGAGCCTGGCAATTTGACTACAGAACCCCTGCCTTTAACACTTTCCTTTCCTGCCTTCCTTACTCCCTGTCATAGAGTAGCCTGCGGTCTCATGGAGGGGACTGACATGCAAAGTGGGGAGTACTGCCAAGGACAGTTGGGCAGGTTGCACACTGCAGCTGTAGGAAGGGTCATTCACTTATTCCTTAGAAATGTGCAGTGCTCTATCAGGAGACAAAAACCATACAAATAATTTGGGGAAATTTTAATAAGAATTTTTAGCTAGTCATGGGGATTAACTACCAAAGGGAGGTAAAGGGAATTTAAAGGAATACATGAATAGCAGATATGGACTCTAGTATCCTGATTCCTTTCTGAAATCAGAAAGGACTTATGGCATGAAAAATTGCTTTTAGCAATTTATGAAGAATATTTCATTAACATCTCAAATGCAAATTAAGACCTTAACATTGCATATACAAATTAAGAGGTATGAACAGAAAATAGTTTGCTTGCAGGAAATAACATCTCTCAGACACACTAACCTCAGTGTGTCTGTGTATGCTACACAGCCAGACCAGAACCTCCTCTGGCCACAATGTCTGAACACAAACTATAGGTGAAAGGACAACAGGGACAAATTGCATTTAAAATTAGCATGTTATTACCCCCGAGAGCTGTCAGACAGTTTGTGTTGCAATTAGCATTTGCTCTTCACATTATATGGAACCATGTGGCTTATTTAGAAACCCCTGAACCCCCAGTTTGTGTTTATAGTCTAGTTAATCTTTTTTTTTTCCTCTGGGAAAACTTAGGTCTCATAGTTGAAGGATAGAAGTGACCTGAAGGCATTATAGAGGATCAGATGACTGTCCGCTTTTTGCAATGAAGCCTCTGAACTTCATTCAGTCTTACTGTAAGTGCAGTTTCCACAGTGTAATGTGATGACTGCATCATCCTCACAGAAAGGTTTATTTGGTCTAAAAAGAAACCAGAGTATAGGCTTGTTTTCTCAGTCTGGTGATGAGATGCCAATTTTTGTAGGCCTTGAGGGGATTAAACAAAGTTGACTGAATAAAAGCTAATGAAGCCCAAAAAGGAGAAAATACCTGTGCTTGTTGCATGTGTAGATGAGTTTTCACGTGGGTAAACCCTGCTCAAGCAGGAATGGAAGGGTTTCTGGTGTGTGGCTGAATCTGGAGGAAAGGTCACTCACAGAATAGGCTCTGGACCCAGGAAAGGATTTGCAGAATATTCTGGTAGCCTGCAGTGTTTCTGTGGATAAAATGAAAGTTCCTGGGGCCAGGATTCTCACCTGGACCTGGTAGACTAGCTCACTACACAGGTGTGAGCAATACGTCATTATTGACTCTATATAAAAAGTTCTGCCCAGTGCTCTGGGCACATGGTGGCACAGCTGCAAGGCTGCAGGAGAGCAGAGCAGAGGCTGGGGTGGTGGCAGTGCTGAGGACAGAGGCCCAGAGGACAGCTGTGTGGGTAAGGAGGCCAAGAGGGTGGCTGTGCAGGCTGAGAGGCCCAGAGGCAGAGACAGGCTTGCTGTGTGCAGACTCGCTCTGAGTGGACAGGACTTGAGTGATTGACCTGCCACCATGGAAAAAAGTTGGGTATAACTCTTTCACCCAAAGAACATTCTACTGTCATTTCTTTGGTCACAGTGAATCCATAGTGAACTTGCCCAAGGCTGAAACCCACCGGCAAGGCAGTTTCTCAGTTTCCACTTTCAGATTTGGATGCTTTTGCCTGATTTTCCTCCTTTTAAGTAGGACCCTTTTTCCTTAAAAGAAAAAGCAAACAGATTTACTGAGGTGTAAGTAACATACAATATATGGCACTTACTTAAACTACATAATTTAATGTTTTACCTATAAATATATATATATTATAAATATATATATACAATTGCACAATTACTATGGTCAAGGTGTTAAATGTTTCAGTGAGTGAAATAAAGGTGGCAGGCTCAGCTGATATGCATCAGCGAGTCTCTGAAGCCCAGGTAACTCCCGCTCGAAGCAGGGCTGGGGCTTTATAGCGTGAGCCAAAGCGAGGAACACATCCTGTGCTGTGGCTCAGACAGAAGTCATAGATTTTAACTGCTGTGAACCTCACACTGGAATCCTTAGAGATGGTCCCCTTTTTTGGTGCATCTTGCTTGGCATAGTTAATACAGTCCCATCCAGATAATTATCAGAAAAGATCTTCTGAGAGCTATTTTACCAATCCTGGTTTGTTGGTTAGTCAGTGTTTTGGGGAAGGGAGGCATAGCAAATAAAATGGGGAGAAGGGATAAAAGAGATAGGAAGTAAGGGTCAAAAGCAAGGAAATCTGGGGTCTTGCTGTCATGGTGTTTTAACCCCTTTTACAGACATAATATCCATCACACCCAAGTCTCCTCACACCCCATGTAACTCTTCCCTGTAGCCTGTCACCAGGCTAAGCCATCACTGATCTATGTTCCATCATTACAGTTTAGTTGGCATTTCCTAGACATCTCTGTAAATGGAATCCTACACTATGGACTCTTTTTGTCTGACTACTTTCGTCAGCATAATTATCGTGAGTTCCACCCATGACACTGTGTATCAACAGCAGTTCATTCCACGTTAGAGCGGAGTGGTGCTCCCTTGTGTGGTTGCACCACAGAGTGTCCGTTCACTTTTTGATGGACTTTAGGGTTGTTTGCATGTTTTTTTTAATTTTGGTATCATTAATCCACAATTACAGAAAGAACATTATGTTTACTAGGCTCCCCCCTTCACCAAGTCCCCCCTACAAACCCCTTCACAGTCACTGTCCATCAGTGTAGTAAGACGCTGTAAAATCACTACTAGTCTTCTCTGTGTTGCACAGCCCTCACCATGCCCCCCCCACACTATACATGCTAATTGTAATGCCCCCTTTCTTTTTTTCCCCACCCTTATCCCTCCCTTCCCACCCATCCTCCCCAGTCCCTTTCCCTTTGGTAACTGTTAGTCCATTCTTGGGTTCTGTGAGTCTGCTGCTGTTTTGTTCCTTCAGTTTTTGCTTTGTTCTTATACTCCACAGACAAGTGAAATCATTTGGTACTTGTCCTTCTCCGCCTGGCTTATTTCACTGAGCATAATACCCTCTAGCTCCATCCATGTTGTTGCAAATGGTAGGATCTGTTTTTTTCTTATGGCTCAGTAATATTCCACTGTGTATATGTACCACATCTTCTTTATCCATTCATCTACTGATGGACATTTAGGTTGCTTCCATATCTTGGCTATTGTAAACAGTGCAGCGATAAACATAGGGGTGCATCTGTCTTTTTCAAATTGGGCTGCTGCATTCTTAGAGTAAATTCCTAGAAGTGGAATTCCTGGGTCAAATGGTATTTCTATTTTGAGCATTCTGAGGAACCTCCATACTGCTTTCCACAGTGGTTGAACTAGTTTACATTCCCACCAGCAGTGTAGGAGGGTTCCCCTTTCTCCACAGCCTCGCCAACATTTGTTATTCTTTGTCTTTTCGATGATGGCGATCCTTACTGGTGTGAGGTGATATCTCATCGAGGTTTTAATTTGCATTTCTCTGATGATTAGTGATGTGGAGCATCTTTTCATGTGCTTATTGGCCATCTGGATTTCTTCTTTAGAGAACTGTCTATTCAGCTCCTCTGCCCATTTTTTAATTGGATTATTTGCTTTTTGTTTGTTGAGGCGTGTGAGCTCTTTATATATTTTGGATGTCAACCCTTCATTGGATCTGTCATTTATGAATATATTCTCCCATACTGTAGGATACCTTTTTGTTCTATTGATGGTATCCTTTCCTGTACAGAAGCTTTTTAGCTTGATATAGTCCCACTTGTTCATTTTTGCCTTTGTTTCCCTTGCCCGGGGAGATATGTTCATGAAGAAGTCACTCATGTTTATGTCCATGAGATTTTTGCCTATGTTTTTTTCTAAGAGTTTTATGTTTTCATGACTTACATTCAGGTCTTTGATCCATTTGGAGTTTACTTTTGTGTATGGGGTTAGACAGTGATCCCATTTCATTCTCTTACATGTAGCTGTCCAGTTTTGCCAGCACCATCTGTTGAAGAGACTGTCATTTCCCCATTGTATGTCCATGGCTCCTTTATCAAATATTAATTGGCCATATATGTTTGGGTTAATGTCTGGATTCTCTATTCTGTTCCACTGGTCTGTGGCTCTGTTCTTGTGCCAGTACCAAATTGTCTTGATTACTGTGGCTTTGTAGTAGAGCTTGAAGATGGGGAGAGAGATCCCTCCTACTTTATTCTTCCTTCTCAGGATTGCGTTGGCTATTCAGGGTCTTTGATGGTTCCATATGAATTTTTGAACTATTTGTTCCAGTTCATTGAAGAATGCTGTTGGTAATTTGATAGGGATTGCATCAAATCTGTATATTGCTTTGGGCAGGATGGCCATTTTGATGATATTAATTTTTCCTAGCCAGGAGCATGGGATGAGTTTCCATTTGTTAGTGTCCTCTTTAATTTCTCTTAAGAGTGTCTTGTAGTTTTCAGGGTATAAGTCTTTCACTTCCTTGGTTAGGTCTATTCCTAGGTATTTTATTCTTTTTGATGCTATTGTGAATGGAATTGTTTTCCTGATTTCTCTTTCTATTAGTTCATTGTTAGTGTATAGGAAAGCTACAGATTTCTGTGTGTTAATTTTGTATCCTGCAACTTTGCTGTATTCCGATATTAGTTCTAGTAGTTTTGCAGTGGAGTCTTTAGGGTTTTTATGTACAGTATCATGTCATCTGCAAATAGTGGCAGTTTGACTTCTTCTTTACCAATCTGGATTCCTTGTATTTCTTTGTTTTGTCTGATTGCCGTGGCTAGGACCTCCAGTACCACGTTGAATAACAGTGGGGAGAGTGGGCATCCCTGTCTTGTTCCCGATCTCAGAGGAAAAGCTTTCAGCCTCTCGCTGTTCAGTATGATGTTAGCTGTGGGTTTATCATATATGGCCTTTATTATGTTGAGGTACTTGCCCTCTATGCCCATTTTGTTGAGAGTTTTTATCATGAATGGATGTTGAATTTTGTCGAATGCTTTTTCAGCATCTATGGAGATGATCATGTGGTTTTTGTCCTTCTTTTTGTTGATGTGGTGGATGATGTTGATGGATTTTAGAATGTTGTACCATCCTTGCATCCCTGGGATGAATCCCACTTGGCCATGGTGTATGATCCTCTTGATGTATTTTTGAATTCGGTTTGTTAATATTTTGTTGAGTATTTTTGCATCTACGTTCATCAGGGATATTGGTCTGTAGTTTTCTTTTTTGGTGGTGTCTTTGCCTGGTTTTGGTATTAGGGTGATGTTGGCTTCATAGAATGAGTTTGTGAGTATTCCCTCCTCTTCTCTTTTTTGGAAAACTTTAAGGAGAATGGGTGTTATGTCTTCTCTGTATGTTTGATAAAATTCCGAGGTAAATCCATCTGGCCCGGGGGTTTTGTTCTTTGGTAGTTTTTTGATTACCACTTCAATTTCATTGCTGGTAATTGGTCTGTTTAGATTTTCTGTTTCTTTCTGGGTCAGTCTTGGAAGGTTGTATTTTTCTAGGAAGTTGTCCATTTCTCCTAGGTTTCCCAGCTTGTTAGCATATAGGTTTTCATAGTATTCTCTAATAATTCTTTGTATTTCTGTGGGGTCCGTCGTGATTTTTCCTTTCTCGTTTCTAATTCTGTTGATGTGTGTTGACTCTCTTTTTCTCTTAATAAGTCTGGCTAGAGGCTTATCTATTTTGTTTATTTTTTCGAAGAACCAGCTCTTGGTTTCATTGATTTTTTTCTATTGTTTTATTCTTCTCAATTTTATTTATTTCTTCTCTGATTTTCATTATGTCCCTCCATCTGCTGACCTTAGGCCTCATTTGTTCTTCTTTTTCCAATTTCGATAATTGTGACATTAGACTATTCATTTGGGATTGTTCTTCCTTCTTTAAATATGCTTGGATTGCTATATACTTTCCTCTTAAGACTGCTTTTGCTGTGTCCCACAGAAGTTGGGGCTTAGTGTTGTTGTTGTCATTTGTTTCCATATATTGCTGGATCTCCATTTTGACTTGGTCATTGATCCATTGATTATTTAGGAGCGTGTTGTTAAGCCTCCATGTGTTTGTGATCCTTTTTGCTTTCTTTTTACAATTTATTTCTAATTTTATACCTTTGTGGTCTGAAAAGTTGGTTGGTAGGATTTCAATCTTTTGGAATTTACTGAGGTTCTTTTTGTGGCCTAGTATGTGGTCTATTCTGGAGAATGTTCCATGTGCACTTGAGAAGAATGTGTATCCTGTTGCTTTTGGATGTAGAGTTCTGTAGATGTCTATTAGGTCCATCTGTTCTAGCGTGTTGTTCAATACCTCTGTGTCCTTACTTATTTTCTGTCTGGTGGATCTGTCCTTTGGGGTGAGTGGTGTGTTAAAGTCTCCCAAAATGAATGCATTGCATTCTATTTCCTCCTTTAATTCTGTTAGTATTTATTTCACATATATTGGTGCTCCTGTATTGGGTGCATATATGTTTATAATGGTTATATCCTCTTGTTGGACTGAGCCCTTTATCATTATGTAATGTCCTTTATCTCTTGTTACTTTCTTTATTTTGAGGTCTATTTTGTCTGATACTAGTATTGCAACACCTGCTTTTTTCTCTCTGTTGTTTGCATGAAATATCTTTCTCCAAACCTTGACTTTTAATCTGTGCATATCTTTGGGTTTGAGGTGAATCTCTTGTAAGCAGCATATAGATGGGTCTTGCTTTTTTATCCATTCTATTACTCTGTGTCTTTTGATTGGTGCATTCAGTCCATTTACATTTAAGGTGATTATTAAAAGATATGTACTTATTGCCATTGCAGGCTTTAGACTTGTGGTTACCAAAGGTTCAAGGTTAGCTTGTTTACTACCTTACTGTCTGACCTCACTCACTTATTGAGCTGTTATAAACACAGTCTGATGATTATTTCTTTCCCTTCTTTTTCCTCCTTCTCGATTCTTCATATGTTGGGTGTTTTGTTCTGTGCTCTTTCTAGGAGTGCTCCCATCGAGAGCAGTCCCTCTAAGATACCCTGTAGAGGTCGTTTTTGGGAGGCAAATTCCCTCAACTTTTGCTTGTCTAGAAATTGTTTAATCCCTCCTTCATATTTAAATGATAATCGTGCTGGTTACAGTATCCTTGGTTCAAGGCCCTTCTGTTTCATTGTATTAAATATATCATGCCATTCTCTTCTGGCCTATAGGGTTTCTTTTGAGAAGTCTGATCATAGCCTGATGGGTTTTCCTTTGTAGGTGACCTTTTTACTCTCTCTGGCTGCCTTTAGTACTCTGTCCCTGTCCTTGATCTTTGCCATTTTAATTATTATGTGTCTTGGTGTTGTCCTCTTTGGATCCCATCTCTTGGGAGTTCTGTGTGCCTCCGTAGTCTGAGCAACTATTTCCTCCCCCAGTTTGGGGAAGTTTTCAGCAATTATTTCTTCAAAGACACTTTCTATCCCTTTTCCTCTCTCCTCTTCTTCTGGTATCCCTATAATGCGGATATTGTTCCTTTTGGATTGGTCACACAGTTCTCTTAATATTGTTTCATTCCTGGAGATCCTTTTATCTCTCTCTATGTCAGCTTCTATGCGTTCCTGTTCTCTGGTTTCAATTCCATCAATGGCCTCTTGCATCTTATCCATTCTGCTTATAAATCCTTCCAGAGTTTGTTTCACTTTTGTAATCTCCCTCTGGACATCTGTGATCTCCCTCCGGACGTCTGTAATCTCCCTCCGGACTTCATCCCATTGCTCTTGCATATTTCTCTGCAGCTCTGTCAGCATGTTTATGATTTTTATTTTGAATTCTTTTTCAGGGAGACTGGTTAGGTCTGCCTCTGCAGATCCTTTCTCAGGTGTAACTATCTTGGTCTGGACCATATTTTTTTGCCTTTTCATGGTGATAGCAGTGGCTGTAGGCAGGTTGTGGGTGTGTCAGCTGGGAGAAGAAAGTCCTTTCCTGCTTGCTGGATGCCTTGCCCTTCTCCACTGCCTGTGATGGCTACCTGCACTCCTGGAGCAGCCACCGGGTTAATCTCCTAAGATGCTGTGGGTGGGGTGTCCGTCAGAGCAGCGCGGAGCCCTTTGGGGAGTGGCAGGCACGCCAGGTGCGCTCTTCCGTGCTAGCGGCGACCCTGCTGGGAAGCTGTGTGGCAGCAGCAGCCTTTGGGTCTGGCCCGGGCGGCTGTGCGTTGGGCTGGGATTCCAGTTGGCTCCTGGGAGCGCGCCTGCTCCCTCTGGCTCCGCTGCTAGTGCGCGCAGGGCTTTTCCACACAGGCCTCTACTGGGCTCTGGCTTCACTGCCGCCAGTGCACGCGAGCTGCGCCTGGGTTGTTCGGTCGCGCCGCTGCGGGCTAGCCCTGTGGTGCACGGATCTGCTCTCGGTTCCTTCTAGCGCTTTCACCCCCGGCACGTGCTCCCACTCTCCTGCTACTGGGTCTGTGTGTCGGGGTCCACGCCAGTTGGAGGAACTACTGGCAGGCTGCCTAGTCCTGTGAGGGGCTTCAGAGCTGCACTGCCTCTGTTTAGGGCACTTAAGTTTCCCCGGTATTTCCAGCTGCTGGGACAACTTCGTCCAGCTATGGGGTCCCTGTCTCTTTAAGACTTGCAGAAAGCACTCGCTTTTCTTTTGTCTCAGGGGTGCCAGTTGCGGGGACCTGCCCACAGGTTTTGCTTTTCTGTTTCTCTAATATCCAGTGCCCCATGCACCTTGTGTCTGCGCTCTGGGTGCGGATTTCTAGAGCTGGTTGTTTAGCAGTCCTGGGCTTTAACTCCCTCCCCATTCTGACTCCTTTCTTCCCACCGGGTTTTGGGGTGGGGGAGCATTCGGGTCCCGCCTGGCCGCGGCTTGTATCTTACCCCCTTCGTGTGATGCTGATGTAGATGTATTCTGGCTGTTGTACTGCATCCACTGGTGTCTCTTTTAGGAATAGTTGTATTTATTGTATTTTCATAAATATATATGTTTTGGGGAGGAGATTTCCTCTGAACTACTCACGCTGCCATCTTCCTGTTGTTTGCATGTTTTGACTGTTGTTTTATAATAAGCTTTAAAGTCAGGTGGTGAAAGTCCTAAAGTTTTATTCTTTCCTGAAGCTGTTCTGCCTGGTGCAAGTCCTTTGCACATCCATGTGAGTGTTAAAATCATCTTGCCAATGTCAAACAAAAAGCCTGCTGGGATTGGGATTGTTTTGAGTCTCTAAATTAATTTGGGGAAAATTGACATCTTACTATTATAGAGTCTTTGGAAGCATGAACATCGTATATCTCCTTTTATTGAGGTCTTCTGTAATTTCCTTTAGCGGTATTTTGTAGTTTTCAGTGGATAGGTCTTGCGCATACTTTGTCAGATTACCTCCTAAGAATTTTATGGGATTTTTTGGATGCAACTTTAAATGGTATTTTTTGTGACATTTTAATTTCCAATTATTCATTGTTAGTATGTTGAAAGATGGTTGATTTTTAAAAAATACTGGACTTGTATCTTCCTATCATGCTTAACTCACTTGCTAGTTCTACCACATAATTTATAGATTCCATTGGATTTTCTACATAGACAGTCATGTTGTCTGTGTATTAAGACAGTTTTACTTTCAATTTTACTTTGTGGAGTTCTGTATACAGTCGACACCTCAAACAGTATGGGTTTGAACTGCTTGGGTCTACTTACATGTGAATTTCTCTCAATAAATATATTGGAAGATGTGTTGGAGATTTACAACAACTTGAAAAAACATTTTCTTTTCTCTAGCTTATTTATTATAAGAATACAGAATATAGTACATACAACATACAAAATATCTGTTAATCGATTGTTTAGACTATCAGTAAGGCTTCCAGTCAACAGTATGGTATTTAGCTTTGGCAGGGAGGTAAAAAATTATGCGTGGATTTTCGACTCTGTGGACTGTCAGTGCCCCAAACTCTGGCATTGCTCAAGGGTCAACTCTATTTTTATATCTTTATAAATACTGAGCTGTGTTCTTGGACATGGTTAAGTTACCTGGCATTAGGTTGATCTTTTAAGATCACTTCTAGGCTTCTGCAACCTGGCGGGTCCTCATTCCATGGTGCCATCAAGAGCACCACATTGTGGGTGTGTTTCTGAAACTTACAAGGTAGGCAGCGATGACAAACACCTCCATTTCCCTTGAATCCTACCACCTTTATTTCCTTTTTTGCTGCTGGAGGACTAAACCAATGTCAAAGCAACCTGGAAACAAAACCGTGTTATCAATCACATCCATCCCCTGGAAGACTGTGGTTTGGCCTAGTTTGACTCTGAGTGTCTTAATCTCTCTCATATTTTACATCTTGCTGTATTATAGGTAATTTCTTCTTTTATAACTTTCAGTTTAGTGCTGAATTTGTGGTTTGCCCACCCACAGAATTTCTTTTTAATTCTTTTTTAGTATTTTTTTCTGAAAAATTCTGGTAGTTATATTTTGTTGTTAATATTTCTGTTCCATTAAAATTTATTTTAGCATTTTGCTCTATTTATTTTGTATTAGATATCTTATATTCCTAGGGCTCTAATTCTGCTGATTCTCACCATGACAGCTTGTGTAATTATGTACTTTTGGATTTGGGGTTATTCTTCTGCGGTGCTGTGCCTTTAGGAATCTTTTGAGCTTGGGTGGAAGACATTTCTCTCCACAGTGGATTTGAGTTTGCTTCTAACTGGTGCCCTTGACATAGTTTACGTGAATATCCTGCCTGTTTTTCCCAAGCCATGTTGGTGGTACAAATTCAAATCTTAAATGCATTGGAGGGAAAACGTGGGGTTACAAGTGCTCAGGGCAGATTTTTTTTTCCTCCTCCTGAGCCCAGACTAAGACAGACAAGTTTTCTTACCATCTCCATTTGCCAGCCAACCAATTTTGTTATTTTTCTTTTCTATTCTTCCACTGAATATGTAGCCCTGATACAAACTTGGCTTTATAGACGGGTCTCATTTTCAACTCCCAAATTGTCTGTCAGAGGCAAGGCTGTTGTCTTGCCAAAGATACTCACATCGGCTGTAGCTGCCACTTCTCACCTAGCTTCCAGCATCTCCTTCCCTTTGATCCTAAATTTTTTCTTATTTCAAGTTCAGCTCTGCATTTGAGTGCACAATCATTCTCTTTAGATACTAAACAAGCTAGAAAGAAATTAGTGGGTCTTTTTTTCTATTTAGTATCCAGATTGACATCTGAATATTTACCAGGTTCATATGTCAGATGGCCAGATGTCATATAATCATGAGGTACTACAAGGCATCAGCAGAAGTTCCACTATGTGGGTGGGGGGGGGGCTGGGGGAGTTGACAGCCATGTTCCCATTTATTTTGTTCCTTTTAGTGTAATGCAGATATGGAGGTTTACGTGCATGCGGTTAATGGATTTATGGCTTATATTACGTACTTTAACCCCACAAAATGGACATACAGCTTAAAAATATTCCTACATGTAAGCCATGGACTGAGACATATGCGGTGCAAGCCCATGGAACCAGCAAGAGAAAGGCAGGGCTGACTCAGGATGAGATCGTCATGGGTCTCATTTTTAATCAGCACCATAATTCAAGGTCACTTCTTTTCTCCCTTTTATTTTCTGTGAAGTCTAGTGCAGTGTACTTGCCAGGTCTCTGAAATACTTTTCTCCACGGCTCTCCCCTTTACTCTCATCAGCAGTGGGATAGCATCGTGCTCTTAGGATCCTTGGGTGTCAGACTTATTTGTGGGTTTGATTTCTGGCTCCACACTTTTCTAACTCTAAGGCATTAGCAAGTTCCTTACCTCCAGTGCCTCGGTTTTCATCCCCTGTGCCAACATACCTCACAGGCTTCTCGTTAGGATGAACAATTACATGCAGAGTGCTTAAAACAATGTCTGGCATACCGTATGTTTGAAAAGAGTGAGCTCCCACCTCCTGTCTTGCTGCCACAGAGGAATTAGGAATTAAAATGAGGAGTTGCAGGCGGAGTTGCAATGTAAAGGGAGAAGGCATTTAACCAAACAAGGGATTATGAGAGTAACTTCTAAACCAGGTGCCTTTCTCTAAAGCACATCCAGTAGAAGAAGGGAGAGAACTTAGTGAGCAGGAAAATGTTAGAAAGTTTCTGCCCCAGAAGGAAGTGAAAAATAGAAATTGTGTTATTCTAATAATAATATACTCACTAGTGCTACTATTCAAGATATTGTAACAACTATCTCATTTGCTAGAAAGCTAGGAGGCACTGGTTTGTAGAAAATACTCTAAAATTTAAAAACCCAATTGAATATCTAAATCTTTTTGAAAAAGATAGAAACAAACATTTGAATATAAAATTCCTGACCTTTGTCTAGAAATGAATACTTTTTCTCTATCAGCCAATTAAAATAATTTTAATTGTGGTAAAATACACCTAACATCAACTGTACATATCTTAACTATTTGTAAGTGTTCAATCCAGTAGTGTTTAGAATAGTCACATTGTTTGTACGGCTAACCTCCAGAACTGTTCGTCTTGGAAAACTGAAACCCTACACCCATCAAATGACTCCCAGTTTCCTTCTCCCCCCAGGCTATGGCAACCACCATACTTCCCGTTTGTATAATCCTTCACTCAATTTCTAAAACCTTAGGCTGTCTTTGAGGAGACGCAGAGCCTAAGAAGGAAATGCCTTCTGATGCACTTATTTTATGATTGTGTGGAGTTTTCCCACGGAGCTGCCGAGAATAGTCGAGAATCACAAAGGTACAGCCAGCACACTGATTACCAGCTGTGGGAGAACCTGTGTTTCTTCTACGACCGAATCAGCTCTTGGCGGCTCCTAGAAACTGTCAAGACTGGACGTCTCTTCTGCATCCTGTTACTTGGGGACATTGGCATTTGATCTCCCATTTGAAAGTTTGATGGCTCCCAGCCTGGAACTCAAAATTCAAGGAATGGAATGAGACCCTTTTAAGGAACATGTCCAGGCTCTTCACTCCAGTGGCCATGACTGGGGGATTCCTTCTCATCTCACCACGCCACTTTCTGGGGACAGTGACTAGCCATTTGGGGCTCTTGAGGAATGGTGTAATTTTGAGATTCTTTTATCATACAATTTAAGTAACTTTGAAGACTTTTAAATTTCAAGAAATTTCAGAAGAGAGTGAAAGTAGATTGGTATCATTAGAGTACCTGGTGTTCAGTGACTAATTACTATGAATACTTGTATGACAATAAATGGCTTATTAAAATTGTTATGTTAGAGATACATGGTAGGCCAGACAGCTACTGGGAGCATCTGATCGTAACATATTTAAATAAGAAATTACCATATTGAGATTATTATGTTATACATTAGAGCCAGTGCATAGATCTTTCACATGGCAATTCCTATAGGGAATTTAAATATTTACATTTAATATTTGCTGAAATTTTTTTTTTTAGATAATTATTTTTTATTGAAGGGTAGTTGACGCACAGTATTACATTACATTAGTTTCAAGTGTACAACACAGTGATAAAACATTTATATACATAATTCTAGGTTCCAGCTATCACCCTACCAAGCTGTTACAATATCTTGACTATATTCCTTATGCTATACATTACATCCCGGTTACTTATTTATTTTACCATTGGAAGTCTGTCCTTTTTTTTTTTTGTGAGGGCATCTCTCATATTTATTGGTCAAATGGTTGCTAATGACAATAAAATTCTGTATAGGGGAGTCAATGCTCAATGCACAATCATTAATCCACCCCAATCCTAATTTTTGTCAGTCTCCAATCTTCTGAAGCATAACGAACAAGTTCTTACATGGAGAACAAATTCTTACATAATGAATAAGTTACATGGTGAACAGTACAAGGGCAGTCATCACAGAAGCTTTTGGTTTTGCTCATGCATTATGAACTATAAACAGTCAGTTCAAATATGAATACTCATTTGGTTTTTATACTTGATTTATATGTGGATACCACATTTCTCTCTTTATTATTATTATTTTTAATAAAATGCTGAAGTGGTAGGTAGATACAAGATAAAGGTAGAAAACATAGTTTAGTGTTGTAAGAGAGCAAATGTAGATGATCAGGTGTGTGCCTGTAGACTATGTGTTAATCCAAGCTAGACCAGGGCAATAAAACATCCACGTATGCAGAAGATTTCTCTCAGAACAGGGGGGGTGAGGTTCTAAGCCTCACCTCTGTTGATCCCCAATTTCTCACCTGATGACCCCCCTGCGACTGTGCCTGTCTTAGGTTGCTCCTCCCTTGAGGAATCTTACCCGTCTCTGGCTAACCAGTCATGTTCCAGGGCCATACAGGGAAATGTAAAGTTGGTAAGTGAGAGAGAAGCCTTATTGTTTGAAATGGTTAGCTTTTTATTTCTTTGCATATTTATGCCCTGTCGAAATTTTTATTTACATACGAAAAATAGATCTGGTGTTTGGACTGTTGGAATGGAGTCCATGCCACAGTTTGGACTTTCCTGTTTTTCAACTTAACGGAAATGAAATAGGTGGCCAGCTGGGCCTTATAATCTTCCAATGTTCCGATATTCTGGGAGTCAGAGGCACTTAGCTCTTCCTTATCTCTCTGACCCTAACTGTTTGTGGTCTTGGGGCAAACATCCTGCCCTCCCTGAGCCTCCTTTTCTTCTCCTCCTGCATGGAAGGAAGGATCACAGTGTCTTTCCTGAGTGTGCCTGAGAGGAAATACTTAGCGTTTATTTCACATTTCAGTTTAAGGACAAACATTGTTCTTCAGCAGTTGCCAGTTAAACGAGCTCCTCTCTTCCTAATGAGGCAGGCCTTCTGTGTGGCACGTCACCACGCTGGAAGGAAGGCCTCCTTGGGGCGCGTCCTCTGCTGGTGGGACCGCTCTGCCTGTGACCTGCGTCAGGGACGCAGGGCATCCTCTTCATCACACACGACTCACCATCTGCCGCCAGGCTGTGGACACACAGCTGGTTCTGAGGGTCTTTCTTTTGTTGAACAGATCATTTTCTACAGTCTTTGACACAATTAAAAAAAAAAAAAGGCAAGGGAGTTTTAATTAGGACTCTTCTCAGGCCAAGATTCTGCCCGTACACTTGAAGGAAAATACTGAATTAAGAGAACGCCATATTGTCTTTTAAAATTTCTGTGTCTAACTTTTCTTTCTTGTAGCAGTTACTATCTTTATCTTCTGAGGAAGTGGTGATGATGTTTTCTTGGGGAAAGGAGAGGAAAGAAGCATAGACCCTACAGCAAAAAAATCCTGAAAATGAGGCTCGCTTGAGTTACCAGACTTTGGGCAGGTGTCCTGGCTTGTCCTGCATGGCAAGGCTTGGGTCTGGGCGGAGGAAGGGAGGCGCGCTGATTCCCCTCCTCTTTGCAGAGGTTGCCGCTGGCCCTTAGAGCTCGGCCACTTCAAGCTTGGGACATTAAATAAGCGACTCCATTTTCCAGTCCTCAGTGTCCTCATCTCTAGAATGGGAGTAGTAATAGCATCCAATTCATACAGTGGCTGGCAGGGCATCTGGATGGGACACTGGATAAAGGGTTTAGCTCTGTAACTGTCACACCATAAATGCCCAGTTAATTATCACATAACATTAGTTTTATTCCATTATACTTTTGAATCAGCTTCCAAAAGGCTCAGACTTAGTTCTTTCTCTTTTTGTTTGGCTCTCCTCTCTCCCAGGAAGGCATTCAGTGAACCTTGCATCTGGAGTGTGTAGATGATGACGACGTTGGTCATGTTAGGGAACCATTCTGGGGGGCCCTCTGTAGTGATGGCGGGCATGCCTAAGGGCTTTCCCTAGAGCTTGAACTAAGCTCGCTCTGTGGCAGGCACATGCCTGGCCTCATGCTCCTTCCCATCGATGCCATAAGGAAGATATAATGGCTACCCCTACTTTAGAGACAAGAAAACTGAGGACTTAGAAGCTAGGTAACCAGCTCAACATCACACTCTAGGAAGGGCAGAGCCGTCTACCTGCCCAGCCCAGACAGCTCTGCAGAGACGAGAAGAGACCCCATTCCTTCTTTTTTCACCTGCAATCCAGCCTTCATGCCAGACCTGTGATTGTTGCGGATGACTTGGAGCCAGTGAGTCACCTCAGGAAGTCTGGTCTCACTGATGGCGCTAGGCCAATGGACTCGAAAGGAATGGGAAAGACATAGAGCATTTGACACGAATCTTCGCAAAGCCAGTGCTCAGTACCGATCTACGTGGATGCTAACCTACCATCAAAAACGAATAGAACGGGGTCCTATTTCCCTCAATTGCTTTTGTTCAGATTTTCATTCTCTGGGTTTAGTAAGGGTCACTGATTTTTTGGGGGAATTTGGATTCTTAAGATATTCAGGCAGAGGTTTTAGAAAAGTGTGGCAAAACTTTGAAATTTCTATTACAGGATGGTTAAAATCATTTCAGATCCCTTCCAAGCTTGATCAGTTTGTAATACAAATATCAGTGTGATTCTTCTGAAAGACGTCTGTGTTTTTGAAAAGTTAAGAAATAAATGTTAAGCTCCTGCTTTGGGTGTGTATGTAATGTTTGCCACGTAGTTTGCTCCATTTAAGCTCTAAGATACTTCTGCATCGCTGAAAGGTGTTCCCAGGAGGGTTAGGGCCATGTACTACCCGTGTCACATCCTCAGCGCCTTGCCTGTGTCTAGCATGAGGTAACACTCCTTAGTTTCATGAATACTGAATGCTGTTTCCTTTTGGCATGTTAAAAAGCAGTTGTGAGGACACTGTATCCAAGGTTAGGGGGTGTCTCCACTAATCAGTCAAATGATTAATCAATCTGTAGAAAACACAGGGTTTTTACAGGCAGTGGTGGCTCCAGAATGTCTACACAGAGGGATTTGGAGGAGTCTTTCTGATTGGAAGGGAGGAATTCAGGACAGGTCTTCAAACTCTCCTGGCATAGCAAGCACATGATTGTTGCTTTTATTGTGTTTACTTGGAGTGGCTTTGGAGGTGCTGATAGAGAAAATGGAGAGAGATGATAAAGCCCTTCAATCCACTTTTTGGTGCCATGATTATACATATGTTTCTGCAGAAGTGTTCCCAGAAGCAGACAGGACTGACATGGAGATGTACTTAATTTGACTCCTTTAACTGACCCCATGTGAGTTAGCAGCGAGCAGAAAACACGAACCAGGAGGCAGCAGGAACATGACGGCAGAGGGGCTGCGGAAGGAGTGAGCTGCCCCTGCCCCTTGACTCAGTTGTAATAGACAGTCAAGCTTTCTGTGCTAAAGGGGCTAAAGGTTCTGGCTAAGCAGATGAACAGCTGACTGTAGGCTGTTGCCCCTGGGAGAAAAGGACTTTTGACCTAACACTTGAAAGAACTATTGATGATGATAAGACTAGTTATAATTATTAAGTGCTGAGGGCTTTGTAGACAATGTCTTGTTTCATTCCATCAAGTAGGCACTATTATTAAATCCACACTATGGAAGAGGAAATTGAGGTTTATACATGTTATACCATTTGACCAGAATCACCCAAATAATCAGCTTGAAGGCAGGGACTCTGGGCCTTGAACTGCTCTGTGTGCCTGCTCATATTTGGACGGCCACATCACAGAGGAGATAGGATTGCAGGCTAGATTGCATGAATGAGAGAGTTGAGGGGTAATTCGGAGGATTTTGTTTTTCCCATGTTGGTATCTTCTATGGAAGTATCTTATTATTAAAAAAAATTTTTTTTCTGCTCTTAGAATCACAAGATTGATCTTCAAAAGGAAAATCAAGGGGGAAAGCAGGTTAGTATGAGCCTCAGTTAGCCATATCAGTGATGAACTACAACTGTGTGAATAAGTGGTTCCCTAACTTTGAAGTGCAAAAAAAAAAAAAATCACTTGGGGGGTATAGTAAAAATGCAGTTTCTCATTTTTTCCTTTAGAGATTATGACTCAGCAGGTATGGGGCCTGGGAATCTGCATTCTTAACAAGATCCTGAAGGTGATTCTAATGCCTGTGAACCACACTTTTGAGGGCCTAACAACACTGCCACCTACTGGCAGTGTTCTCTAATTGCAGGCCAAGAGGAAGTTGCCAGCAGCAATTAAATGGCTTCCTAAGGCCTGGCCTGGCAATCCTGACCCCCAGAGGTGTAGTACTGTCTCAGTAGTATGCTACTGAGTTGTTGTAGTATGATGTCATGTGTCTGTCTCTCTGAGCTCAGGATTGTACAAGCCATTTGCCAGAATGATTTAGGATTATTAATTTCTTGCTTAGGTTAAAAACAAACAAACCCGAAGTGCTCAAAGATAAATAGATTTACATTTGCTTCCCAGGCAAAAATACACCAAATCAAAACACTTTGAAATATCTAGAGATTTCTTAGATGTGCCCAAGTGTTCTCTCTCCAGCCATATAAGGTTTGAATCAACTAAAGAGGTTTTCCAGTCTGATGGAAAGCACTATACCTCTTCTTAAAATAAGAGAGCTCTCCAAAGACAGTATGACACCATGCAGGAAATTCCACACTCCCCCTTTGTGCCTGGCTCCAGATGACCTTTATAGTTTTTCTTTTTGAAATTTGTTACAAAAAAATCCTTTCTACCTGGTAGGATGAACATACTGGCTGCCAGTTGACTCACCTGATCATTTATTTATCCTTACTGTCTGAATGAGAAGTGTCAGTGGCTTAACAATGTAGTCTCTCAGCAAAGAGCTGACCAGGGCCCCAGGGAACAATGTCAGCGGTTGCTATTACTAATTTAGCTCCGTGTCCTGCATTATATTTAAAGATCACCACCACTGGACAAAGCTCTATGGTGTTATAAAATGCTCAGATGGGAGGGGAGCCACTCACATGGCCTCACCAACAGCTGGAACTTTACATCATATTGTGTTACAAGGATATAGGAAATGCCTGTAGTGTTGGAAAGTAGGATGCAGCATAATTACATGCAATTAACAAAGGACTTCTTGGGCAGTCGTCCAACGTGAGACTATCTGACAGAGCTGCAGAGAAGGAGAGAGAAGGAAAGAGAGACCTTATTTTAGCCAGGTTAGGGGAAAAAATGTCCAAGGTCAAGGCTGATTGAATGACATCATGTGTAATGAGAAATGAAAAGCGGTTCCAACAATACAAAACAGTTTTCCACTTCTGTCACTTGAACTGTCTGTTTGAAGCAACCATTTGTCAACTATTTTGGACAATATTTGTCCACAGGATATTTTTCCTTCTTTGTGTCTCGAGAGAGATTTAAAGGAAAGGCAGATTAGGTACCCAGTGAAGGCAAGTGCCTATCAAGCCAATTAGCAACTTTAAGGTGGGAATCCACTCCTCTCTACAGAAAAAAAAGGAATAATTTTAAATTTGGTATAATCTTTGCATGACAAAAGTAGTTGCTAAACATGGAAATAATTCCTAGATGTGAATGCACCAGGTAATGCCTTTCCAGATATTTTTCATTCCTCTGCTTGATTCTGGGTGGAAAATTGTAAAGAAAAAGAAAGACAGTTGGTCACCCTAATGGCTCCCTTAGCCTATAGTCCCTCCCAAGGGGCTTCTCAGAGGCCCTGAACCATAGCCATCTTTGAATCCCAATTGTACATATAGCTTATGCCAAATTAGGACTGCTGTTTTCTTTTTACAGTGATTTTTAGTATAGGCAAAATAAAATCTAAAATTCCACAGGTTTCCATACCTAGATAGAACCATTTTATTTGGTTCACTCACCTGGTGCATCAGGCCGACATCAAGGCAAAGCTCAGCAACCCTCACAAATATTCATTAAAGTTGATCAGGACCCTGCACAGACCTCAGCCTTCTTAGAACAGACTTGAACTAGCTTCTTCCTAATAGAGCAGAAAGATCCTTCATCATTTCCACACCCTTTCCTTGAAAGTGCCTCCCACCTGCAAAAGGGATTTTCAGTTCTTTTGACATTATTTCAAAATTTAAGAATATTATTTTAAGTGCTACCACCTGGGAATTAGAACCATACTGGCAGCTTACAGATATCAATCAGTTTCTCAGTTTTATTTTGTTCTTTTCAACCATGGGAAGGAAATTTAGCCTGCTGCTAATTACAATCTATTTAATTACAATGCATGCAGATGTAAACGCAAGTACTAATAGAGGTTGCAATTAAAACATCATGTCAAAAAGCTGTTGAGGTGGCTGTGATCCTGGAAGTAGGGAATGGAGGAGGCTTCGGAGGTCACTGAGCTCATTTTCCTGTGGTGGTGACTCCTCGCCACATTGTATAACGCTTTGGGCATCTCTTGTGATTACTGAATCACAAAAAGGTAGAAGGGGCCCACACTAATATTTGTTTTTTAGCCACCAGGGACCAGACTTGATCTGGTCTGAGGAAGATGGCACAGATGAGTTCACTTGATCTGCCCAGCAGCCTTACATGGGGGGTACCTGTCTACTATTAGTGGGCGAATTAATAATGCTTGGGGAAATGAAATGATTTTCCCTGGGTTGTCGAGGCTTGGAAGTGGTGGGAGGTAAGCTGAGCCCAGATCTCCTTGGGGTGGATGCCCATGCAGTCACCACCCTAGAGGGTCAGCTGTTCTTCCACATGAGGGATGAATCTCAGACTCATGAAGTGACTGTTTAGAGGCTCTGTTACAAATGTGACATCTGGAAAAGACATTGGAGGTGATGAAGCTCAAGTGAAAAAATGGAGGTTCTGAGGAGTGGGGCTGAGCTTGAAGTCTGCTGACTGCATGCTGGGAAGCCAGTACTCTCCCCAGGCCACGGTTCTAGTGTCAGAGCTCAGACAGCTTCCTTTTCAGAATCAACTTCTGGGTGATGAACTGTGCTGGGCCTGGAGCTTCTTGTTCCTGTAAGAGGAGTAAGTGATGGAGAATTAGGATCTCTCTTCTTCTATTCTGGTGCTTAGGAATGTGCCTCCAAAATCTACACAAAATATTCCGTAGCCAGGGGCAGAACTGGATGACTTTGAAAGCTGGGGAGGCTCACACTCTAAAGAGGAATCTCATGAGCAGAGAGTTATGAGATGTTTTGCAAAATGGGGTATAATTCCAGTTTGTCAGGAATGGAGTTTTGTTTGCTGGTGCTCCTCAAACTTCAGCTCACAGGAAAACCTGGAGGGATTGTTCATACTCAAAGCCTGGGCCCTGCCCCTGAGATTCTGATAGGAGACCAGGGTGCGGCCTGAGGATTCCCATTGCTCATGAGCTCTGGTGATCTGGCCAAGGCTGTTGACCACAAGGGCTTGACTGTTGACCACCCCTTGGGAGCACGACATTAATGCACTTACCAAAGCCATCTGGGCCTCCAAGACAGCTGGCCCGGGACCCCCACAAACTGGAACATTTCAACATGGCCATGCTTCTTGAAGGCTTTCATTTTCAGCAGAACATCACTTATGAAGGAAGAGCTAAGGCTCTTGACCAGTTTGTTCATTTGTTGCCATTTCGTTTTCCATTGTAAACAAAGGCAGATTCCTCAATTTGTTATTATGCATAAATTTGGTTATGTGATGGGTGAATCCAGTCTTCTGAAATATGACAATTGCACAATAGAATAATACTGAATGGTAACATCGGTGTTCTACACAGTGGATGCTTCAGTGTTTTCTTTTTTCTCATCCCAATGTGAGTGTTTACCGCATTTCCATCGTCTAGGGTAGAATCCCGTGTCCCTCGTACCAGGTTCATTTATAAACTGGACTCCTTACTGTTGGCCCCCGTCTCTCTGAACCCCCGTCTCCTTTAGTTCAAGGAAGACTAAAAGCCACAGGTAGAATTATGTTTCCTGTACATGGACTCATTCCCCTTTTTGGTGGATGTCCACTGATAAGAAGGTATGTGATACTGGCAGCCTAACTAAGAAAAACCCCGTTAAAGAATAATTAATTGATCAAAGGACCCAAAGGCTGAAGTGAGGAATCACCTTTGAAAGCACAACTTCTTGAGTTAATTTTCAGGATCACTGCCAAATAATTACAGCATAAAAACCATCGAGGGGAAGGAGGCACTGGGTTGTTTTCCCTACACCTCCAGAGATCATTATTCATGCTGATTTGTGATTTATTTCTTTTACTGAAAACTTAGAGGGAAGGAATACATTCAGTGAAACAGAAGAAGAGTTCAAAACATGTATTTTTAATTACTGGAATAAAATGAAGCTGCATGAAAAGGCCTCTTGATAACTCTCATGATTAAATCTGATGAACAATTTGGTAAATTTTAGGACGTTTACTTGCAAACTTTACCATAAAAGAGCACACTTCTTTGAGAATTGAAAAGGTCTGATTTTCAAGGAGAAAATCACATGGTGCTTTGGTGTGGGAAAGGCTCCTGCAGAAAGAGTGAGTCGGGCAGGGTTCTGACCGCTGCCCTGCTCACACCATCAGGTCTCCTGTGCGCATGCCCTGAGCCCCCTGCCCCAATCCCTCCACCATTCTCCCCTCCTGTTTTCTTGAGTTATTCTGCTCAGTTTCTACTTGCAATTTTCTCTCCCCAAAAGGAAAACAAAGACAAAAACTGGGAAACCAATGTGTGTTCTTTTATAATCCGCTATTTTGGGAGGTATTTGAGGATGTCTTTGAGCCTTGTATTTCATATAAATTTTTTTTGCATGCAAACGTTTGCTCTCTACCTAATTTTGGTCGTTTTTTGGCAGTGCCCTTTGACAGGACAAAAACAAAAATAGGTGCTAGTGTCATTAAGTGGAAGTTTGCTTCCCAAATGCTGTAATTGTTCTTAATCCTCTAGTCTTATATCAGAGAACTATAGCTGCTAGTGCTGTTAAGAAAGAGTATTTTCCCTGCCTCTGACAGATTGTTCCTAGCGCATTGATTTCGAGCCCTTTAATTACGTAAAGTATCCTGAAGTGATAATGCCTTAGCATAAGTGATCCTTACACAACTAGATTTTCTTCTGGAAGTTCACTATTTTGTCTTCTTGCATATTGGCAATTATTTTTAAATACTTTCAAATTTTTCACAGCTATGACAAAATCTATTGAATGTGTCACACTCCTTTGAAACATCCCTCAGTGCTGGATATTTGAAGTTTTTTTGTACATGTATGTAATGATTTTCCTGTTTCTACTTTATAATAAGCAGAAGACATTCAGTGAGGTGATTGGGTGGAAGGGAATTCTATTTTTTTTTAGTTCTAAAACGCTTTGGCAAACATATTCTAGTATATGAGTACAGTTTCACCAGGATGTTTCCAGAATTTGGTGTTACTATTATTTAAATTTGTTTTGTGATCTAAATAGATATACAATGGTGCCTATTATTTTTAAATGCCCATTTCTTTCATAACTAGTAAGGTAACATGTTCTCTAACATGTTTATTTGCCATTTGTATCTATCATTTAAAAAGTGCCACTTTATGTTGGTAAATATTAGCTCAGTGCATACTAAGTGTGTTGGACACATTCTAGCCATGGGGAGAATAGGAGGGAAGGAGAAAGGAAAGGAGGGAGGGAGAAAGGGGCCAGCAAGGGAAGGGCGAGCACGTGTTCTAACAATATTCATTGGCAGGGCTGGACCTTGCTCAAAATGAGCCCATCTTGCAAAACCTGTCCCAATTTAAAATTAGGCTGCTATAGGGGACAGTTCAAATATACAGGCTTTAGAAACCTAAGCCTTCTGTTTAACTCTTCTTGCCTCTTTGTTAGGAATGTGTTTAGTGTTAGCATATGCTCTTCTCCCTTTGAGATGGGCATTGTGCCACGTATAAGGCTCTGAGACTATTAATTCCTCTGTAAGAAGTAAGTTGTTATTACTGTGTTTCTCTTTCCTCATGATTCCAGGTCTCCAAGAGAAGTGAGTTTTTGTGCTGTTTGTTTTGAAATAGGCTGCTTCTTCTTTTTGAGACATAGCTACAGAGGTAGGACACATAGCTATGGTGAGCTTTCGTAACTCCACTCTCTGGGGTCTGCATACTTTGGGGAAGGCATTTGTCACTGGTGACACTCCTGGAAGACTGGAACCTGCTACATGGTTTCTGCTCTGCTTGGGGACATTCTGTTTCTCCCAGACATTTTTTACAGCTAATGCTAATGAGGATGCATGGACTCATATGAGATGAACAGTCTCTGCCTCTAGGTAGGACAGCTACTGGCAGGTGGGTTTGTTCATTCATTTGTTCAATCATTCATTAGTTCATGCACAAATCCAGTTCATGTTTATTGAAAACCTACAGTGCTGGGCACCCTGCTAGGAACTCTGATGCAGGATTGTTTAGGGGAGGAAACACAGCCATGCTTCCCGTCGGCTCCTGCTGCCAATTCTCTTGATGTCTGTCAAGCATCTGTTCTGAAGGTAGCAAACTTTTTGTAGAAAACTAACTTTGGCTAATGCAACCCCCAACCTCATGCCACTTCCCCAGCACACACAGAAGCTAGGATCCTTGAGCAAAAAAAGAAGCTGGGGAGAGAGATGAGTACAAGATCTGAAAATGGAAGGCTCAACAGAAATGGGATCAAAGCAGGAAAAGGCAAGAAATAGTGGTCAAGTACCAGATGTCTTATACTGTTGTGGGAATTATAGAAGATCACAAATATAAAGCACCTGATGATCTGATTTGCATTTTCTGAGGGCCCATGACCACTCAGTTGATGGAACTGTAGGAGACCAAGAGGTTGAGGAGCCAGTCAGAGGCTGTTGGAGTGCCGGGAGTGGGAGCAGTTTAGATCCCACTGTGGAGATGGAGAGAGGTGGGCTGATCCCAGACAGCTTCTGGAAGTTGAGATGACTACAGTGGCTGAAAGATTCTATGTGGAAGATGGGGCAAAGGGGGAAGAATGAAGGCTGACTTCTGGGTCCTGGCTTAAGCAAATGGGTGCTGACATTTATTGAGTCAGGAGAGGCAGGAATAGGGATATGCTGCTGGGTGAGGACAAGTTGAAGTCTATGTTTGGGGAAAGGGGAAATTCTGGGACCACCATTTTGATAAGTCTTGTCCATAGCTTTCTCCTGACAACTAAGAGGAAATAAATGGGTTACTTAAATGTCCGTCATCTTCCACAAAACTGTCCTGGTTGAATTTAAGGGTTAGGCTCTTAAAGATTTCCATCTCCTTCAAAATGATGTGATTCCATTCAGGCAGGGAAGGAATTCACAACAAAGGGAAAGAGGTGTATCGGAAACTTTTCTAGCCCCTGGAATTTTCTGTTCAACTGTAATGATAAGAATCACAGTGAATGATCACATAGCTGTCATTATGTGCTGATCACTCTTGGAAGAACTTTTTATGTAATACCTCATTCGGTCGTCACTATAACCATATTGAGTAGGTTCTCTACTCTCCCTTTTTTACAAATAGGGAAACTGAGATCTTAGTTGGCAAAACACTTGTCCAAGGTCATATAGAGAATAAATGGAAAAGTTAAGATTTGAACCCTGGCAGTCTGGTTTCAGAACTGGTGCCTTCAATTGCTATATTACATACAGCACAAAAGAAAATGCATAAGAATTATGATTATTTTTCAAATGTTGAATGCTTAGCTGTAATGAAAGCATACTGAATTCCTTGTCTTTTTAGCACAAGTTGCTCTGTTTCTCTAGGGTCTGATACTGATGGGTGCTGTTATGCATGTTCGCCACAGAGAGAAAGAAGGTGAACAGATTGGGAAGATGTCCTATTTTTTTGTGGTGTGTTTGTGCGTACATCCGTATGATGCGCACAAACACACACAATCACCCACACAGGCATGTAAAACTACAGAATCTGGATATCGTGAGGGAGCTCAGAGGTCATCTGTCACAAGAAAGAGCCTCAGAGGGTTAAGCGACCCCACACAACCTGTGAGTAGCAGAAGTAGCATTGGAACTGAGATTTGCACTTCCTGGTCCCCCATCCTCCTCCGTCCCTCTCTTGCATATGCCGTGCCACCTTCATCTGCAGCCAAAGGATGCTTAGCTCATGATAATTCTGTGTGATAAGTTGGGAGAAGGAGAAATGACTGTAGATAGTCATTCATTTAAAAACAATCACAGATCCTCCAGAGTTAGCCACGGAGATTGCAGAGGGACTCTGAGAAACCCAACTTTTATGTCCCAAGATTTGTCCTCCTAAGCATCTTGAGTTAGTTGTTTCCGCCACTGCCTCTAGGTGGCACTGTGTCTCCTTTAGCACTGCTCTGGGTACCCACACTCCCTCGTCGTACATCCAGCACCGTGGACCTAAGGCTGAACATAGTCAATCTCCACTCAAGGATGGGGGCGGAGTAACTAAAAGTGTCTGCGACGCACAGAGCCAGTCACTGGTTCTTGTCCCATTGCCACATCTGAAGTTGGGGCCCTAGAACCTGGGAGTTGCTGACCTGTAGAAGCAGAACAGGTGGATCATGTCCTCCTGGGAGAAGCAGGAAAGGCAATGCTGAAGAGAAGGAACTCAGAGGGATCACACCCAGAGTGTGGGGCATGTGCGGAGCTACAGTCAATAAGGCAAATTCGCAATTTCAAACCTGAGGCCTCACAGAGTTTACGAAAGAACAGCAAGAAGATGGGGGCTAAGTGGGAGGTTCTTGCAAGAGAAACAAGAACTGGCTGGCACAGAAGAATGCAGCTGTGAGGATGGAGACGGGAGCAACATTGGGGATGGAGTAGAAAGCTAGACTTGGTGGGAATCTGGCCACAGATGTGGACAACTGAGCACAACTTCTAGTTTTGACTCCTTCTTTAAAGGGAGGAGGAGATGGAAGATGGACAGGTGAGTGTCCCTTGGCAATGCAGGATGTTTTGGGGGAAAAGAGCCCTCCAGGAAAAGCTGTTAAAGGTGTGTCCTGGGAATCTGGAGAATGGAGAGGACCTGGTTGGGAAGTAGAACATACTGCTTAATGATGCAATTTTTGGAAAGAAGGAAAGAAGAAACACGAATGGAAAACCAGTTCTTAGGTTTTATCACTGCACAGTTTTACCTTCTGCTCTCCAGTTACCTATAAAGTGATGCATACTCTTTCCTTCAAGCTCTGCTTCTTAAGGTGTGCTTAAACATAACACACACAAAAAAAACACTGGTATGTATTCAGCTTTTTATTTTTTCAAGCTGGAAATTATTCTTTTTACCAAAGGGACTTTTGGTAAATATCCTTTACCGGGGCGTGCTTGCCTGTCTGCTGGAACAGAGGGCTTAGAGGAGAGAGGCAGGGAGCTGCAGCATCCGTGGCACAGCCAGAATCTTGCAGACAGTGTTGAGTAAATAAAGCTTCCAGAAGAAACCAGTGACTCAATGACTGTATGATCAGCAAATATAAGCAAAGACCAAGAATTAGTTATGAGGTCCCTAAAAATAGGATTTCTCTAGAATGCGTACCCTTCTCAGAAAAGATGCAGACAGACCAGCACAGAAACTGTTCTCTTAGGTCAGGAGCAGGTCTGGCAGCAATTTTATAGGGAGAACTGGATGAACACTACAGTGTGAATTACAACTGTATTGTTATTATTATTTTTGTACAAAAACATACTATGGAAAATTTCAATCATCTATAAAAATGGGCAGACTAGTTTACCCACAATTCAACTTCAATAATTATCAACTCATGGCCAATTTTATTTCATCTGTATCCTCCTCTGCCCCATTTTATTTTTGAAGCATATCCCAGACATTGTACTATTTTATCTGCAAATATTTCAGTACACATCAATCAAACATCTATCTATTCAGTATCCAAACTTTGAACTGTCTCGTACATGTCACAGTTTGTTAGATCCTTGTTTAAACTAGGATCTAAATAAGGTGCACCCATTGTGATTGGTTTATATGCACCCATTGTTATTGGTTTTATGGTCTTTAAACAGCTACAGGCTGTCTTCACTGTCTCTTTTGTATTTCTTGCAATGAATTTGGAAGACAACTGTATTCTTTCCGTTGTTTGGATGTAATTATCTCTATGGCAGAGTCTACAGAGGCATTCACCAATCCTGTTTCCTTCTCCTTTAGGCACACAACTAAATCAAATTTCCCAGCTTTCTTGGCAGTTATGTGGGACCATGTGACTGAGCTGTGGCTGATGGGACGTTGGTGGAGGAGACAGGATTCACTCACACCTGGCTCATAAAGACATCCCATAGGTCCTCTCTATGCTCCCCCCTCTTCCCTCTTCTGATCCAGAATCCAGCCATAAAAGATGGTGGAGCCACAAGATGCCTAGAGCCTACATCCCTGAATCAGCCCGTGGAGGACAGCTCCCAGCTGTGCAGGAGTGCCTTCTGTTTTGTAATTGAGATTTTGGGTTTGTTTGTAGTGTTTCCTCAACAAATAAAATTTTATATGAATCTCATGGTAGAGTAGTGGTTCTCAACCCTGGCTACACATCACAAACACCTTAGGAGTTTTTGAAAAAGACTGATGCCAGGTCCCTGCCCCAGGACAATTAAATATGAATCACTGGGAGGGGCTCAGGGCATTTAAACAGGGTATTTAAAGGGAGCACAACATATAATATGTTTCTGGGATTGAGCACTACAGTTAGCAACTGTGGATTCAGTTATTCTTATGAGCTCCTTTTCTCATCTTCCTAACATACTGAGCTGAAAAACTCCTCAAGGTATTGTTTTATTTGTTATACACAGATGCTAGGTAGGATAAGTACTATGTGGTTATAGTCAATATTCTGGTATGCAGTGTAACAAATCAGGTTTACAGCCTCTTACCCCCAGATGTCTTTATAGAGCACCATTCTAATGGGACTTCATTTTTTCTGGGCTGCACTGGTATATACACTGTTGAAACTCTCCATTGTAATCCATCGTTTACATGTACCTTCCTCCTAGGAGAGGAAGAACCTTCTTGAGAAGAAGAGCTCTGTCCTGTCATTGTGTCCCACTGTCTGGACGAATGGCAGCCATACAGTAGGTCTTCATTACATAGTATCAGAGAATGAATGAGGGAATGAACCGATCATGAGGAGATTACGGAAGTGACTGCATAGAGTAGTTCTTCCAGGGAGAACTAGGTGTGAAGAGAAATGAGGAAAGAGCTGACTCAAAACAAGTAAAGCACAGAAACTGCTGGAAAATTAGATTTGAAGAACAAGAATGTACAGGAGAGGAGATCCACAGCATCATTAGAATCACGAATTATACATAATACTAAATAGAAGCAAATGTCCAAATCGTAAAATGTTAGACTCAGAGGGAACCCAAGCATTGATCTAGTCCGTGTATTCTCAGAGTGTGGTCTGTGGATACCTGGAAACCCCCTACACCCTTCAGGGCTTCAGGGAATCTTTAAGGTCAAAACTATTTTCATAATAATACCGTATATGGTGTATCTTTTTCATCATGTTGACATTTGCATCAAGGGCATGAAAGCAATCATGGGTGAAACTGTCAGTGCCTTATCACAGATGAAGGCAGCGGCACTAGACTGAGTCAGTTCTCATTGTACACTTTGCCCACACACACACACTCACAGCAAAATATAATTTTTAAAAAGCCAGTGTTACTTAAGAATGTTCTTGAGGAGACAGTGCAGGTTATTAATCTTATTAAATCTTGACCCTTGAGTACATGGCTTTCTGCTCTTCGGTATGACGGAACAGGAAGTGTGCATAAAGCATTTCTACTGCACACTGAAGAGTGATGGTTGTCCCTAGGAAAATGGCTGGTGTGGCTCTTGGAGTTGCAAGCCGAACTAGCCTCTTTTCTCATTATACTATTTTTACTTGAGACAAAGCTACAGTTTATTCAGACTTGGGAAGCTGGTAGGCATTTTCTTGAAAACAAAAGAAGTAAGCTCAACTAGCTCAAGAAGAACACTGGAAATATTTGTTGTCAATGATAAAATTTTAGCTTTCAAGCAAAAATTCAGACCTTGGAAAACATGTATCTACCACTCTGTCTAATAACCTCCCAGTACTTAAAGATTTTCTGATGAGATTGGTGGTACCATTAATTAATACGATTTTTCTGCTGTTGTGCAAAGTGATGTGTCAACACTTGCAAGATCTGAAATGAGCTAGCAAGCCAATATTTCCAAGTGACCGGTGCATGCTTTTACAAAATCATATATCAGTTAAAGTTACATTCACGGTGCAAGATGGGTCTGTGGATTTTCAGGGGACAAATACAGAAAGTTTATTGATACAGCTTCTGCCTTGCAACTAATCTTTAAGAAACTACATTTTATGAAGTTTGGGATAGTATCATGGGTGACTATTGACAATTATCTGGAAAGGCTGTTAAAATATCTCTCCCTTTTCCAACTGTATTTGTGTGAGGCTGGATCTTCTTCATATATTTCATCCTAAACAACATGTCATGATAGATTGAATACAGAAGCAGATGTGAGAGTCTAGTCAGATCCTATGAAGCCAGACATCAAGGAGATTTACAAAATTGTAAAGCAATTCTATTCTTCTCACTAGGGTTTTTGTTTTGAAAATAGCTATTTTTCAAAAACGTGTTTTGTAGGTTATCATGCAGTGGGGTTTACTCGTGCTGATTTTAAAAGCTTTTAATTCCTAATGTGTTCAAGATTGACGGAGGTAGTCCACATAAGCAAAAGGAATTTGGGTTTCTTGATAATTCTTACGAGTGTAAAGGAGTCCAGAGGTTAAAAAGGGCTAAGAGCGGCTGCTTGTATCCATCACCTCCTTGTGATGGGGAAGCTAATATGAGAACATAAAGAGATGCAGCATTAAACATCATGAGGGTGATTTTTCAAGATATAAATGATAGTTACTTCTTTTGCAGAAGAAAGTGCTTTCAGACAGAAAACAAATACGCAAACAATTCCTTCCTAAAAGTTTTTCTGTTGAATGTTTTTATGACCTGGAAATGCAGTTATCATCAAGGGAGATTCTAAGCTTGAATAATGTATGGGGTAGTGCGGCTTCCCAGAAACAAGTGATTTACTTTAGTAGTAGTGTCAACTTAAAAACCTTCAGTGTGAATCTCTGCCACTTATCTTTTAGAAAAGCACAAAAGTAAGCAACAGCAACGAAGAGGAAGCAATAGCCATAGAAAAATGGCAACTTATGCTAATTAGAGCTGATGAGTGATTAGCTTGGAGCCAGAAGTTCGGGGTCCTGGTTCTCAGCTCAGGTGACTGCAGGAAATCAGACTTAATCCAGGCTGGCTCTGTTCTCCCGAGCAGGGGCCAGGCACCAATGTGTGACCCCAAAGTCTGAGAGGTGGCAGTGTGAAGGGAGTGTGGTTGGACATGTTGTCTGTCATGTCCCTGCTCAAGCGTGTGGGGTCCTTTGTGGTACAGACAGAGCCAGGAGTCATGGATGGCTGCCCTCATATGACATTATTCCTGCATAAAACTGAGGAGGCTAAGAATTCTGACTCTGACCTTGTCTACTTAATCATCTCATTGTCAATGACATAGGAGGACAGAACATATTTTTAATAGCGGGACTCCATTTGGGCTCTTGTCTGGGGTCCCACAGATATTAGGGGCAGGTCTGTCCAAAACAGTGTTTGCCAGCCTGCTGGCTGACCTTTAATACTGTAATATTCCCAGTGAGCCATGGTCTCTGTCTCCAGTCATTTTTTTATCCAGAAACTCAGAACTGCAGGATCACACACTTTTCTCACATTGTAAATTCTTAGAAAAATAAATGTATTTTTATCTAAGCATTATATCAGAGAATTTGACAAGTCTTTAAAGGTACCAAGGGCTCAGTAAACCTCTCCCTGAGGGGGAGTCAACTGGCCAGTGGGCTGTGGTCTCAGCTAGTGGGCCTAGGGTGGATATCCTTGCAGGAGTAGCTCAGGATGCTTGCCTGTGTTGTTGCTGGAATGTTCCCCTCACATCAGTCCAGAAAGATGGCTGCCCAGGACAGGGTCACTGGCTTTCCTGCAGCTGGTGGGGAAGCAAGACCTGCTAATTCGAGACGGTCAGACCCAGAGGAGCATGGAACCAGAGCTCCTCAATCATGACACCGTCTGGGTGCGTTCCAAACACTGGAGAAATGCCTGTTGACTCATCAGCCTAACAGCAGATGGCTCAATTAACAATCACAACTGTGGCTACCCTTGGGAGTTAACGAGATGACATTCTAAATCTTTGCAAGTCACTCAAAAAGAGAGTTGTCATTGTGGAGTGCTTCCTACGTGCTGCTAAGCTCTTCATGGTCATCGTTCACTTATCTTAATTGAAATTCACATAACACTATTCTGAGCCAGCACTGTTCAGAACATTTTAATATGTTAATACATACAATGCTCGTAACAACCTAGTGTGGTTAGCAGTGTTTAGCTCCGTTTTACGGCTGAGGAAACTGAGGCACAGAGTGGTTAGGTCACATGCTCAAAGCAGTAGGAAGTGGACGGTGGGCAGGAATCGAGGCTTTCTGCCTCCAGGGATTAATAGACTGAATCCTCCCACCAGCCCTTTAGGGCAGTCACTGTATCACTGAATTCCTTGGAGGGCGAACATGAAGCTAAGCCTGCAGTTTCCACACCTTCTCCGTGGAGGTGAATTTGCTGAGGTTGCTTAGCTGGTAAGAAGCAACGGGATGAACCCCACCAACCAAGTCGGCTAGACTGTGGACGCCCCCCACCCCCGGGCCCTTTCTGAGAGTTCTAGATATACAGGCATTTGCTGCCTAGTGGAAGGCTGGCAGCTGTTGAGGTCAGGCCTGCTGTGTCGTTTCCGTTCTCCAGAATGACTGATTTGGGCTATGGGCCTGCAGATGGGATGGGAGAGGCACCGTGGTCACTGCTCAGACACTTCCGGTCAGCGAGGAGGAGCGTGGGGCCCTGTGGGGAACGGAGTTGCCCTCACTTTGGAGACCTGGGGTCACTGTGTGCTCATTGCATACATCGTGACCCTCCCAGGATATCGGAAACGAAATGCCCCATCATACGGTGGAAAGAGAGCAGGCTTTGGAGACGGGCAGACCTGGGATTTTGTCCCGCCTCCATTGTTTACTTGACCACCTGGCGCCTCCCTTCCTCCTGTGTACAATGGGGATCATAGCACTGAGTGTGCCGGGTTGAGGTGTGGACAGGGCATGCAGCAGGCAGGGACACAAAATCCTTTCCTTTCCCTTCATTCAGAGCCTCACTGGCGCTCGGAGAGGGCCTGCGGAAAGCTCCCTGCTCAGGGGATTTGGCTGGGGAGGGAGCGTCACGCCAGCTGATCCGTCTCCCGGACTCCGGAAAGCGGAGACCTCCCTGGCCAGCAGTGCCGCCCGCTGAGTCTGACGCAATGGTTTGGGCAGGAGGCCCAGCTCCGCTGGCCCCTGGCCTGGGCTGCCTGAGCCAAGATGGGGAGGCCAGGAGGCCTGACTGTGGAAGTCCACGGGCCGGTGGCCGTCTTTTCTCTTCGGTTAAGGGTCTGCCTCTTCATGCTCAGAGGGTTGCTTGGGGGCATCTGCAGAAGCAAAATGGGAGAGTTGGTGCCAAATTTCTTTTTCATTCGGTTTTGTTTTATGCTGCGCAATAAAGATGAATGAGCAGTAAAGCCATTCCTGAGATGCAGTCCAAATTGGTAATTTGCCTCCTGGGCCAGGGCTGCAAAGGGCCAGGAAGCTGTAACTTCACATTTTTTGTATTCTTCCTGGGAGAATAAAGAGCTCCGACCCGGAAATATCTCTAAAGCAGTCCCTTTGCTCTCCCAGCCTGGCTCGGAGGTAAGAGGGGGAGCTGGAGCATATGTTCCGTACCGGTTTGCATTTGCACACTTTTCTGCAGTGCATTATCTCACTTCATTAGGGCTTGGAAGAGGAAGCGGAGCCGAGCAGGGCAGCAGCGTGAGCTTTCCTGAGCCCTGTGGAGAATTGTCCCAAACGGTAAATGAAACAGTTGCGAGGACCGGCCAGGAGCCTGCAGGTGGCTGGGCATCTCCCGGCTCTGGCCCAGCACTGCCTGGCCAGTGCTGAGGGGCCCAGCTGTGTCCAAGTCACGTGGCCCAACAAGGGCCATCCCAGGCCAGGTGGTTCTGGGACAGATGATCCCGCTGGAGCTGGAAGAGTCTCCACAAAGCCCTGTGGATTCCCACACGTCTGTACCTTTGGTTTTGTGCTCCTAGAGCAGGAAAGCAAAGGGTTAAAATGAAGCAACTCCATTTCTCTTTCACTGCTGGGAAAGACTGAAATTGACCCCTCTTCAAAGGGCGGGTGGACAGAAAACTATGGTTTAGTTCTTAATGAAAATTACATAAGGTCAGGGCTGATCAAGAAGTAGAAGGCATGGTGATGGGGCCCAGGGATGGGGGGGCCACTTACCTGTGTCACTTGCATGCATATGCCAGATTGATAACCAAATGGGCCCTGTTTTCAGCTGTATTTTGTGTGAGTGTATTAAAAATATACATATGTATGTAACTGTGTGTATATGTATATAATCAACCAAGTCATTAAAATACAGAGATGGAAGTGGCCCTGGCCTCACAAGACCTCCAACAGCCTGCTTAAGACCATCCTCAAACATCCGTGTGATCATCGCCTTGGGTCCCTGATGCCTGTCTTATGTCTTGTTCCTGAGACTTCTCTGGGCTCTAGACCTGACTCTGTCACTCATGAGCTATGTGAACATCAACAAACCATATCCCTTCCCGGGGCCGCAGTTTCCTCCTCTGTTGAGTAGATGGCCGTGTATGGACTGACCTAGTTACTGTGTTGCCGTTTTGTGAAAACAAAAGAACCCAATAATACCTGCCAACATGCTTTTAGGGTGATAAAGTGCTGGGTCAGAGCGGAGTGCTATCATTTGGGAATGGATAAAGCCATTTTTCCCCCTGGCCAGTGAGGCTGTTTCTTCACCGGTTGTCTATTGAATCTTTTCCTTAAAGTTATCTGGATTTGCTCTGGGCCTGCCATGACTCAAGTCTAGCAAGACCAGAAGCTGGTCTTTGGAAATGAAAAGAGCCCTTCATAAGCCTCCCAGGGGCAGGAATTGAGTAAACGCAGGCTTCCTGAAGAAGAGCTGCCGAAGAGCAAGGTGTTTGGTGACTGTCCTTGCTTCCAGCCAGAATGGGAAGTGGGTGATGGAGCATTTGTGGATCTGCCCCGTGGTTCTGGAGAGAGAGGGCTCCAGGCTGGAGGGATACAAAGATCATGGGAGAATCTGTGGCAAGAGGTAATGTCCAGTCAGCTCTGGGGCTGTGGCAGGGCCCAGTCACGGGGTGGGAGACTGTCAATACATAGATTCTGACTTCCACTGAACAGACGTGTGAGCTGTTGTTAGGACTGCTTATCACCCTGAAGCCTCTGAGAAGGGTTTCTCATGGGTCTGTGTTTTACCAGCTCTAAATTAAGTGGTTCACAGTGCCATTTGCTTGAAGGTAACTGGAGAAGAAATCATCCGGCCCTAGAACACACAGTACAGAAAAAGAGGGGTGGATTAGAAAGTAAAATCAGGCATCAGCAACGACAACAGTTTACCCTCATGGAAGGGAATATTCTGCCAACTGTTCCCATATACTTTTCTTTCAAACATCCCCTCATTACCATTTCAAAACATGTGCTTATTCAGCTGCTCTCCGATTCTGCAGTTTGGCAAAGTGCAGGTGGTAGTATTAGCCCTTATGTTGTAGGTCGGGTGTAGGCATGCTGCGTGCTTGGCAGCCCAGCGTGGGGGGCCTTGGCGGAGGGAGATGGTGGGTCCAGCTACAGACTCCAGGTGCCGTTGGCCCCACATACCCAATGGGGAATGCACGTAGCAGAGGGAATCCAGGAGATGCACGCATGGTTGGAAACCAGGGGATCCCGCAGGAGGAGCTCTGTGCCTTCAGCTGGGAGGGAGGCACTCATCCTCGGAGAGGGTTCTAGAGGACGACATAGAGGCCAAGTATCCAGAGCAGCCAAATGGACTGTGTCCTGGGTTGGACTCAGTCCAGAGAAAGGACAGCAGACTGCAAAAAAGAGACGATGGCCTGTGGCCTTCCAGCTTCCAGGGACTAAGCAGGGCTTGGCTTAGGACCCAAAAGAAAGTTTAGGCTCAGCCCTGCTGTGCCTGGGCCAGGCGGACTACTTAGCAGAAAGCAAAAGCCCAGCCATCTTGATGGGGCTCCTCAGAACAGTTCAAACTCCTGTTGGTTGGCCCTGACCATTTGGTGATTGGATCAGAGGTTGGGGCTGCCTGAATCTTGAAGGGAGGATATTTCAAGAGATGCCCCTATAAGGACCTAGAGAAGATAGGGGTTGGGCTTTGGAGGCAACACGACTCCCATAAATACTAGTTGGTGGTGTTCAGGGACAGAATTACAAAACAGAGGAAGTTTCCTCTTTGAGATGATGTCTTCTGTGCTTTTGGCACTGCCTTAAACAAAGATGGGATACAGACTGGCTCTGAGGGCCCTTTGTCCTTTCTACCCACCCGAGCCATGATCATTTTCATGAGTTTGCCAAGCAGGTGGCTGGAGGTGAGAGCAGTCAATTAACATGACATGTCATAAAACTAGTGGGACCAAATAGGACTCCTGGCTTTGACCTCATTAACCTCAAGCTTTACTCAGTTGAGCCAAACTCTCCATTTGGTGGGAGGTCATTCTGACAACAGCTACTGCTTACGGGGGCAGGCAAGGTGTGCAGAGAAGTTCTGTCATAATTGGGGGAGCAGGTGGGAGGGCTCAAGAAGGAAGTTAGCTTAGGGGACGGTTGGGCCATCGTTCAGCTCTGTATAAATAACAGGACTTCACGTGGACATAACAGAGAATCTGAAGCCACAGAACTTTACTCTTGAATCTCTGAAGGGGAGGAGTCAGTCTTTGCAAAGGGTTTTGGGTTCTGAACAGCATCCTGTCCTTGAGAATGACAAATGCATCTGGCGCAACTGAATCCAATAGACAGTTTTCTGAAGTCCTGTGATTCCTTGGCCAGTATTAGCTGAGTAAAGCTCCACGGGCACCTGAATAGTGTGTGTGTGTCCTGGGAAACTCCCATTAGCGCTTAGCATGACCTACATATAATAAATAAGAGCGCGTGTAGTGATGATGGTAGGTGTTAAGGTACGTTTCTGGACCTAACCTAATATGTCATTATCCTGCCAAGGAGCCCCTTTCTGTTGGAATGCTAAATTACTCTTTTTATTATATTTAAGGCACACTGTTTAGTGATTCACTCCTCTTTGTAATTAGTCTGGATGACTGGAGGAGTCTCAGCAGCCTGTTCTTTCCCTTTAATGACATGCTCTTGGGGTTCTGAAGGTGATGCACTGCTTCCTGAGCAGACGAGCATTTGGAGTTAGATCATATGATTTTTGCAGAGTGAAGAGAAATGTAAGTCTTCTCCAGAGCTCACTGCCAGTGCTGGCTGTGTGAATATGCAGCACAATTCCAATGGCTGGTCTGTCTCCATTGAGAGATGTTTGGGAAAATAATGTTTCCTCAAAAGGCAGCCACCTAGAGTTAGATCAGACTTCTCAAATTCCTGAAGCCTTGCTCTCATGGCAGTGGCTGATGTTAGAATGGTGCCATCTTGGCCTCACCTATGGACCCGTCATTCTGGGAAGGGATGTGTATTTTGAGGGCCAGTATTACCTGAGTAAGGCCCCCTGGACACCTGAGTAGTATGTGTCCTGGGAAACTCTCATCAGTGCTTACCATGACCTGTGTGTGCACGAGTTTGGGGAAGATAAATGGCAAGGGAAATACAGATGGAAGGACACCTCCCAGGATGGAGCTCTGGGGCGGTGGGGCTGGGACAAAGACGGAGCCCATTAAGTTTCACTCACACATTAGTCCTTGACTTTTTCAGTGTGAGGGCCCCTTACAGTTTTTCCCCGCCACCCCCTTGTTTGAAATATTTCATTTGCCAAGCTGATCTAGGTAATATTGCATTCACCATGCCTTGAGGTTGTCCCTGTTGCCTCATTGGTCTGACAGTAACAAGACAAGAAGAGTCAAATAAGTTGGTATAACCTTACCGTCATTACATGTGTGATTTCCACTGGACATTTTGAAATACTAAAAATAACTTGACAAGCTTATAGTATTTCTTTCATAGCTCTTAGAATTCCAGGCAGCTGATGTGGGAAACCACGCTCATGCTACATGGACCCTTCAAGCCTCATCTTCCCAGATGGCTTCCAGAGAATTTAAGTTTCAGCCTAAATGGGATTCACAGAGCAGCACCTTCCATACAAAGATGCTTAAGTCTTAGATCTTTCAGTTTAGGTTCGCTTTGTTCTAACTATTGCAAAGAACTACTTTGTTCTTAACTGTTAAATTGCATGACCCTCTCAGGTGTCACTGTCTCCCTAAGCCAAGGAGGTTAGACATTGTAGCCTAATGCCAGAGCCCCAATTAATGCACAATAGGGTTTTAGTTTGATACTGTGTTTTAAAATGTTTCTTGCAATTTATTGTGTGATATATCATGGAAGAGTCTCAACATAGATGATACTTGGTATATATATATCAGCTTTGGGGAAGTCTATTTTCTTAGTGGCTGTGTTGAGCAACTTTGAGAGCCTAGTGATTTTAGTCTTAAAGATGCCCTTTTGCATTATTTGGGTAGTTTTGCTCCTAGGAATAGGAAAGAGACCACTTTCTTGTGTGTTGAGGGAAATGCATGAATTCGTGGACCTAATGTTTCTTGTGAAGTTTTAATAGGAGTTGTCACCACATTTATTCATAAAAAATAGAGAAACACAGTATGATGAATCAAAATGATATGATAGTTCCCATTTTAATATTCCCAGAGACATAGCTCCAATGATTTTCTATTTATACTATTCACGGATCATACTTTTCCTTGGTGTGACTTCAGCATTGCAGGAAAAGTCATTTATGTGAAAGGTGACATTGCTTTCTCTTTTGGATCCTGCACTTGGCAAGGAATCCACTAGCCAGACAGGTGTTCATGTCGCTGTCAAATTGCAATTGCTATTTTTTTGCTGTTGTTTCTGCCTATGGGAATTACACAAGCTATTAAGTGTTAATAAGCAGCAGGTCACTTTCTGTGACCTTTTCTAAGTTTATGCATCTGAAAGAAACAGCAGCCATTATTTCAAGGGTTGCTCGATGTTACTGTTCTCACTCAACACATTTAAACTGGCAGGAGCCCGGAGGTAACCTGAGATGAGGGTGCTTAGGGCACCGGTGAAAACCCTTTATCAAGAGTATAAATTGGGAGCCTCTCAAAGGAAGGAGAAACATCAAATAATAAACAAAAGAGTTGATGGGGAAGGAGAAAAATGTGAGAGGGCTAGATCGGCAAGAACACTGGAGAAGTTTATGCACAAGTAAAAGTGACATGGATGGAGGCAGACATGAAGAGAGGCAGAGGGATGAATGTTAAGTACTATCATCGGGTAGAACTGGGCATTGTTAGGCTGGTTGTGTGGGCAAAAAAATCAAGGTGAAGGCAATGGGGAGCAAGCTGGAAATGCCGGCCACTGAGGGTAGCGTGAGGAAAGGGAACGAGCTGTTACTCTAAACGGCAGTGAGACACGGGGTGGAAAATCCGCGAGTTCGAGCTGCAGGAAGCCCAGAAGTCGTTCAGATGGCGCATCCTGCAAAGGGCCTGGGCGCAGCAAAGCTGCCTGAGTTGGCTAGTTGGTGACACACTTGGGACTACCACCCATGTTTCTTGGTTTGTGTTTTATACCCAGATACCTTTGTCAAGAAATATGTGAAAGAGAAGGATATATTAGTATTTGGGGCAGCCCTGTAGCAGGTGACCCTGTTTGTCAGAATTGCACTAACAGGGTGGACACCAGAGGTCTGGGTATGAAGAAGGGTCCAGGAAGAGTTCCCTTAGAACCAGGAATGCAAGATGGAATACAGAGAGAATGGCAAGGACATCTGGGGAAGAAACAGTTAGCCAAACACTCCACCAGTAGGACCATGCACGGTAGGAGCGTGCCTGGGGAGCTCCAGCCAGAGGTAGAGCTGAGGGTCTGGGGCACACAGGCTCTGGGTCGCAAAGCTGTGACACACCTGAACATGGGAAAGTGATCTTGTGAGAGGCTGCTAAAGGCCAGCCAGTATGTGATAATGGTACCAAAGGCCGGCTAGCATGTGGTAATGGTAGGTGAGACATATTTGCTGCCTTGGTTATCCTGCACGTTTAGAAATTAGCATGGTGGACTTGAGGACTCCCACTGAACTGTCAAGTAGTTCCCGAGAAGACCCAGGGGCCTTAGTTCTGGGCTGAGCAGAAGCCAAGCCTGGCTCTTTTGAGACCTTGCGGGCTTCTCAAGGGGAGTGGGGAATGAAGACTGTAGTTAATAGGCAGTTGGGCAATCTGTCTATACCGAGTGGCAGAGTGTCTCCTAGGGCCCCCGCTGAACCTTTCCCTGTGAGCTGTTGCTGAGGCGAGCCTCCAGCTCTGCTTAGTTTTCAACACTCTTCTCTGGGCTGGGGCACATGTTTATCTGCTGGCCTCTTGACTCAAGGGAGCATCTGAGACTGGCTTATAAGTGTATGGCTCAGTTTTGCGTAGGAGGCTCAGGGAACATATTAAGGCTGGTTTCTGAGGGCTTATTAATGAATGGATTTCAGTGACAGTAAAGCCTGGTGGTTAAGAGCATTCAGACTGGGCTTGGGCACCTTAGTTCTGTGATCTTGGGCAAGTTGTTTGACCTTTCTGAACCTCAGTTTATTCATCTAGAAAGTAGACAATAAAAATACCTATATCATTGGGCTTTAAGGATAACTAAATGGGAGAATATATATGAGGTGCTCTAGTGTGCGTCGCTCATGGGGAGCATTCCTTAAAGTGTCAGAATGCTTCCTTCGGGTGAGTGAAGGGTCTGGACTGCAGGTTGAAGGGTCCTTTGGAATTCTGGAGGGCTGTGCAGCAATCTGATCTCTCAGGATATAGTAGGAAAAACTTTTCCAGGTCTAAAGGAAACCCATGGACTCAAGTCTCTATGAATTCATAAGGAAGAAAGAATAGGGAAGTAAGAGGTAAAGTGAGCACCACCTCCCCTCACCCCTAGGGAAATGCAGCCTGCCTGCCCTTTGCAAGGTTCTGGGCCCTGGAATTAACTGGTCTCCCAAATTGAATTACCATGAGCCACAAGGGTGGGGCTCTCTGGGTTTAGGCACCAATAGGAACATAAGTATTTGGATGATTAGGGGAGAGAGATTTAGGAAATGGCCCAACTTCAGTGGCCCCCAAGGCAAGAGGCAGAGACCACAGGATGTGTTTGTGGGCCGTGGAGACAGTGGGGCTCAGAATTGGCTAGGAAGTAGGCTTCACTTCTGGGGGGAGCCCAGGACCAGGGTTCTGACATTCTAAGATCAGTAGGAATGAATTCCTGCTACTTCTGGGCAGTGTCTCCGAGACTCAGACCCCTGGGACGTGGAGGGAGGTGCCAGGCCTAGTTGGTGGGCAGGTGTGCTGGCACAGGGGTGGCCTGCAGGGTCCAGGGAGTCTTAGACAGAGAGAGAGAGTTCCACTTGGCTGTGAAGGAGTGAAGAATAACAGTGACGACCAGGAACAGTGCTTTCGATTTGCTGATACTTTGTAAAGTACGCCATGGGAGGATGAAAAAATTGGTCACTTTACTGGAGGACACCAGTGTCTTTCACAAAATGAGTTGTATTTATGTTTTAAGTGCTTTGCTAGGGGGACGTGGGTGGAAGAAGAAGGTATGAGTTTTAAAGAGACAACAAAGAACTGAATAATGGGCATACATTTTTGGATGGTAGGAGAGAGGAAAGAGGAGTTGGGCCTGGGGAGGACTGGAACCCCACTGTGGGAGCCTCGGGCCTGCCTTGGTAAATAGGGCCCAGGGAACTCTGGCAACTGCTGTTTCTCATATTTTACATCAAGTTGTTTTTCTTGCTGCATTGTAACCTCCTCCTTTTCTCTAAACTTACAATAATGTCTGCTATCACCTGAAGGCCTGGGGGAGCTTTGTAAGCATAGGGAAATGATCTGGGTCGTGTGGCTGGGTTGGTGGCGTGAGGAACTCTGACCACTGAAAATCACCCATCAGCCAGCTTGGCGTCTGTGTGGTTGAAAATTAGGAGGAAGAGCAGGAGCTCAGAGTGGTCCCAGTTTCTTAGATGTTTCCTTTGTTCACTAAGTTCATGTGGAGAAAGAGCATTTTAAACATTGACATAAGCATAATTTCTTTGCCAGAATTCTTTCTCAGGAGCTTAATAATTGTTTCCTAAGACAGAAACTCAGTTGAGAGACACATTCAACAATCATTGTCAGCAGATAGGGCAGGCTGACATATTGTGTCACTGCTGTTGAGAGGGGCCTGCTTCTGGTGCCGTGCTCCACAGTGAATCAGCACGTCTGGAGGGATCTTAAAGCCCCACTGGCATCCTCTTTTCAGAGAATCACTATGACGCACATTCTATATCACTTATGTAGTCCAGAAGCAAGATATTTTACATCCTCTAATTCCCATAGATAATTATCCATAGTGGTACAAGTATCAGTAAATGGTTCCAGATCTTTCTAGTTTATTTATTTTTTTGCAGGGTACAGGGAATTCTACGAGTCATTTCTTTATATCTTCCAATCACATTGGCTTAACCCTCCTTTGGTTTCGATGTCAGCCTTTCCGAACGTCTGTGTGGCCTAACTAGGCCTCCCCACCTCCCACTGGTAGTCCCTTTATGATACATCCCTGGTCTCCATCTAAATGAGATCTCTAGTGATTGAAAGCTCTCTGCTATGAAAAGAAAGAGAACTTGCACATTACCTCTTGCATGTTTATGGATATTTTTCCTAGTAAAAAAGCTTTCCATGCTAGCATACAAATTAAAATGCCTTAAAAATATGAACTATATATCACTTTAATATATAACTTCGTTTTCAATCTTCCTTTCATTCTCAGATACAACACAGTTCTTTTTGACTGGCTATTTACTCTTCTATTTCTTAAACATCAGATTTCACATACAAAGCTTAAAAAACAAGATGTGCCAAAATTATTAGCTTCCCCTTTCTTTAGAAACCCTTGGTTCTAATTTTCTCTCCATTAGACTTCTATCCATTAATTAGCAGGGTCAGGATGATGGGCCTTCACTATGTATGATCTTTGTACAGTAGAGACATTCTAAGTACAGTGGACTCTTGAACACTGTGGGAGTCAGGGGTGCTAACCACCTGCACGGTCAAAAATCCACACATTTTTGGCTCCCCCAAAACTTCACTATTAATAGCCTACAGTTGACTGGAAGCCTTACTGATAAGATATTAACATATTTTTTATGCTCTATGTATTATATACTGTATTCATACAACCAAGTAAGTTAGAAAAAAGAAAATGTTATTAAAAAAATCACAAGGAAGAGAAAATACATTTAGAGTACAGTACCATATTTATTGAAAAAAAGATCTGTATGTAAGTGGATCACGCAGTTCAAACCCATGTTGTGCAAAGGTCAACTATCACTCCTACTGATAAATTGGCTTCTTTAAAAAAAAAACATTTAAAAACTTGCTTTCTTTTAAAGTAAGATGTTCTTATCATTTTGAAAAAGACATTCGAATCTTACAAATATGCAGTATGGATTTTTTTTAAAGGTTTAAGCCTAATTACATTTTAGTCAATAGAATATGCAAGAAAGAGAACAACACAAAAGTCATTGCTGTTTCTGTTTTGTCCTCAGAGGACAAGATGGCTGTCCTTTTTGTTTGTTTAATAAAACACCCCTATTTCTTTCTTCTTTTCTCTTTTTGCAGCACTGACCACCTCCTGTTTTTACACAAAGTACTAGAGTTGCCTATCTGTAGCTTGAGGGCGCTGGGCGGACATGTGCCCCTGGCTGCAGCTGTTTAGTGAGGGGGCTGGGCAAGGCCGGAGGAGAACAGGGGCAGGGGCGTCTGAGCAAGTGGTCCAAGGCCAGTGTCCTGCCTGCCCCAAGTTTAAGGGCCCCCAGAGGGGGCAGATGGACAGAGACCCCAGAAGAAATGAGGGTGAGGCTCTCAACTCTTATTCATTTTACAACAGTTTCAAAGGGCATAAAAGATCTTATCATTTTACAAAATTTCAAAGGGCATAAAAGATAGTAAAAAACAAGTCTTTCTTAAACTCTTGCCCCAGCCATCCTGTTCTTCTTTTCAAAGACAGCCACCATTACCAGTTTTGTGGGCATCTTTATAGAAGCAGTTTTATGCGTTCATAACTTAAAAAAAATACAGACATTGTTGTGTCCTTTGATTTTTCTTTTTAATTACTATAACTTGGAGATTCCATTTCATATCAATACCTTTAGAGTTGCCACAGAAATGGTATTTTTTGCCTCCTTCTGTCCTCAGTTTTTCCTGATAGTTGAACAGTTCTTCTGTACTTAGATTTAAGAACAAAGATTCTGCAATCTTTCTGAAAAATCTACAAAACTTTTGTATTCTACTTTCCGCATTTCTTCTTCAAGCACAACCTTCTGATAATTTAATATAAAAACTGAGAGTTAAAAATACAAGAACATCTCACCCAGAGTCATATTTACATTCAATTTCTTGTTCAGCTGTAATCTTCACAAAGCAGGTGAAATGCATAGACAACCGAAGATAAAAAACAAATTGATTATTGTATTTGTAGTTGTAACAAATGTATTTAAAGTTATGGGATTAGTGACCTATTACCTCAGTTACATTAAAACTTCATGGCTTAAGACAGTCATCACTGGGTATTACCTCTTATGGTCTCTGTGGGTCAGTTGTCCGGATGGGACACTGTGCAGATGGCTGGTCTCTTTTTCCCTGCGTCTAGGGCCTCTGCTGGAGGACTCACGTTGGGGCAGGAGGCACCCTGAAGGCCGTTCACTCACGTGGCAGCTGATGCTGGCTGTCAGCTGAAGGCCTAGGTGAGGCTGTCAGTTAAAACCTGTATACATGACCTCTTTATGTGGCCTAAGCTTCTTCACAATGTTACGATATCTCTCAAGGACAATCTTCTTGAGAGAGAGGGAGAGAATGTGTGTGTGTGCGTGTGTGCATATGTGTGTGTGTTAGGCAGCAGCTACATGCTTACTATGTCCTAGCCTCAGAAATTTAATAGTGCTACTTTAGCCATATGCCCTACTCCATTGGCTGGGGCCGTCACCCTCCCCTGCTTCAAGTCAAGGGAAGGAGACCTAGACCCCATCTCCTGGTAATGGGAGTGCCAGTTATTTTGTAAGAAGAGCATATGGGATGGGAGATATATATAGGCCTGGCTATCATTGGGGAATACTCTGTCTCAGGCCACTCTGTGGCCACAAAAATTCATATTCCCTTTTGTGTAGAAAACACTCATCCATTCCTCCTAGGTCCTCAAGTCTCATCCCATTCAGCATCTGGCTCAGACCTGGGGGGTAGAGGTCGGCCTGTCCCCCTGAGCCTCATCTCACCTGGTATTCATGTCTTTGTGTGGCTTCCCACACTGGGTCTGGCCACCCCATATGACTGAAAGAATACAGCAGAAGTGATGGTGGGTGGCTTCTACGTGGGTGTAAAAGGCACTAGAGTCTCTGGTTGGCCTCTCCTTGTGCGCTCTAGGGGAAGCTGGCTGCTATGCTGTGAGGGCTCAGCAGCTGTGTGAAAAGGGACTGAGGCTTTCTGGCAACATCCACCCTAGCTTGCCAGGCATGTAAGTGAGCCTCCTTAGATATAGATCATCTGCCCCAGTCTAGCCTTCCAACAACTGCAGCCCCAGGTGATGTCTGACTATAAGCCCTTGGGAGACTCTCAGCCGGAACTGTCAGCCAAGCCTCTTCTGAATTCTTGTCCATTAAGTCACTGCATTTTGAGGTTATTTGTTTCACAGCATTAGAGAGCTAATCCAGCTCCCCAGGTAAATCTTGCTGTCACTACAAACCTGGCTTCAGCCTTTGCTGGCTGTGCACACAGAGCGCCCAGCAGGGGCACGGAGGAACACCCACCTTCCTTACCAACAGCCTGGTTAGAAGGAAGCTGGGCCCACCTGCAGTGGAAAGCAGTTCTGCTTCTCATTTCAGGATCCAGCATGGAACAGCACGGAGCTTTATCCCAGAAAGAGGTAGGGAAGCTTTGGCCACATTTTCAAGAATTTTGGGAAAAGCAATTCGGGACTGCAGCTCCTTCCAGAAGCAAACTCCATGATGGGCAATTCTGTATTCAGATTCCAATTTGAGCTTGTATGCGTCCTGGCAGGCATTTGCCTTGGGTCCCTTCGGGAACAGAACTATAGAACACCATGCTTGGCTTGGGCACTCCTGAGATTAGGTCCCCACGCAAATAAGTTTCCTCCCCAGTTGTTTTTCCTACAGACTGCATGTCGGTTAGTAATTATTCTCCCAGGGACAGTCCACCAGGCTGATTTAACTCTTCATGACCCTGCAGTCGGCCAGGCATTGATCTATACGTATGTTTTTGAAAGGATGGAAACAATCTTCCAGTGAGAGATTTGTGGTAAAAACCACAGAATCTATTGTTAATATTGTAGGTTAACAAGGTTTTAAAATATCAAGCAGTTCTTAAATATTCCATGACTTTTTTCTTTGGAAAAGGAGAACAATAATGTTGGATGTATTTTCCTACAGTAGGGATAACGTAAAAAGCTTCTAAAGGTAAAGTTAATTAAAATTTAGGAGGTAGAATAAAATACAGAAAGTTCCCCAGAGGTAATGGGAGAACTGAAAAAGTAGGATCAAAAACCCAAGAGCAAATTAAATTTGGCACCTGCATCAACAATTGGCCATTGTCTTCTTTTCTTGGCAGCCCTTGTGCCTCTGACCACTAGCATACACCCTGCTAGTGACCATGAGTGAGTATCCAGCCCCTGTGATGCTGCAGGGCCCACAGCCCTTTAGGACATATCGGTGCCATTAGGTAGCTGAGGACCTTGTGGGACGACGCATCCAGACACACACAGAGATGTCTGTGATACAAGTTCCTAGGTGATAAAGTGATGAGTGGATATGTGAATATCCAGGAAGGAGATTTCTTAAATAACAGCTAAGAGATTTGCAAGTTGTGGAAATAATACATATCTGTTATAGAAAACAAACCAATAAAAATAAGCAAATAGAAGAAGAAAACCTTCTTTGGTCAAAAAGTTATTTGACTACTAGAAAAAAACCACTGGTAACAGGGTAACAGTTTAGTGTATACTTTTTTTGTTTTATCTATCTAGTTATCTAGATACTATCAATCACTCATTATGTTTTAAAAATAAAATTGAGATTACATTATTTACATTCTGTTGGGTTTTTTCCCTAATATGTAGTGAGCATATTTCTACATCAATAAATAGCTCTCTGTTACATTTGCAAATGACTGTATTTTATTATTCAGTGTCCCTTTATTGAATATTTAGGTTGTTTCCAATTTTTCCCATTATAAATAGTGGTAATTATAAACATCCTTTTAGTCAATTCTTTGTGAATATCCATCATTTCCTTAGGATAAAGTCCTAAATGTGAAATTGCTGGATATAAGTGTTTGCAAAAATTTTAGAGCCTACTGGCAATTGCTTTCTGGACCGTTTGTTTCAATCACACTTCAGTCAAGGTTATACATAATTTTGATAGCAGTGATGGGGAGGGAAGACATTCCAGGCACAGAGAGTGGAATGAGAAATGGATTGACAAAGAGTGTCTAGGAAATTTGGCCAGAGCCCAGATTCTATGCAGCAAAGTGTCAGGGAACATGAATGGGAAGGTAGCTACATTGTAGAGGGCTTGAGAAGGTGAAGAAATGAAAGGTTTAGGTGTGATTTTAGAGGTTTTGTTTCTGTCAAGACTGTTGGATTGATGAAATCTGAGGAAGATAAGATAACAAAGAGCATTCATTGCATGCATGTGCCTCCAGAGGCTGAGGTCAAAAACACCCAAAGGTATTAGGAATATCAGTGCCTAATGCCTGCACAGGAGAAGAGTAGTCCTTGTTCCCACCATCCAGATCTGAAAACCTCCTAATTCAGGGGGTGTTGGATAAAGTTCACAGAAGTACTTGCCTCCCTGGAAGGAATCACTTGCCCTAGAGTTAGCACTGCTCTGATTCTGCCTAACAAATCTTAAAAGTAAAACCGCAAAGGATTAAACTAAATCCATGAAGGCTAACTGCTTTCTAGAACAAAGTTAAAACACATGTATAAGAATAGAAAAATATCCAGCCCCAAACATGGTAAAACTCACAATGGCTTGAATCCACTAAAAAATGAAGCATGCAAAGAGGCAGGAAAATACAGCCCATAATGAGGAGATAAATCAATCAACTGGAATTGACCCCAAACTGACACAGATATTAGAATTAACAGACAAGGAAATTTAAACAGCTATCGGTCAAAACATTAGGCAGAGACATGGAAAATATAAAAAAGACCCAAACTGAATTTCTAAGGATGAAAACTACAGTGTGGGATAAAACTTGCTCTGCTTGGGAGCAATTGCAAATTAGACATTGCAGAATAAAAGATTAGTTAACTTGGAAGATGTAGAAATAGAAGCCATGCATGGACTACAGATAGGGGAAACAATAAGACAAAAAAGAACAGGACATCAGTGTACTGTCGGATTGTGGCAGCTCCAAGTTTCCCAATATACACACAGTTGGAGTCCCCAGGGGAAACAAGAGAGAGGTGGGCATGTGAAAAAATATTTGAAGAAATAAAGGCCAAAAATTTTCCCAACTTAACTATCATCAAATTATTATATTTTTATAATATATAATTATCAATTCAGATCCAAGAAGCTTAATGAAACTCAAGCATAATAAACATGAAGAAAACACACTAAAGCACAAGATATTCAAATTGCTCAAAACCAGTGATAAGAAAATTCAAATAGTAGTCAGAAGAAAAAGACATGTTACCTTCAGAAACAAAGATAAGGTTACAGCAGATTTATCACAGGAAGTGATGCAAGCAGAAGGCAATGGAGCAACCAGGAGAAAAGGGCTGTTGACCAAGAGTTTTATGTCCAATATCTTTCAAAATGCAAATACCTTTCAAAAATGACAGCAAAGTAATGATTTTTTACAGATGTACAAAAGCTGATAGAATTCATCTAGCAGACCTGAACTTTAAAAATATGTTAAAGCTAGTCTTCAGGCAGAAGGAAAATAACACCATTTGGAAATACAAATCTACAGAAAAGAGTAAAGAGCACCAGAAATGGTGAAAGTGTAGTAAATACATAAGATTTTCTCTTATTACTTAAGCCTTTTAAAATGATAATTGCTGTTCACAAGATTTCTTTCATACTGATCTTTTAAAATAATTCCTTTTATAGTTTAATGAAAATGAAAATAATTCCTTTTATAATTAGTCATAATAATAGTGTGGAATTGGTAACATATGTAAAATAAAATGTGTAACAAAATTCACATAAGGTTGTGAAGGGAGAAACAGAAGTATACTATTATACGGCTCATGTACTATACATGAAGTGGTATAAGAGCACTTTAAGGTGTATTCTATAAACCCTAAAGCAACCACTAAACTTAGCCAAGAAAGGAGCTACTATAGAATCATAAAATAATTCAAAAGAATGATAAGAAGCAAAGAAAAAGCACAGATGGGACAAATGAAAAAGAAATAGCAAGATGATAGATTTAAACTTAGTGACAACAATGATTACATTAAGTGTAAATCCTCCACATGCCCTGATGAAAAGGCAAACACTATTAGACTGGATTAGAAAAGCAAGACCCAACCATATCTTGCCTACAAGAAACACACTTGGAATGTAAACACACAAATCAGTTTAAAAGTAAAGGATGGAAATAGATCTCTGTGCTAATCCTAACCTACAGAAAGCTGGAGTGGCTATATTAATATCAGACAAAGTAGTATTAGAGCAAAAAATATTACCAGGGAAAAAGAAAGTAATTTCTTAAACATAAGGGAGTCTACTCATAAGAGGAGACAATAATCCTGATTTATCTGTCTTTAACAATGAGGATGTTATCTCATTGTGACAGGAAACGCAGAGGTATCTGCTTCTAGGGTCAGCTAATTGAACAGCTCAAATACAGAATAAATAACAGCTCATCATCAGGGACTCAGTTATTTCCATATTTCTGCATTGCCCTTCCCAGGATGTCAAGTTGTTTCTCAGACTGGCCTTCCTCGCTAATGCAGGATGGCTGTCATTCTAGGAATCTCGTCCAGTGGAAGAAAAGGAATCTCTTTCTCTCCCAGTTGCCCCTATCAGACTTCTCAAGTGTCATTTGTCAGCACTGGGTCACTGTCCACCCTTAAACTAAGTGAAACACGGGCGAGGAAAATAGAATTACTTGGCTGGCTAAGACCAGCAGTCAGCAAACATTTTCTGTAAAGGATTGGATGACATATATTACAGTTTTACAGGCCACATAATTTCTGTTGCCATCATTCAATTCTGCTATTGTGTCATAAAACATTCACAAATAATGTGTAAATGAATCATGTGGGTGTAGCACATTCTTATTTACAGAAACAACCAATGGGCTGGATTTGGCTCATGGGCCATTGTTTGCTGACTCCTGACTTAGACTAATCGGCTGGAGCAAAGGCAGGGCTACCTACCTTAAAGGTTGGAAACCTGAACAAAATTAGTGTTCTTAAGCAGGGAAGTTGGAAGGGGCTGTTGCTAAGCGATCAGCAGTGTCTGTCACATACTGTCCCTGCCTCCTCCGTGGTACCTGGCAGGTATCAGCTGCTCAATAAGGAATGGTTCAATGAATGGAAGGCAAATGATATGCAGCTAATACGGAAATGGGCACCCCTGCAAACAGACAGAGGCTTTGATAGTTTGAGGCTTGGGGAGCTATTTTCACATTCTCCCCTCTTTTCCCTAGGGCCTTGCTCATCCTTGAGATAAGATTCTTCTTTACAGTTCTGTGTGATACAACCTGGAAAGAAACCAGGTGGGGTAGAGACATCGTGGTTCTGAAACAACATCCCTGCTTCTTCAAGATGACATCCTTGCCTCCCTCAGGTCCCCTACAACAAAGCTTCCCAGGAGCAGCAGCACAAACTGTAAATTAATAGGGAAAAGTTTAAGCACAGCAGCACATGGCTGAAGAGCTGAATTATGATGTCATGAAGAAAGACAAAGGGAGACCCCTCCCCCCCTTTTAGCTTAGAGTTATATTTCTTCTTCCCTTGGTTAGTGAACATAGGTCTGTTATTTCTGCAAAGGCATTCTTTCGGAACTCTGTGTCTATGTGTTCTGCTAGGATGATGCATTTCCCCAAACATCCAACAATTGGGGAAGTCATGCCACCCCATCTAACTGCAGGTTTGGGACACCATTCCCACAGCTAGCCAGGAGTTCTCATCTTCATGACCCATTTGTTGCTTATCCAGCCACGATCGTAGGGAATTCTGTAGCCAGGACGGCCCTTTTCTCAAGAAATGACAAATCAGTAGTTGACTTTCTGATTATTTTATTACTGGGATGAATTCTAGGAAAAGAAACCTCAGGGTCGATTATAAAAATAGTTTGTTTATACAATTAAGAACTTTCTGGAGTGTTGCCTTTAACAGAAACAGCAAAGTCCCCAACATGCCGAAGGTGCCAAGTCCTGCTCTGTGGTGCATTCACAGGAACGTGCAACAAAGGTGGGCCAGGGGCCTTTTGCCCAAATTTCAGGGTTGAAATCTTAGGTCTGCTATTCACTAGCTTTATGACTTCCGCCAAGTTGATCAGACGCTCCAAACCTCTATTTATTTATCTTTAAAATGGCTGTTGTAATAGCCATCTGTCTCATAGAGGTCAGATGAAAATATTCCATCTCTGTGAAGTGCAAAGGAAGGTACAGTGACTGAAACGACAGAGGGAGGTGCAGGGACCATCCCACTGCAGTAGGAGCAGCGCTCCGCCGGCTGTACCTTCTTGTTCCTGTTCTGCTCCCACCCAGCCTGACCTTCTCAGTAGCCCTCCAGGGAACACGGGGTTCTCCACACGGAGAACAAGGAGAGCCGCCAGGCCAGCCTGGCTCGGGAAGGAAACCAAAGGCGTGAGCGACTGGCCCACTCACTTGACGAGTCCGACAGAAGCGGCTCCAGGGGAAGCAAAGGCAGGATTCCGCCCCTGGTTGGTGGGAGCAGTGAGGCCGTTCGTGTCAGGCTTTTAAAGATTGTGTCGGTTTTTCCATTCTTTCTTCTCAAAGGTGAGCCAGCTCTGAAAACCCAGATTCCTGACTCTGTGTGTTCACCTAGTGTAAACATTGGTTTTCTCAGACAACAATAGGAAATCCGAGCCAATCTGGCGGAAGTTTGGAGACTAGCATAAGCGTTATTGCGAAACACTTTACAGAATGTTAAATTCTATGAATATGATATACAGTGATAAATATTCATATTCTCAAGTCTTTTAATGTCAACTATCTACTTAAACCACTTTAATTTACATAAATATGTGTTTAGTTTCCTGAATACATGCTTTTTTCAGTACAGGGTGACTATTTTGACCACTTTTTTCCCATGTTAGATTGACGTATTTATCATAACCCATGCTTTCAGAGCATCACACGGGGTTCTCTTTCTAAAATCTTGTTCTCATCGCCTCTTGACTCGGTATTACTTGTGTTTACGGCAGCCAACGTGGGTAGAGTCACTGTCTGTCCCCGAAGTTGTTGTGACATTGTTATTCTCGGTCCTTTCTGAAAGGACTATTAACTAAGGAGTTTAGTGTGGTTCTTGTTGCCAACAGAGTTAGGGATACTCGTAAACTACCTTCAGTTCCTTCTTTGATGTTTGCTGATTGAAGATAGAAGTATATTTCATATAGGGGTTTCTGTCACTTTAAACACGGCTTACACAGGAGGACCTGGCGTGCAGGCCGTGTGCCACACAGAAGACACAGAATCCTCAGGTGGACTGCTTGCCTGCCAAGGCCAAGCCCCACTGCCTATTGGTGGCCTGATCTAGAGAAAGTCACTTTGTATCTCTCAGTGTTTGATCTGTAAAATGAAAATTATTTTTAACTCCACTATTGCAGATTAGTTGAGAGTTTCAGGTTAAAACCTTTATGCTCATTGGTATTTGTCTAGCTATACTGGGCTCAGTCCCTCGGTGAGCTTTGCTAGTGATCTGTATTGTGATCTAAAGCTCCCATCGCTGGGCTTAATATTTGCTCGTAACAGTAAGAAAAACAATTTTTTCCCCAAAGGCATTGGTTTCCTGCCTCCAAGCCTGTGACTTCTAATACCTCTGACTTTGCTCAGGTATTAACTTAAACTGTAGAATCCTACTTAGATTCTATCTGTCTACTCTTTTCTTTCCCTTGGTTTTACAAATATATATATATTTTGCTCTCCCAAATAACATTCTAAGTATCAGAATTAAAGTAACAATATTCCCCTTTGGAGTCTTTTCTTGATGAAAGTCTCTCGTTAGAGTCTGGCCACCTCCAGGATAAGGATTTATTTTTATCAGTTTCTGTGTCTCACTTTGTTCCTGATGTAGCAGTGACATCTTGTTCAATCTGCATAAGCGGCCGCGAAGAAGAGGAAATTGCAAAAGGAACGCGCCTCCCTGCCACGGCTCTCACTAATTTATGTGAGCGGGGTTCATTTCCTGCAGCAGAGCCCGGGATTAGACATGATGGATGCCTCTCTGGGGCCCTGATCCATCATCAGTCTGATGTTCTAACACATCCTCAAGGGACAGCCTGGTTCCTTGAGATGCTTCGTTCTCTCCATACTTTCTTTAAATGTTTCTTGCTTGCGGGGTTATGCTTCTTCAATAAGCCAGGGTTTCTGCGACCCTGAATCAAGAAGTCATTCGTTCATGAATGCGTTCACTCTTTATTCATTTCCTCAAAAAAAAAAATGCATGGAGACCCTCTCCTATACCTGGAAAGTACAGATGTGAACCTGCCCTAGTTCCAGCCCTCAGGATTTCTGGTCCTGGAGAGGCGACAGACAGGTAAAGCAGGCAGTGCCCCTGATGGGCTGAATGCCTGAAGGGAAGCCTGTTTCCATTTTACTGCTGTGGGACAAAGTAGCAGCCAATCTTTTAAGACTGTGCCTTCTGCCAGGCACTGTTCTAAGCTCTTGGTATTAACTCATTTAATCCACACAATATCATGAGGCTGATGCAATCGTATTTACTTTTAGAGTGGGAAAATTTGGCACAGTGTTTAAGTAACTTTCCTTAATACTTCCGACTCTGCTCAGGTATTAACTTAATACCTGAAGCCTTTAAAAATTTTTATTTTTAAAGGGAAGGGAAGCTGGAGGAAATGGGGACCCTCCCTGCCACTAGTGTTGGTTAGTGTGTTAGGTATTCAGTGATTGGATAGAGAACCCCATTGTGGTCGAGGCACAGGGCCACCCTTAAAACGATAGGATACTTACCCTGGTGCTCACCTGGGGAGGAGTCACGGCCCCAGGAAGGAAGGCAGAGCTTGGACCTGGAGGAGGGATCATCCCTGCCTTTCTGTGGGCCTCACTCTTTCGGCCTCAGATTCATTCACACCCAGATATAACTCAGGGTGCCCCTGCATGGTGGGGGCTTCCAGGTGCCATAGCACAAGGCAACCTGGGAGTTCATCAGGAATAGGTGCTCAGAGGAGCCTGAGATTATGGGCCAGGTTCTGTGGTTCCCGGAAGAGCTGTTCTAAAGAACAATAATAATAATGCTCACCACAGTTGGGCCAGTAACCACTGGCATCATGACAATAGCCAATATTTACTGAGTGCTTCTCCAGCAGAGCATTGTTCAATACTTTGACCATATTAGCTCCAGTCTTCTAACCACGCAGTGAGATGGGTATTATCTGCATTTTACAGATGAGAATACTGAAGAGGGGAGAGGCTATGTCATTTTCTCAGGATTACACTATTAAGTGAAGAAGGTGCTCCAAGGAGTTAGGAAAAGGTTTGTGGTCCTGCTCTGGCCAGAAGTAGGGAGGGGAGGGCAGCGGTGGTGATGGGAGCAGCGTGGGCATCAGCTCAGGACAGGGCTTGAGAGCCGGAGCACCAGGGTGGGCAGTGGTGCTGCAGGCTCTGGCCCACCTGTGGCGGTGAAGGAGGAGGTGGAGCAGGCAGCTGTGGCGGAGACATACCCACGTACCTGTGGGGACCGCCCGAGATAGAAAGAGAGGAAGGGTGAGGTCCTGAAAGAAGGCAGAGGACCTACCAGCTCATAAAAGCTGTGTACATTTCATTTCTTATTGGTTCAACAAATCTTTATTGAGCGCCTATTAATGTGCCTGATACTGCTCTAGGATTCAACAATGGGGTAGAGCACACAAAAATTCCTGTCTTCACAGAGCTTATAGTCAAATAGGGCAGAAATCTAATAAAAATAAGAAAAAAGTAAAACACAATATGTGGTGTGGACCACAGATAAGGATTAAGATAAAGTAGGAGTGGGGTATGAGAAGGGAGTGTGTGCGCACCTGTGCATGGTGCACGTGCATGGGGCATGGGTGGGGTGGGGGGCGGCAATCTGAGATCAGAAGTCCAGGTGGGCTCCCACTGAAAACCTGCTACAGTTCTGAGGTCAAGCAGATGAGAGACAAACCACACATTTTGGGGGAGGGAGTGTTAGGTAGGAAAGAAGCCAGTGCAAGTTGAGGCAGGAGAGTTCCACCCTGGACCAGGGATGGCAAAGAGGCCAGTGTGGTGGCTGAAGGAGTGAAATGGGGGCAAGACAGCAGGGAAGGAGGTCTGACAAGGGACAGGAAGCAGGTAAGATGGGGGCATGTAGATTACTCTGAGAATCTTTACTTCTGTTCTGAGTGTTCTGAGAAGTTAATACAAGACCTGACCTCATCTGGCTTACATCTTAAAAGGTGCACTTTGGCTGCTGTGTTAGAAATAGGGCGTCCAGGCAGGAATCAGGCACATTATGTTGGCTATACAATGGCCAGGTGAGAGCAGGTGGTGGCTCAGGCTAATGTGGTAGCAGTGAAAGTGGTGAGTGGTGGTCAGATTCTGCATATAATTAGAAGGTGGAGACAAAAGGTTTTGTTACTGGACTAGATGAAATGTACAAGAGAGGTCTAGGGTGATTTTTGTGTTTTTGGTCTGAGCTCTTGAAAGACTGAAATTACCATATTCTGCAGTGGGGAAGACTGGGAAGAGCAGCTTTGTGGAAGGCGGGGTGAGGGGCTGAGGCTTGGTTTATTTCTTTTGAGGGGAGGCATGGATTTGTAGGATTTTATATATATCCTAGAACAGAGGTTTTCAAAATGTGGGTCATGATCCACTACATTATGAAATAAATTTAGTGGGTTGTACTCACATTAAAAATAAAAGAAACAATGAAAACATCAGCATGCTTCATGTGCATTCACATTAAATATTAGTTTGTGAAACTGTGTTTCAGATACATACATTTTTGGGTATACCTGTTCACTGTGTGCAAATGAGTTGGAAGTAACTCTGAGATTGAAAAACCATGAAATGAACCGTATGCCCTAAAGCAAATGGCAAGCAGAAAGTAAATGCTAAGCAGCTCATTTATACCAAAAACCACTTATTAGGTCTTACTTTAAAGCTGCCTGTTTGGAAGCCAAGGGGAACAGGGAAGTTTGCTTTCCTAGGAGGGTGTCTTGTAGGAGCGGGATTTTAGCTCCAGGCAAGTTCACTCTGGATTCAGTTAGACTGAGTAACAATAACAGAACTTTAGGGGTAAAATAGTTTATACCAAGCTTTATTCTCACGGTGGCAGGTGGAGTGCTAGAATCATGTCTGCGTCCGGCAAGGCACTTGTCTCTGCCAACCGGGGAGAGCACTGGGCGGAGCTGTTCATATAGCAACACAGACAATAATGGCTCATTGCCAGCAGGTGTGTAAGCATGCGCCTACACAGTAGGCCAATTACATCACTGCACGTGCTCAGGGGGCAGGTCATGTTAGGGTCAGGTGAGCATCCTGGCCATTGGAACTTCTGTTTTCCCTACAGAGGGGATCTTAAAGGCACTCCTATAGTGATCTGTGGGGGCAGGATTGGTGGGGTGTGGTAATCACTGTTACCTAACATCCTTTAATACCTGCAAATGCAGTTTTGAAGAAGCTGTTTTGTAAACATGAAGTAGGTATGTGGTATTCAATTACATTTGGGTTTTGTTTAAAGCAATGTTAGTATAAGAGTTATTTGCACCCTTTCAAATGATTCTGCTCTGTCAGGTAACCTGCGTATATTTGTATATATAATTTCATTTTACTGATCCTTCTTGTGTATAACTAGGCCTTGAGTAAGAGCGGCAGTGACAGTTCAGTTTTCTGATATGAAAAGACCTACCATTTTTCCTCCTGGTTCTTAAAAGTGTAACAATGGGCTTTCCAGAATTGAAAATGGGAGAAGTATTCTTTTTTCTAATTTCTCTAACTCTGCCTAGGATTGGTCTTTTTGCCTGGTTTGAGAAGAGATTTGCTAAAATAGGTGGTTTGATCTGTCTTGCTAGCTCCAACCCCACTCTGGAAGGAGAAAAGGGTCTCAGATGGAGAGAAGGTATCAGCACCCTGTATTTGGAGATGACCGTTCTCACCCTAGAATTTTTAAGAGGATTTCGCACAGCACTGTCGGAAAATTCTGCTCACTTGGTTACTTATCTTTTGTTTGGTCACCGTGTTAGAACACGAGGCAGGAGGCTTGCCCGTCTTGCTGACTGCTGTCGCCATGCCCCTGAGAGAACTTGGGATATCCCAAACACTCAGTATAATCCTTGAGGTCCTTGATCCTCGGAGTGTGGTCCCCAAATCAGCCATGTTGGCCTCGTTGGGGACTTGCTAGGGATGCAAATCCTAGGACCCCAACCTGACCCATTGAATTGGAAACACTGGAGGTGGGGCCCAGAATCTGGTTTAACAACCCCCCTGCCCACCCCAGGCGGTTCTAATGGACACTAAGTTTGAGAATTTTGGGTTTAATGAGTCCTTAAAATTAGAGTTAAGGGCATATCGTGGGGGATTTTTGTATGCTCTTCTCAAATACAAGTTTTCTTATTTAGGTTTGCACCTAAGGATTCATACAGTGGGTTAGAAATAGGAGAATCCGTTTTTTTAGAAATAAGCCCGAGTTAGTCTCTCAAAACCCTCATCTGTCAGTCTTTGAAGACTTAATTAAAACAATCTGTTCCTATCATTACTGTGAAGAAAGAATACCAGTGGTGAGAATTGTATTTGACGGTGCATGGTTGAGGTTGATCAATAAAATCATTGAAACCAACTTTATGATACATATCCAGAGAGGAAATTGAAAAAATTTTAGCTAGCAATTCTACTAGCAAAAGTCTATCCTGAGTAAATGGTCAGAAATGCTATTATTGCTTTTACAGCATTTGTCTTACATCTTATGTTATAACTGCTAAGTGTCCAACTATAGTGGAATAAATAAACAAAACTATCATAGCACCTTTCTTTTTTTTATGTAACCAATAAAATATTCTTAATGAACTTTAATCGACTTGGAGTGCTTAATATCTAAAGTTAAATTAATAAAGCAGTTCATAAAACATCACATTTTTTAAGTGTATATAATAAAAATGGTATAGAAACACAGGAAATGCATTTCTGGGATGGCAGACTAGACTGTTGATTTCCTTAACTTTTTTTGTGAATTTATTTGTTTACAATGAGTGTACTTTAAAATTGAAACACAGTACTTTATTTGTATTACAAGATAATAAGAAAATTAAAAGGAAAACCTAACCATTGTTTACTGTGCTAGCACAATTATGTTCATATGTTCATATTTCCTTCCAGTTTTAGTCCTCCTGTATGTTTTTATGATTGTGTTGATCAATCCCATTTTATAAAGAGCCCCAAACATGGAGACTTGAAAGTTTGTCGTCTCTTAAGGTTTTTGTTCTCAAACTGATGTTTTAGGATTGCAAATTTCTTGGCACTCAGAACAGTTTTAGAACATTTAGTGCCTTGAGATTTATTTGAAAAAAGAACACGCTGCATAGAACACTGTCAGTTCAAGGGGTGCTTCGAGGGGGTGTCTAAACTGTAGCACAAGAATTTGTTTCAGTGAAGCCAGGTTTTCCAGGTCGAGATCAGATGATGAGGACAGTGCCTGGGAAGGAAGAATGCAAGGGAGGAAGGAGGGGCAAAGGCCTGGAGGGGTTCCTGGGGTATAACATATCCCACGAGGGCGGGCCTGGGGGTCAGACCCACTGGGAACACCAGCTATGTTCCAAGAGCCCAGCGAGTCCTGCCTCTGCATTTAGGAACCTTGTTGTATTGTTTATGTTACCTCCTCTTTTGGGTGCAATAAAACTCAGAAGAAAGAAAAAAGAAGGAAAATGGTGCTAGAACTACATTCTAAGTAGTAGAAGCAGGTTTAGACCATCTCAAGTTAACCAGGATCATTCCTAGGAGGGCAACCACAGGGAAGGTTTTCTTAGGAGGAGCTAGTCTGAGAACTCGTCCTTACCCTGGAAGGTCTGCACATTTCTGGTTAGCACACAAGTAATGGGTTTCATATTGTGTTTTTTTTTCCTTCTGCTTTTCTAGTGTTAGTATTTTGCAGTTTTGCTACAAAAATGTAAACGTAAATGTTTGATCTATTTGGAATTTTCAGTAGTGCAGGAAGTGGGATAAAATAACTATTTTTTTCTTTCAGATTGGTGGGTAGTTATCCCAATATCATTCATTGATTTGGAATGCCAAATTTATACAAAATTCCTTATGTTTTTAGGCCTATTCCCGAACTCTCAATCATCCCATTTGTGGTATTTGTAATGTTACCTGGTGAATCTAGCCCCTCTCGGGACTCTTCTTGGTCTGTTTGTTCATTCTTCATGGTCACTTTTTGTTTTTTTATGTATGAGCTTGAATTAACTTGTCCAACTTCAAAACTAATGAGAAAATTATTATCTTTATGGGTTTGAGTCTTATCCAAGAATACGCTTTATCTTTCTATGTATTCACCATCCTGAATACTTTTCTTTTGTGTTTCAAAGTTTTCTTTATTTACAATGGAAATATTTCTTACAAATTTCACATCCATATATTTTACCTTCTTGTATATACCATAAATGAGCCTTTTTCTTTTATTTTGTCATCCTCATTTTTTAATATAAGACTCTATTAATAATGCTATATTAATATAATCAGGTATATTACTGGATTCTATTACAATTTCTGTTAGTGTTTGCCTGATTTTCTTGGGGGGGGGTCAGGTATGAAGTCATATATTCTAAAATAGCATTTAACTCTATTCCAACTTTAACCTCTTTTATTTCTCTTGGCTACACTAAATTGGTAAATATATCCAAAAATAATATTACATATTAATGATAACCATGTTTTTCTTTTTTAAATAACATACTATGGAAATGTTTCTAGTAATGGCTATTATGATTACAAATAACAGTGAACATGTGTATAGTGCTATTTATGTTCCAAAAAACTCTTCTGTTTTACAGACATTAACTTACCATTCAGAGTGGTTGGCATTTGACCTCAGATAAATGCATTTTATCATGCAATGAGGTTTTCACATATTTATATTTTGTTAAAATTCTTCATCCAGTCTAGATTTTGAAAATGAGAGGCCATTCAGCATCTGTATAGCGGATAATTTGGAGTGCACTTCTCTTTTGACTTATTGATAGAGTGAATTATATTAGTGGCTTAATATTGAGTCATCCTGGCATGGTTAGTGGCACATCATGCTTTCAGTGTGAGGCAGGCTTCTGTTTGCTTCTATCTTCATATAGAATTTTTTTGCATTAATATTCATGAGTCAGATTAGACTATAGTTTTCTTCGTTTGCTATATTTATCAGCGTTCTATATCACTATTACGCAAGCTTTTGAAAATAAATTAGCAGTTTGTGTTCTTTCCATCTGTATTGGAAAATTTTAAATAATTGAGCTTGTTCCTTAAAGGTTCCATAGAACTCACCTGTGCGATTACCAGTGCATGTGCTTTTCCAGGAGGAAGTATGTTGAGAACATTGTGTTTTTTTTTTCCTACTGCTTTTCTAGTGTCAGCATTAGTAACATATTTTCCTCTCCATTTCTTCTTGGTTTTCAGTTTTACTTGCATAGGCTTTGATAAAGCATTCTTACAATTTTTACAATATTTTTCTCTATCTCATATTTGTGTTTATATACTAGTCTCTGCTCTTCACCTCTTCCTTCCCTCATGCTTCTAAATTAGGTTGGTTAGCAGTTTTATTCTATTTCACTCCTCCCTTCCCAAAACAATTTTACCCCTTAGATGTAACCTTGAAGTTCTACCTATTGGAAAAACAGTACTATATACCTTTTCATTAGCACAATTTTATAAAAATCTTTGCAAAGTATTGACTTTGTATTTGTCCAGGATTCAGGGCCTTTAAAATAGCTTTGTTTTGTAGATGAAAAAGATAATAGAAAAGTGAGATAATATCAGCTTGGCTGCCCTGGAGGATTTGGAAGCTTTGAAAGTGTGGATAAAGTGAAGGTTCCTATGGCCAGGATTCTCCCCTGGCCGTGGTCGCTAGCTCCCTACACATGTATGGGCAATACGCTGTAACTGACTCTGTATAAAGAGCTCCATCCAGTGCTCTGGGCGACACAGTAGCTGCAAGGCTGTAGGAGAGCAGAGACAAGACTGGAGTGGTGGCAGCACCAGGACAGAGACTGAGACAGCTGTGGGGGCAGAGGGGCCCAGAGGACGGCTGTGCAGGCAGAAGGGCCCAGAGGCACAGACTGGCTTGCTGCATGCAGATTCACTTTGAGTAGACGGGATTCTAGTGACTGACCTGCCACCGTGGGAATAAAGTTGGGTATAACCCTTCACCCCAAGAACGTTCTACCGTCATTTCTTTGGCCACACTGAATCCATAGTGAACTTGCCTGGGGCTGAAAACCATTGACGAGACAGAGGGCAGTTAACAGGGGAAACGGATTTGGCCTTAGAGAGATAGTGACTGTTCTTGGGACCACAGGCTTCTAGGCTTTAGGGGCGAGTCAATCCCTCCCAGCTAGCTGGACTTCACAGACAGTAAAGGGCAAAGAGCACTTTTGACTCCATGTTGATCTTAAGTGATCTTCACTTGTATTTTCTGCTTTACTCCACCCCATTGAAATCAATAGGATTTGGTGACCAACTGGAGAGGAAGGGCAGGAGAAAAGAGAAATGTTGGAATTTTCACACATTTCTAGGCTGGGAAATTGAATGGAAAAAGCCATTAAGCAGGATAGAAAAACATGAAGGAGAAGGAACAGACTGGTTGGAAGATTTTGCTCCCAAATGTGGAATTTGCAAAGCCTACAAGAAATCAATGGTGAAACATTCAGTCTGTATTTTGATGCCTGAGGACCTTAATATCTGTCCAAAATTCTGCCTTATTTCAGATTCTTACGATTTCACACGCAATTATTGCAGTGGCTCTGGTTTTCCTTGCTTGCAGTCTTGATCTTCTATGATCTATCCAGATTAAAGTCCTTCAAGCTCCTGACAGTGCCGGCAGGTTCTTTATAGTTTGCTCTTTCCATGGTCTCCTTTCAAGCTTATTTTCACAGCACTACCCCAGGGCCAGTGTGGGGTAATTTTATTTTAATCTCTGACCACTTATCTCACATGGGTTCCACACGTTTGCTCTCTTTTAAGTTGCTCCTCAGTTTGGAAGACTACTTCCCCAAAACTTGTTCAGTCGTAGTCACCACTTCAGGCCACCCTAAGTGAATGCTGCCTCCTTGGTGAAATGCCGCAGACTTCCTCCGCAGAGTTAACAGTTCTTGGCGGTGATCAGTGAACACGCTGTGAGCCAGACAACATGGTTTGTTTTCTTATCAATCAAACTTGCTAAAGAACAGACCCTTGGTAGCAGAGATTGACTTCTGTGTGTCCAGTACCTGGGTTGGTCCTGGCATCTAGTCTTGAATCTTTTGGATGGTTGGCCAAATGAATGGGTGACACCTTAATCGCAATGATACTTAGTGATAATTTCAGGTTGAATTATTAGTGGAGGTAAATGCTGAAATGAGCAGCTGAGATGTTTTGAGCCATAATAGGGGTACTAGCCCTGGGACCTAGAAAATAGCCAGATGTACCCATTTTCTAGGGTGAAGGTGAGACTGAAACCCATCAGTCAGTAACGGCCACTCTGAATCCACCCACTTACTTGTCCCTGTCTGCTTTGTGCTCCATTTCTGTCTTCACTGAGTTTGAGCTCTTGGTACCACAATCCCACCTCTGACACCCAGGATGTAAAAATTGATCTTAATCCTAATTCGTTTGAATCTTTTCATTTTGTGACTGGCTCTGCAGTGCCTTACAATACTTCTTCTCACACCACTTTGCCGGGAGCCATGCTACTCAAGCTGTGTAGCGAAGCTCAGGCTGGAGGAAGATGCCCACAAAGCAGGGGCCTTTGCAGCTGGCTCCCCCTATTACCCACCTTGATTTTGTTATTTTCCAATATACTATTGGCTTTGTTTTTACTTGCATGGTTGCCGAAGACTAAGCTAAACTTTGCTAAGCAGCATGGAAAAGATGAGAACATAAACTTCCCCAAAGCTTTTCAGGACAGTGCTCCTGAAGAACGGAACATGCAGGGGCCCAATGGCGATCTTAGCATAAAGGACCAAAACCTGTTGTTAGTTAGTCAAACATTGACCACCCCATTTCCACTGAGAACGCCCCCCTTGTTTACAATGCTAGTGAAACTAGTGATGGAAAGTTTTATAGAAATAGAGTCATGAGAAAATATTGAATAGAATAACCCTGTTGACACTTAATTAATCATCTCATGTTTTCTTCCCTCTACTACTTCTATAGTTTGTTTTTCTTCTTTCCTAATTACGGCCCTTTACTAGAATTTGTGCCTCTTACGTGAAATTACCAAGTACCATAATTTTCCAGGAAGTAAAGATACCTCAAAACAAGTGCTGGGCATAGAAGCCATGGAGCATAAATCTGCAAAGAAGTGAAAAACTGACCTTTTCAAAGAATATTACTTCTCTCTCACTTACCAGCTTTACATCTCCCTGTATGGCCCCGTAAGATGGCTGGTTAGCCAGAGACGGGTAAGATTCCTCAAGGGAGGAACAACCTAAGACAGGCACAGTCACAGGTGGGCCATCAGGTGAGAAAATGGGGGCCAACAGAGGTGAGGCTTAGAACCTCACCCCCCCAGTTTTGAGAGAAATCTTCTACACCTGTGGATGTTTTGTTGCCCTTGTTCAGCTTGGATTAAGACCTGGTCCGTAGGCACAAACCTGATCATCTACACCTGCCTTCTTACAGTTCTAAATCATGCTTTCTATCTATATCTTGCATCTACCTACTACATTAACATTTTATTAGATTCACATATAAAGTATAAAAATCAAATGAATAATCGTACATTATATTTGACGTTATTGTTTATGGTTTAAGGTTTGTAGTTATAACAGAAACAGTTTCTATGATATGAATGCCCTTGCATTGTTCACCATGTAAGAACTTGTTTAGTCCCTGCAGTAGTAGAGTCATGGAGTCCTGTGTAGCATATGTCAGGGAGATTTTAGTATCCACACACAAGAAAGAGAAATGTAGATAAGAAGGGGAAATTTAGTTTGCTGCCTACTGTGCCCTATAAAGGGGTATAAAGTGAAGATATGAGTTTATGATTTTAGATTGATTATAAATTTATTAAAGCCTCTAAAAATATTTTTGTGAGAAAGAATCCTAGCTAACTGTGGCACTAGGTGACCTGTATTTCACTGATAGACTCCATAGTCGCTGTTACATACTGCACGCTCCTACGGTCACATGCACTTCTTAGAAACTGCATTGCATAGAAACATAAAACACAATAGAGTACATGTTGACAAGAAAAGTTTTAGTCAAGGAACAGAAAAACAATCACCTGTCTAACGCTTGACCAACCATGAATAGATTAGAAAGTAAAAGAAAGAAAAAAGCTTGCCTATACTTATTAACCAACTGCCTATACTAATCATCAGAAAAATAAAAAATAATCATATCCTTGTGCAAAATAGTATAAATAAAGCTGTCATAGGCACATTGTCGAGAGACCACCTCCATCTGACTCTGTGTCCTGTCTCTCCATGCACCGACTCCGTCTCATCCTTTTGGGCTTCACACCCCCCGCCCCCGCTGGACTCCGGCACCACTTCCCTTGTCTGATGCAGGAACTCCTGCCCCTCCCAAACTTGAAGAACTCACCTGCTGGATGAGGATACTATGTCCCTGGTGGGGCAGGTCTGGTCTTCTCTGAAGGGGAAATAGACATAAGTGATAATACTTCTCATGACTGTGTTTTATTTCAAACTCCCATTTTCACCATGATTAGCCATAGATACACACCAAACAAAAATAGGGATAATGATTTTAAGGTTGTGAGGAGATAATCAATTGCAGGAGGGTAGACGATATTGTATCATTTGCAGCTTGTGTGGTTCCAGAAGGTTCTGAGATGATGATGATTATCCTAGTGGCATCAGCCACTGTTTCTCCTGCTAAGAACTCTTTGGAGAGTGTCTGAGGATAAGGCTTGGAAACCAATCAAGACCTGTTGCTATGTGATGAGTCCCAAGAGGCACTTAGCTGCCCCAGTACTTATTTAACAGCATATGAGAAATGTTAATGGCCACAATTACTAATGGCCCAACAAGGACAATGGAAAGCTCCTTGGAAGAGCAAGGGGAAGACTGTACTTTGCATAGCAAATGTTGTATGGGAGGAAGGGAGGCCCAATTATTTGCTAAAAGCTCTGTGTGAGGAATTGAAGAAATAGTTCCTCAATTGGTTTTGTTGGGTCTTATTTCATAGGCATAAATATTTTTCCACTTTTTCCTTGTGGTTTGACTTTGCAAGTAAGTATAAAGGAAAATCATTTAGAGGGAGTAAAATGCCAGCATTGATTGAGAATTTATCACAGGAGACACTGTGTGGATGAACTCATCAGTATCACAATATATCACAATAACCCTATAAAGTAGGCATGTTATTATCTCCATCTCACAGGCAAAAAAACTGAGACTCAGAGAGCATTAATGACTTACATAGGTAATGTGGTTGGTAGATGACAGAGCCCAGGGTTGGACTGTCGAAGCCTGACTCTAGCTTCTGCGCTATGTGCAATTCTAACACCACAGCTTGAATTCATGTTTAAGGACCTGCCTGCCGAGCTGCCTGGTCCCAGAAGGGAGGTGACTAGGAACACAGTGTCTGTCTGGGCTTTGCTCAGGAAGAGAAGCCACTGTGACAAGAAAGCAGCAGGCAGTGGAAACCCATGCCATAGGCTGTTTGGGGGAAGGGTGAAAAGTTGCTGGGGGTGGACAGGAGGGATGGATGGACTTGTACCCGCAGAACTGCTTCTGGAGCAATGCGCTCAGCAGTGCTCTGTTATCAAGGAGCACAACAAGATGAACCCTGGGTGCAGATTGTAATGGTGATGGGGAAGGGATAGAACCCCAGACCCAGCAGCAAGCAAAGGGAGATGAGCAGGCTTGGAAAAGGGCAAGCTGCTTAGCACAGTAGGGCAGCAATGGGAAAAGGCTGTGGTTTTCCTGGAAATATCTTGACTGAATCAAAGGAGAGAAAATTCCACACAGCTGAGGCTGGGAGAAGTCCCTGAGGTGGCCTTAGAGCAGTGGGCCTGGCTTGTCCCAGCAGACAGGAGGAGCCACCAGGAGGACTTAGGAGAGGTTAATATATGTTTTGTTCCAAAATTTCTATTGCTCTGACTTTCTGAAATCTTGCAAAAGCGTTTGAAGTTGAGTTGTAGCTCTGAACTTCATTCTCTACCAGAACTTTTCAATATTACTCACTTTAGGGGCTTTAACTTCCTCTGATGTTAAGATCCTATGGTTTTACAACTAAAGATTGGCACTAGATATGTGGGGAGTTATCTAGGTCATGTTTCATGATTAATGTATTCTACCCTTAGGACATTATTAGCTTTCTTTCACTTAGAATCAGATTTTTTTTACAGTTAGTGACCTTTTAACCTATTTTCATATAAAGTAAGACTTCTCCTCTGGGAATGGCAATTCTTTAATAGACTTAGGCATTAAAGCTCTTTATAGAGAAAAATATTTTTGAGGGGGTTTGGGAGAGCATCTTTCATGAAGTATATCCTTGCATTTGGGAAAAATGTGTAGTTTGGCCCATTTTCAAGTAATGAGAACTCTAAATAGAACTTACTGGTTTTAAAAAAATGAGAAACTTGCTCAGATTAAGAAAAAAAAAGTAAATGGAAATAAAAATAGGAACGCAAATGAGTCCCAGATTTAGCAAAGATGACAGCCCTCTTTAAAGCTGCCATCCTAAGCCATCCTTTGCAAACTCCTTTCTGTGATGTTTTTAATGGAAAGCAGCTGCCTCGGAAGGCATTGTTTACAATGGGTCTCTGTCATGGCCGTGCACTGTAGCTATAAATAACGTCAACACGTTCTCTCCAGCAGCCTAGATGCTGATGCCACCCATCCATACCAGAGGAGATAATATTCTTCCCCAAACATATTATCATCTTGTGCTATCCCCATCCCTGAGGCTACCGACAGCCCTTCACAATGCCATTTATCACAGCCTGTGATTGCAGCTGAGGCCGCCGGCCTGGAGGTCCTCTCCCACCCAGCTTCTCTGTTGTCCAGTGATACCTCATCTGTGCTGCTGCCTTGTCAATCTTTCTTCAAAACATCTACATCTTTTTCTGGATGGACCTGTGGCTGTTGAAGCAAAGCAAATACATTCACATCTAGTGTATTCATGGAGTGGTCTTGGCAGTTTAACCAGGTAAGAGATGAGTCCTTAATGGAAAGTCTAGGAAGGATCTCGAAAAGTGAGTAGAAAGCCAGAGGAAAACTGAGGCGGAGATGTTAAATTCGTTTCTTGGGAAAAGCTGGAGTAAACGGAGACCTGTTAGCCAGTGATGTTACCCTGTTTCCCTTCTCCCAGGCAGGTTGCTGAGAAACAGGGACCTTGAAGCCTCAGTGTGTATATGTGTTTTTCTGGGCAGGGGGTTAATTCATTGGCTGAATTCTCGGGTTCTGAGTCACATATGTAAAAATCAAACACAGCAATGTTAGGAAATAGAGGCGCCATCAATGGAACTGAATTTGAAGGCTACTTGAACAAAAGGAGGCAGATGGGATTGAATTGGTGAGGAAACTAAGCTCAAAACGGGAATACAAGATGGCTACTGCCTGCAGAGACTCATTGGGACATTCTCTAAAACTAGCTTAGGGAGTCAGGTACAGAAGGGGGTCCTTAGAGAATCATCAGAGGATCGATTTTGGGTCAGGTGAATGAGCCTCCACCTACCCTCTGGGCCAGTGGGAAGAACTAGAAACTCCACCCCCCAGGGGGGCTCTCTCACCCAGAATAGATTAGCCACTTGTATACCATACATCTCCCCCATAACTGGAGAAAGGCTGTAGTAAAAATAAAAATAACATCTACAAACAGGCTAACAGTGAATCAAATACAAAGACAAGCCAGCCACCCAGATCTCTAAATGTTTAAAGAACAAGGACCACCAACTCAGCAGAGGATTTAGTATCTGAGGTTACAGCAGATTTTAAAGCAAGTTTGTCTTCCATCAGAGGAAATCATATTTACTAAATAATAGTCAGTTATAGATTACAGTAAAATCCTTAGAGCCTTGGGAATAGGAAATAAGATAACCCCAACTGAAACCCAAAAACTCTGTTAACCTGAATAGCAAAAGGAGCACAATTTATGTACCAAAGAAATGACAAAAATAGCAGGAGAATTTCCCCAGAATCAGCACAAAAGGCACAGAAACAAAAAGTATAGAAGAAAGATAAATCAAAAAGACAGACTTAGAAAGTTCAAAATTTATCTCATTAAACCTCCCAATGTAAAAGGAAGACAGCAATTACATAAATAGAAGATAATTCCTGCAACTTAAAGGCAGAGACCCTGAGTTTGAATGGGTACACTGAGGCCCAGCAGAATGGAAAAGATAAGATCAGCCCCTCAACACATCAGGGAGAAACTCTTAGAGCACCATGCATAAATGGACGTTTCCAAAGAAACCAAAAAGAAAATATGTAGGTAAAAAGAATTGGATTGACATATTTCTTCCTGGCAACATTAGATACAGGAAGACAAAAGATTTGAACACAGATCTACATGTCCAGTCAAATTCTCATTCATCAGGTCGGGCACGATTAAATTTTTTTCATGCAGTGAAAAAAGACAAATTCCACCACCTGTAAACCCCAGTGATAGAATAACCAGCAAGTGTCCCAACAAAACAAAAACATACCTAGTGAGAAAGCCATGAATTATAAGAAATCAGGGTGAAAAAGAGCCCAAGTTATGTCTGAATAATTGTTGATTCCTGGAAAAAGTCTATATTACCTTGACGTGGAATTAGAGAATAAAAGGAGGAATGAATGAGCTAACATTAATTCCTTGCTCAATGATGTGATACCAATTCTAGACGGTGGGAAAGGTATACATATTTGTATACAAATAGGTTGTTTGAATTGCAGGCTATTAGAGTGGGGACGAAATCCAATTTGATCACTCAAATGAAATACAAGGGACAAAAAGAAAATGTAGTAAATAGAAAATGCTGCTGATGTAAATCTAAATATACCAGGTTATTATAGGTTATTTCCCACCTATCTACTCTAAAATACTTTATTTTTTCCATAGGAAGTGACTAAGTCATCATTAAATAACCAGGATAAGGAACAATTTCCCTTTCTTTAATAATATTTGATCCCTGAAGGGAAGAAGCAAAGATTAAAGAGTGGTACTAATATGAGAAAAATAACCTGTTACAGTGATTGACACAAAAAATAGAAATGAGCTGTTCCTGATTTGCTTTTTCACACATATCACAGAATGGAGAATGTATGATAACACTTAATATATGAGTGAATTTTTACCATGTTCCAGTTGATAAAAATCATGTCAGAACACTAAGGAATGATGGTAATAGAAGATGGGCCTCTAAACATAAGTGACGTGTCAGGTGCAAGTTATATTGCGTTTGGCACACATCATTAGGCAGTGTCTGATATGAGCAGATGTTCAATTTTTCACACTGAGGAGGTGGTTCATGATGTAATGGCATAATTTGCCATGAAAGTAAAATAAGCCATCTATCTTGACTGTGGCAGTTGGTGTCTGTTTGTGAAGTGTGTTTATCATCTCAGAGTTTCTGTCTTCAGTGGAAACTAAAAACAACTTGCCAGACCCTAAATATCCCTTGTCTATATTTGCTATTTGTATCGTACTGATTCAGTGTCATAGGTGGGTAGCACCTTTATATATCTGATAATGTTATACATGGTGTCTTCTAAGACTAATTTCTTCAAACTCACCATTGCATGCTTTAATATTCATTCACTCTGTCCACTTCCTACGTCTTGGAAGTCACGCGAAAGTTGCTAACATACGAGAGTGGTAAATTCCATTGAGGCACAGTCCCTGCAACATTCTTTCTTTACATTTATTTTTCTATCCACAGGCTAGGTTGTCTAGTCAGCTACTTTGGATAGTGATGTTGATCATCCTAGTGTTCCTTATTTTTGTGTCACTACCTCAAAAAAATGAAAAGATAGCTGAGGCAAAGCTGGATATGTAAATTTAACTTTCCCAACTTCAAAAGAAAAAGCACTGCACAAACTCCATTCCCTCAGGAAAACTAGAAGTCAGACTGTCTAATCTTGGGTTACTAGTAAGTGGAAAAATAAACACAAAATCCTGGCATTCTGTCTCCCAGGCTGCCCACTGCAAGTGTCTGGAGATTGCATGGGTAGTTCAGCAAAAAACCTGCGTGAAAGAGAAAAAAGGGGGATCTAGCAGTGGGGAGAATAATAAGTCTAACAGAAACCACCAACAGAAATCAAGATTATAAGGAAACAGAGAAAGTGTCATGTGAGGCCAGAATACTGGCTACAGGGAAGGGACATAGAAGAATGTATGGGATGTGAGTAGACAGTCTTTGAGAGGTAAGACCCTAGACAAAGAGGGCTAAATCAATGGAGAGTCACCTTGGACAGTGTTTGGTGAAGTAATAAAGAAAAAAAAAGATGAGGAAGTCTAGAGAAGAGAATCAAAATATCAAAGGGCACACACACATTCTCCCCGATCTCCCACTTCCCTTTAAGAAACCAAACCCAAAAATGTTTGGTGAAGACATTACTCTTTGCTACACTGATAAGAGAGGGTGTTCTTGAACTAGAAATCTCACAAACATCCCAAATTACTGGCTCTGTCCACAGAAATGCAGAAGCATAGTTTCCTTTGTTTTTTGTTTTTTTGAGTCTGCTATGAAAATAAAAAGAAAATGAGAATTAAAAAAGAAAAACCTTCTGGATGTAAAAAACTTGAATCTATATCTTGAAGGGGCTTATGGGCACCATTTAAACCTAACCTTTAATAACTCAATGACATAATCTCATCAGGCTACTGAACAACACCTCTATTGATGGATGAATAGATAAAGAAATAGTGGTGTATGTGTGTATACATGTATGCATGTACAATGGAATATTACTCAGCCATAAAAAATGAAATATTGCCTTGTGTGACAACATGGATGGGCCTCAAGTTACTATATTTTATATATGCTAAGTGATATATATTTTTATGTATGCTAGGTAAAATAAGTTGGGCAGAGGAAGACAAATAATGCAGAATCTTTTTTATATGTGTTATCTTAAAACAAACACCAAACTTAGATACAGAGAACAAATTGGTGTTGCGGGAGGTGGGAGGTGGGAGAAATGAGTGAACTGGTTTTTTTTAGTTTTGTTTTTAAAGTTTAATTAAATTGAATAAAAATAATAAATATGTGTTTAGAGTTTAGTTATGACATGTACTAAGGGTGTGTTCTAAGTTGTAGTACAGCACAAATGTGACTAGAAAGATGGAAAAATACATTTTCTAATTATTGTTTACATATTAAATGGGGATTGAGGATACCATTAAACATTCAAAATGAGAGTCAGGATTTAGGAAAAGAAGGGCATAGAGACATTTAAAACAGTGTAAGTACAAAAGTAAATGATTAGAACCCAAATACAAACCTTCTTAGATAACCCCTCCAAAATAGAGAATAGAGTAAAAACACCATATAAAGAAATTATTACAAGTTATGTAACAGTTGAAATTAAATATAGCTATCTTGCCAATGAATGTTCATGGGTATAATTTACCTATAAGAAGAAAAATATTGTCAATTTGCTTCAAATATATTCAGTATATATTTGTATATACTGTATACAGGAGACACACACTGTATACAGGAAAAACAAAATTTTTCAGACAAGCTAACCAAGTTGTAGGCAAAAGTATAGTAGGCCAATGCAATCAGTAAGAAAGCAGGGTTAACAAACTAATATCATACAAAGTATGATTACAATCCAAAGAAAATTAAACACAAACATGAAGGATGGTTTTTAATATTAAAGGACGTTCACAATTAATGAATAGCAATTATGAATACCTAGGCAACAAAATAACACAGCAATCCTTATAAAGTGAAAAGTACAACATGCATGGAGACACAGAGAAAACATGCTAATAGGAGACTTTAAGACATTTGAAACAGGTTATATTGACAAAAGTAAGGGTGTGGAAAATCATAAGTTAACCTAAAGTTATGTTAAACTTCAGTTTTATAGTATATTGACTTTATACCCTGACATAGATGATACATGTTTCTCTCGAGCGCAAGGCGAATGTTAAAAAATATTAGATAAGAAAACATCAGCAGAAATATCAAATGTTACAAGTCACACTATTGACTTACAATGGAATAAAACTGGAAATTATTAAAACCCTGAAAGGTCCTTGCACCTGTATAATTCTTCATCAAAAGGGGAACTATAATGTAAAATCATAATTTAAAAAAATCATGTAATTGTAAAATTACATAATTTCCAAAAAATGAAAACATTACATATTAAAACAAGTAGGATACACCTATAGCAGTGATAAGAGTTTGTGGTAATAATTTCCTTCTTATCAATAAGAATAAAAAATAGATCAATGAAATTCGAAAAGCAAAAGTTAGAAGAACCACTAATGTAAGCTAGAAGAAAGTACAAGGAAAGAAATGATAGCAGAAACTCTTGAGAAGAACAATAGGAAGACAGTAGATCTTATTAAATAAAGCTGGTAATTCAGAAACATTAACAAAATAGACAAATCTATAGGTAACAAATGTAGATAACATAAGAAACAGATGAGTCACAAATATATAAAATCAGACATGGCAAGAGTGAAATCAACAGTCAGGGAAATTTTAAAACACCTTCATACTATCTTGCAGACTTTTCAGCTGGATGCAACAGGCTATTTTCAAGGGAGATGCAGTTTACCCAATTGACATATTTAAAGGTAGAAAACTTAGACAAATTGCCCTGAAAGAAACTGAGAAAGTTATCAAGGAACTACTACCTAACAAGTAGCATGTCCTAGTGGGAATTCACAATGGATTTCTAGCAAGCTTCCAAAAGCACATGGTTTCAATGCTCTATGAATTCCAGAACATTGAAAATGAAGGAAAACCTGCTAAGGTTTTTTTTTTTTTAAGTTTGAAAAATATGGAACGCTTCACGAATTTGTGAAGGGACCATGCTAATCTTCTCCGTATCGTTCCAATTTTAGTGTATGTGCTGCCGAAGCGAGCACTGATAAGGTTTTCATGAAGAAAGTATAACACTGATAAATAAACTTGATCAAGACAGTAAAAAAATATTTACAGATCAATATTGCCAATGACTACTGATGCAAAAATTCAAAATAAAATATAGTGAACAGAATCCAGTACTACTGTAAGAAAGCAATACACAATGACCTAGTGAGTTTATTTTAGGAATGTGAGGTTCATAATTTGAAAATCTGTTAATATAAAACACCTAAAACATCGAAGGTTGAACCCACAGATACTGAAAATATTTTAAGAAAATTCAACACCTATTCCCGATAAAATGCACTCAAGCAAATAGGATTTGATGGATACTTTTTTAAAAAATGATAAAGTATATATATATATATACCCTATTCCTGAGGCTTGCATCTTCCTTAGTGGGGAAATACTAGAGGCATTTCTAATAATATCAGAAACTAGTAGGGAAAGTATTTGAGAATAATTTTACTATTTTCTAGTATATTTTCTCTAAGTCTGAAATTATGTCAAAATATAATATTTGCAAATATGGAGAACAAGGTTACTAATGCCTATTTTCTTTATCAGGAACTGAGGCAGATATTTCTAGCTGTCTACCCAATATCTATTTCTCCTATCTTTCCTCCAAAAGTATTTCTTTATAGGGAGCTCTGAGATAAAATACCTTTCTTGTAACCCAATTCTGTCCCCAAAGATAAAATGGAAGTTTCTGGATAGGACTTCTAGGAAAATTCCCCATAAGGAGCAGGCTTGGTTGATATCACCCTCAAGCCTTTTGTCCTACTATAATCTTCCTGCTGGGGGGCAGCAACTTCATTGTATTGACAGGGAGAAAAGTCTCAGCAGAAGATGAAGGAACAGATACAAAGGATGCTTGAGCCCCTGCCAAAATCACTGAGTCAGTATATGAGCCACTGATGGCCAATTTCTGGGTGTTTTGTGTAATAGAAATAATCCCCTTCCATACTTAGGCCACAGCTGTCTGGGTTTACTGTTTCCTGAAGCTGCAGGAATTTTATAGTTTTTTTTTTCCATGTAGGTATGACATGGACTTTAAATGTCAGTTTCTTCAGAGGAATGAGAATATTAAAATAGTTAAGAACCACCACTCAACACAAAGATGCGGGATTAAATCCCAAATTGCCTCTCAAAACAAAAGCTTTAGAGAGTTCACACTATGCTAAAAATCTCTCCAGTACCTTGGGAAAAACAATGCAAAAAGCTTAGATGATGCTTTCATCCTTGATGTTTTATCAACTGAACACTTTTTTTCTGAGAAATTATGTGCAACATACTCTGGAAAACAGAAATGTGGCTCAGTAGTTCACAGGGATCCTCTAATCCTTCCAGCAAATAAATAGAAATGTAAGTGCTTTAAATAAAAGACACTGGTGACATTATGATAAAAGTGTCATTGAGCTGTATGGACAGTGGTAAGACTCCTATATAAACCCAAAGATATGGACTGGATTAAGTGGAGGGGAATTCATGGAGGAGGTGGTATGTGGTAGCAAAAAGATAAAACTTAGATCATTGGAAATGCTAGATGGAAGGCATTTTTGGCAAAATAAATGCCATATACCAATGGGTAGAATTTATAAAGTGCCAGTTAGGGACAGTAAGGCAGCCAGTTCCTTTGGAGTATAATTTTTTTTTTATTGTAAGTTCTTCAGAGATATAGTCTGCTTGAAGCAGAATTTTGGAGTTATCTAATGTATACCATTAACTAGAGGAAGATCAGAGAACCAAACAGGATGATGAAATTAGTAATCGTAATCATAGGTGGAGGAGTGAGAACAAACAAGACATATTCAAGAGCTAATTCTTTTTTTGTGTGTGTGTGTGGCCTAGTATGTGATCTATTCTGGAGAACATTCCATGTACACTTCAGAAAAATGTATATCCTGCTGCTTTTGGATAGAGTGTTCTGTAGATACTTGTTAAATCCATCTGATCTAATGTATTGTTCAGTGCCTCTGTTTCCTTATTTATTATCTGTCTGGTTGATCTATTGATGTGAGTGGTGTGTTAAAGTTTCCTAAAATGAAGGTGTTGCAATCTATTTCCCCTCTTTAATTCTGTTAGTATTTGTTTTACATATTTAGATGTTCATATGTTGGGTGAGTAGGTATTTATAATGGTTATATCTTCTTGTTGGACTGACCTCTTTATCATTATGTAATGTCCTTCTTTGTCTCTTGTTAATTTTTCTGTTCTGAAATCAATTTTGTCTGATATAAGTACTGCTAGTCCTGCTTTTTTTCTCCCTATTATTTGCATGAAATATCTTTTTCCATTCTTTCACTTTGAGTCTGCGTATGTCTTTGGGTTTGAAGTGAGTCTCTTTAGGCAGCATATAGATGGGTCTTGTTTCTTTATCCATTCTGCCACTTTATGTCTTTTGATTGGTATATTCAGTCCATTTACATTTAAGGTTATTATTGATAGGTATGTACCTATTGCCATTTTATTATTTGTTTTCTGGTTGTTTTTATAGCTCTTCTCTGTTCCTTTCTTCCTTCTCCTGTTATTTGATGGTTTTATTTAGTGTTGTGATTAGATTCCTTTAACAATTTTGTTTGTGTTTCGATTAAAGGCTTTAGGTTTGTGGTTACCATAAGATTCAAGGATAGCTTCCTGACTACGAAACAGTCTATATTCAGTTGGTGATTGTCCTATTTCAAACACAATCTAAAATGACTTCATTTTTCTTCTTTCTTCTCCTCCACACTTTATGTATTAGATGTTATAATCTGAACTTGTGTTTCCGTTGACTGATTTTGTGTATAGTTGGTTTTATTACTTTTGTTTTGTTTTAATTTCATAATTGCTTTATAAATAATTGGTCTACTACCTTTACTGTGGGTTTATTTTCACTGGTGAAAACTATTTAGCCTTAGGAACCTTTCCATCTACAGCAGTTCCTTTAACATATCCTGTAATGTTTGTTCTGTGGTTATAAATTCCCTGAGCCTTCATTTATCTGGGAATTGTTTGATCTCTTTTCAAATTTGAGTGATAATCTTGCTAGGTAGATTCTTGGTTGAAGGTTCTTCTGTTTCAGTACATTAAATATTTCATGCTATTCCCTTCTGGCCTGTAAAGTTTCTGCTGAGAAGTCTGCTGTAGCCTGATGAGGTTTCCTTTATAAGTAACCATTTTTCTCTCTCTGGCTGCTTTCAATACTCTCTTCTTATCCTTAGTCTTTGTCATTTTAATTATTATATGTCTTGGTGTTGTCTTCCTAGAGTTCCTTTTGTTAGGGGTTCTCTGTGCTTTCATGACCTGAGTGCCTGAGTGTCTATTTTCTTCCTCTGGTTTGGAAAGTTTTCAGTGATTGTTTCCTCAAAGAGACTTTCTATCTCTTTGTCTCTCTCTTCTCCTTCTGGTACACCTATTATGTGAATATTGTTGCACTTGGATTGGTCACACAGCTCTCATCATTCTTTCATTCCTAGAAATTCTTTTTTTCTCTCTCTTCCTCAGTTTCACTGTGGTCCTATTCTCTAATTTCTATCTCATTGACTGTCTCCTCTGCTTGCAGTAATCTTTTCTTAAATGCCACCATTTTAAGTTTCATTTCAGTTACTGTGTTCTTTAGTTCTGAGTGGCTCTTTTTCAGCTTCAAGAGCTATTTCTAAGGAAAAATGACCTTGTTTGTGCCTTGTCAGATTGAGGGGCAGGTCATAAGCTTCTTCAAGGTTTCTGATATAATTTCTTGTAAAAAATAGTTGAGACATTGACAAAAATTGGTACTGGAAATTGATCTCTTTTCTTGGAGAAAAATGAGGGGTAAGAATATGAGGATGGAGTTGAAGTTAATTTTGCAATGTTGAGATTTTGAGCAGCTGTGGAAGCATCCAGCACTTACTTGGTGAGACCAAATCTGGAGGGTGGAAGAAAAGTCAGGCCTATGGATACAGACTTGAGTGTCATGTAAATGGAAATGGCAGTTAAAATTGTGTGGATGGTGAATTGTAATGTAAAAAGGATGGAATATGGGGGAGTAGACGTCTGAGAACTAAGCAGAAGGCAATGCTATTTGTAGAAAAGAATAAGAAACCTGTGGAGAAAACAGTTGGAGAAACATCACCTAATCAGGTAAGACATTTCTCCCAATGTTGGAATATAGGTCCCTTACTAACTGAGTTATTGGCTAGGGCCCCTGAAGTGATTATGTCCCATAGTCTATATTTTAAGCTAGATAATGCCAAACATGAACTCCAAACTTGAAAAAAAAATCTATGCAACCCTTTTTCTAGATGTGGTAAGAAACACAGAAACTTAATTTTAATTATTTTTGTAGATTGTATTCTGTTTAGTGTTCATTCAAACCAGTGTATCCTTAGATCAAATTTATGAGAATAAAGGATTTTGTGCCAACTATACATGAGACATTTTGAACAACATATATATTGTGTTCATGTAAATATTACAGAATTAGAGCAAAATGTTAAGGATTACACTATAGAAAATTTATAGTGTTACTTTTACTTCCGTAACATAGCACTGGTCATCACTGATGTATTTTCTGCCTGGTCCTTGGCTAGCAATGATGTTGCTGAAAACATTGTTATTCCTATGGATGAAAAACAAAAGCATTAAATGATTCACCGTGCAGATCCAGGAAGATAATACAGGCAGAAGCAGGAGTTTTGCGAACTCCAAATATCATTCTCCAACCAATAGAACACATTCAGGAGATTTAGAGCATCAAGATGTTTGATTTCTTTTATTTTCATTAAGGCATAAGGAAATGGCAGTAATTTTAATATTTGTAGCATAATTTTAATACCATTACTTCCAACTCACCGAGGAGAAATTCTATCTGTATTAGTTACAACATCTGAATACAAAGTACATAAAAATACAATTTTTAATAAATAAAGACTCTCAAAGATTACGAAGATAACTCTAAAACAATAGTTTAGAAACTATATTTCCTTGGAGTGCCAGGTTTCCTTATCACTGCTGCACTGGTGGTGGGATAGGACAGGCTGGTAGAACACCACCATTTTCATCTGTATAATATGTTGTCTTTTCCTGTATGATGTCATTTAAAGAAAATCAATAAACTAGCTTTCTAAACATATGGAATAGAGATAAAATAATCCATTCAATGACCTTTCTACTAGCTCTGTTATCCATATTGGTTATGGGTGAATTTTTAAATGCATTCTTTTCTAATTTGGGGTGGTATTTTCCTGCATCCCTGTTTGACTAGCAACTTGTTATCAGCTTATAGCTTGTGAATTTTTTTTAATGAGAAGATATTCATCAGAATTCCTACTCTTCAGCTTCTTGGAAACTTCATTGACTCTTAAAGATATTTTTTACTTTCTCCTAATTTAAGTCTGCAATATTGTTGTTTTAAATTCTGAGCTGCAAATTTGAGGTTTAAGCATAGAACTTGCAACTTGTAATAATGATATAAGGCTATGAATTTGTATTAAGGACAACTTTGGTTTTCCTTCATAATTTTATCATATAGTATTCTCATTGATGCTTTTTCTAATTGGTAGATTATTGCCATTTTATATCCTCTTTGTTCTGAATATTACATAAGTAAGTGTTTTAACTTTGTGGTTTTTTAAAAGAAAGTTTAATATAATAAGGGGTATTTAAATTTCTAGTTTAATTGAATTTTGGTCAGTGATTTCAACTTGTATAACTCTGCTTTTTGATATGAGGTTTCCTTAGGGTCTACTGTTAATCAACTTGTATATATATTTGATGGAGGCCTAAAATGTCCTCTGGCAGATTATAATTATCACCATATCAAACTTAATATTTATGTTATTCAGATCCTCTCCATATTTTGTCCACTTTTTCTCTTAATGACTAAGGGTGAGATATTTAAAGAATAAGTTACAAATAATTAGCCATACTAGGTATCTTTTGTTTGCCCATGCATTGTTATCATTAAAATTAAACTAATCATCAGCATTTAAAAACCAGGACATTTGATATAACATCCAGATTTCTGACTTCTTTTGGAAAACTAGAAAATCTGCTAAACCTGCATCTTCATTGCCACACACAAATATTCAACTTTAGCTGAGAAGTGTTTGCCCTCTTAAGATGATGCTTTGACTTTGGCCTACCCCCACACTTCAGGTCAAAGCCTCTGACTAGGAATATGAGTTGCCATTTATCATTATTCTTGCTCTGTTATAGTAGAGTGCAGGAAACTGGGAAAAAAAGTCAACCACCAGAAGTGGCAAGTCAAAAGACCAACTGAGAAGGCATTATATTAAGGAAAAAAAATCTTAAAATCTAACCTTCTTTATTCATTTATGTGACATATTTAGCCACTGTAGGAATATATTTAGAATCCTTATAACAATGTCTTTCAATTTTTTCCTATATTTTAGTCAATTTTATTGAGATATAATATGTACTCACATGTACAATTTGATGATATATACAACTATATCTATAAAACTACCTGTGGTGTTTTAACACTAGGCCATGAAAATAGATTCATTACCAGAAGTTTCCTTGTCTCCCTCTGCTGTCCACTTCTCCTCTTCCTCTGCACCAAACAACTACTTATCTATTTTCTATCATTATAGCTTTGGTTTCATTTTCCAGAATTGTATATAAATGAAATCACATAGGATGTATTCTCTTTTTTTGCCTGTTTTTTTTAATGTAGCACATTAACTTTGAGATTCATCCATACTTTTCCTAGTATTTTTTTCCTTTTTCCTTTATATTACTGAGAGTTATTCCATTGTTTGAATATATGGCAATTATTTTCCCCATTCTTCCATTGAAAGATATTTCTTCCCCACATTTAAAAAATATTATAAATTTGTTAATGTTCATGTACATATCTTTGTGTGAGCATCTGCTTTCATTTCTCTTAACTAAATACCTAGGTCTGGAATGACTGGGTTATATTTTAGGTATATATTTAACTTTTTAGAAAACTGCCAAGCCTCTCAAATTGGTTGTACAATTTTACATTAACATTAACAGTGTATGAGAGTTCCACTCGGTCCAGATCCTTGCCAACAGTCTTTACAATTTTAGCTGTTCTCTGTTATGTAGTGGTATCACATTGTGGCTGTAATTTCCCTGATGACAAAGGATGTTGAGTATCTCTTAATGTGTGTATTGGGAAATGTCTGTTCAAAACTTTTGTCCATTTTTATTTTGCTTCTTCTAATGCAGTTTTAAGACTTTGTATATATAAACTGAAAGACCGTTGACAGATATGTAAATTGTGAATATTTTCTCCCATTCTTTGGATTGCCCTTTCATCTTCCCATATTTATATTTTTGCTTTATATGTTTGCTATGTTGTTTGCTTCTCACATGTTCATGTATCCTATCTCAACTATATTACATCATCAGTATAATAGAATCCTCTTGTTACTATTTTATTATTTCTTTTAATAAGTATTTTATTTAATTTCTATTATTTTATTGGTATTTTTAACTTTCATGTTTTATGTCTTCAGAAACTTTATAAATTGAATTTTATTTTTAATATAATATGAAAATGTTTCTCTTTCAATACTAGTTTTAACTATTACACCTATTGTCAAAACTAATACTGGGTATTTTTTATATGAACATTTATATTTGTTGAATACTCCATTCACTAATATTAAAAATAAAATATTAACCACTAAAACTATGAAAATATTTTCCACTGTTACAATTTTTCTCCATTCTGATCTAACCTCTTCTTTTCCTATTATGATCTGTACTTTTAGACTTAGACTCTTGATTTGAAATTTTGTTGTACATAGCTTTCAATTATTTTATACATGTTCTTTGCTAACCTAACAATAGAGAAATAACTGTTCAACATTGTTTATAAAATTGTAAAATGTTATATATAATATGGGTAAATGGCAGCATTTTCAGAATCTCCTATCTGGCCTTAGACCATTTACATATCAATAGGTGTTTACTGCTGCAGTCTCCTGCAGCCTTCCGGGACAAGGGATGGAGAGATAACAGCTATTCTCTCCTCCCCTCTGTTCCTGGTATATAATTGGTCTGGCATTTGCCAGTCAACAAGGACCCACCAATGGAGTTCCTCCTAGAAGGGGGGTGTAGGAAGTACAAAGTGCACTGTGAGGTCAGAGTGCAAGTGGCAGCTAGAGTAGACAGACCGCACTGGGTCTAGCTAGCAGATTCAAGCAAGCTGTGAACAATAAAAAGTGTCTCCCAACCTATCCTTTCCCTTGACTTACTTCAGTTTCATCAATTTCTTAGAGGATTCTCCCAGGCTGGGAACATCCTTCCCCGTGAATCTGCATACAGTATTTATAATATCACTTCATGTTTTCATTTAAAATTTTCCTCATTTCATATAATTGGCTATTTGTGTGTGAGGGAAGGTAAAGATGAATTGGGTGATGTTTTAAGTATTTGAGTATCTGAGAAAGATTTTCCATTGCTTTCTCTCATGGGCTACAGTTTACTCATAAACTTAACAGGAATTACTAGGTGTTAGACTTATCTTTAGATAAATATTTCTTTATTGTCTTCTTCATTGTGCATAAACAAACAATTTCTTGAGAAATTTCTTCCATCAAAAATTCTTATTATGCTTTGCTGCTTTCATTTTTTCTTGGCACTTGACATTTAGATATTGTATAATATATGGTGCATACATTTGGATAAGGTACATTTATAGCTTGGTTAATTTTAATGAGCAATCTTGTATGGTACTGACAGAACTCTTCCAAATTATTCTTTCTTTTCTTTTTCTCTAGCAGGTGTTCTAACCTTTGAATATTACTTTTGTCCTTTTATCCTCTCTATGTCATCTGTTATTAGAAATGGCAACAAAACTCTCAAAAACTTTAAGAAATCTACCAGTTGATTATTTTATTTTACCTTAGTGTAATATCATTCTAGGTAACATTGAAGAAATCAGAAACGTTAATGTTAATAATATTATATAGACACAGTGCATTGTAAATAATATAATCAATCATAATTACAGACATTTCAGAGGTTGAGAGTAGTTGCTCTTTCTAGATAAAAACTGTATCAGTTCTGGATGCTTCATAAGACTTTTTTGCAAGGAATGTTTATGATGTAAAACAATTAATTTTTCCTCCAACTGCAAAAGAAGAGGACATATTCCTTATGTAAATATCTTGATAAAAGAAGAATGTATGGTTTTAAAGTAAGTGCTAGAATTCCACTAGCATTAGTAGAATAAGAGATGGAGCTGAAAAACTAACATCAAATGAGAGGTCAGAATTAGATTATTAAGAAATGGAATATGAGGCACATAATGCTACAAATATACACATTTTAAAAAATGCTACTGATCTCTAGGCTGGCTCTTCATTACCTCTCTTCATGTATATCTTATTTTTTTTCTCATAATTTCAGTTGTTATTTTGTTTTAATTCTGAGAGGTTTGAAATTTGTCTTCCATATAACATTATATTTTCAGCAATGCAAAATATACTTTTTTTGCTCCCCCTGCTGATCTTAATTCTAGTGTTGCATTTAAATTTTAGTACTTTCTAATCTTACCCAACTTCCTGTTCATTTCTGCCTCTATCTTGGTTCTAGTTAGCTTTTCTTTACTTTTTTATCATCTAGCCTAGTATATTTTTTCAGAATAGAGCTTTTCTTTATTGAGCATTGTGCCTTCATTTATGTTGTAGATTCTCTACATAACCTCATGCAGATTGTTTCTGAAACAGGACAGGCCTATGTATAGAGGCAGTATTCGTTAACAGATTAAATGGTTAGTTTTACCTTGTTGCTTCTGCTTTTTCATCTATGAATTAATGCAGTCCCCATTATATATTACCCTGAAGGAGAGAGAGATATTCAGAGCTCCATGCCAAATCCCTGGTAAGTTTCTTGGTGTGATTCTGCTAGTCTGACAAGAGATCTTCTCTTCCCGCTGTTTCCTAGTTATCTATTGCCAGTGGACTACTCACAAGAGAGCATGGTGTATTATTTCTCTTTGTCCATCCCAGCATGCACAAACCTCCTGGAAAGCAATACTACCACAGCTCTCCTTCTTATCACCCATTCTTATCACCAAGGTCTTATTCAAGGTGTGTTGTTCTGCTCACTTCCACACCAAATATGTCACATTTCTAGGAGTTCTATGCATCAAGTAGGTACAAAAACAGGACACTGATGAGAATAGCAGGGACCAGAAATGTCTTTGTCTGTCTCAAGCTGATTTGAGCAGTAACTAGGTGACTCTACCATAGATAAGAGAAATCCTGTATCTTGGAAGTAACGGTCTGCAGTGCTCTTGGGTGGAAATTTCCCATGTTTTCTTTTACTGGCTCTTCTATTTCAGACACATTTTCTCCCTTTTCTTAGTCAAAATTCTTCCAGGTGTATTATAAGCAGCTGTTTAATATTGTGCTGCTCTGCTTTGCATCTCTCAGCCTTCTTTGAATATTTTAATAAGTGGATGAAGGAAGGAAAAACAATTTCTCCCTATTATCTGCTTTTTAAATTAAGAAGCCTCAAAATTCCTTTCATGATCTTAGTAAGTTATAGGTTCACTGGTAACTAGGTTCACCTCTTGTGGACCATGACACCACAGCACAAGTCTGTACATTGAACTAGAACCAAGTGAAACCTTCAGAAGACATATGAAGGCAGCACACATCTTATTCAGGACTTGGTCCCATGACATATTGTATTACAGGTATCACATGTGGTAAAGCTAACAAAAATCCCTACAACTCTCCAATAGGCAGTGGTTCAGGGCAATTAAGTCTAGACTATTTTGCAGAGAAATGGGATCATTAGAGGGAGATTTTTCACTTCTTGCTAAAAAGAATAGTGGGTAAGAAAATTGTTTTGGGGGATCAGAAATGGACCTAATGGCATGCAAAGTATGAAAATTTGGCATGTAAAAACCTTGACTGGTGTGGTTTGAAGAAATGAATGCTGATATCATTGTTATGCCATCTAGTATACCACATAGGACATAATCATAAGATGCTGTTAGCATCATCAGATGTTGCATGACACACTTCTAGAATGTGTAACAATGATTAACAAGTACCTTGCAAAAATCTTGATGGACTCTTGTCTTTCTGTCCATTCCCACTCCACCAATTATGTATTTCCATGGTGGTGTTTGTATTTCTTCTCTTGCCCTGATTTGTCTGGAATCAGGATCCATAGTAGATGGCAGAAGACAAGGAAGGAATAGAAATGAGAGAAAACAAGAAGTGTTGCCTGTTAGTAACATGATGCTAACATTGAGATTGCTTAGTTACCCGAGAGCAGTGAGCCGGTGTAATGGTCATCTGTGTACATAGTAACCTGACCTGTGTAGCGACCCCCGGGAAAGTTGCTGCAAACCCCAGGATACTGGGGACATTTTTCATGACTGCCCTTAGCAAACGCTTGCCCGAGCTCTCCAGAAAAGAAGAGTGGCAGAAATGTGTGTCAGTAAACACAGTATGCTGGTGTCAGAGAGGATCTGACAGTGCATCTGGCTCGCTCTTTTTATTTTACAAATCAGGAAATTGAAACCTGGGCAGGAAAAGGGACTTCTCCAAGATCAAGTGTGAGTTTAAGGACACATTCTGGGCCTGAATCTGACTGTTGCGTTCTGGTGAAGCACCCTTCCATTTCACCACACTGCTTCTGCCGGGACAGCTCCATCGGAAAAGGCAAAGAAAAAATGCCTTTAAATATTACAAAGTGCACATTATTTGAGAAAGTAAACAGACAGTTAAAGGAAAGAAAATTCCTTCTTTATGTTTAGAAGGAGAAATGAAGAGGAGGCAAAAAGGAGAATATTTTTATCTCACCTTTCAAATCTCTTTTTATTTATATATAAAATGTCCAGGGAATCTTTTTAGAGCAGAAATTACATGAAACCTAGTATAGTGCTTTTTTTTCCTTAGGAGTCATCGTCCAGTTCTTGGCATGGCAAACATCAATTTCTGTTTTAAACAGTCTAAGAATTTCAGCTCTTTTGCCATGTAAAAACCACACATTTGAATAAATAAGTGCTGAAGAATAAATGCTGATATTGATCACAACTCTTATTTTAGCTTATTACATGTACCGTTATGATATTGTTTAAATTATTTTTTTGTGGTGACACAAATAGATAAACATGTGGATTTAACTCTTATTCATTTATTTGAATTTAAGATCACTGTTTTCATCTTTTCTGAATCAGGTTACTAATTAGCATCAGGAGTGTGTTTGAAATATTTCCCAGAACTCTTGGTTTCATTAGGATGGATGAAAAAGGCTCTGAACTTGATAAAAGTATTTTAATTACTATTTTCCTAATTAAAAGGCAGCTTTTGTGGAGGAGAGAGGTGGGCTCTGCCTTCTTTATTTGTCATAAAGTAAAATATTTGTTCTAACTTCTTCTGACGGAAGGAGAAAGATCTCTTCCTGGCCCGCTAATATGCTTTGAATCCACCCATTGTACAATTCAAAGGAGCAGAAGCTTTGAGAAGCCCTCGGCATAAAGATGTTGCCTCCCAAGAACTTTCTCCTCTCCCAGAAAGGACTCTGGATGCTGAGTCTTGGGCACATGGACTAAATGCCAGACTCTTGGGAAGAGCAAAGCCTTGAAGCTCACATTGATATAAAATTCAAGTCCAAGAATGGCAGAAATCCGTTCTATTTGGCTTTAGTATCTATGGAGAATTTAACGGAAGAGGGAAAGGTGTCTTATTTAGGTTATTTTCCTGTGAGCTAAGTTTTTGGGATCCAGTTATGTTTCTGTGTGACTCTGGCAAGTAAATGAACCTCTCTCATACTGTGTTTTTTTTTTTTATCTGAAAAGGAGTTAACAGCGCTGTTTGATTTGTTTTTCTAGGAAAAATGAGGTATTTGTAAAAGTACTTTGCTAAACTAACAAGGCTTTGCAAATTATTGTTATTCTTTAATCTGTGTCCTTGGAGTCCTTTTTTTAAAAATTAAGGTATTATTGATATGCACTCTTATGAATGTTTTACATGTAAAACAACACAGTTACTACATTCACCCATATTATCAAGTCCCCACCCATACCCCTTTGCAGTCTGTCCATCAGTACAGTAATATGCAACAGATTCACTGTTTTCCTTCTCTGTGCTACACTGGCTTCCCCATGACCCCCCACACACCATAGGTGCCAATCATAATACCCCTCAATCCCCTTCTCCCCCATTCCCCATTCACCCACCTCCACACCTCCCCTTTGGTAACCGGCAGTCTCTTCTTGGAGTCTGTGAGTCTGCTGCTGTTTTGTTCCTTCAGTTTTTCTTCATTGTTATACTCCACAAATGAGGGAAATCATTTGGCACTTGTCTTTCTCCACCTGGCTTATTTCACAGAACATAATGTCCTCCAGCTCTATCCATGTTGTTGCAAATGGTAGGATTTGTTTCTTTCTTATGGCTGAATAATATTCCATTGTGTATATTTACTATCTCTTCTTTATACATTCATCTACTGATGGACATTTAGGTTGCTTCCATAATTTAGCTATTGTAAATAGTGCTGCGATAAACATGGGGTGCATATACATTTTTGAATCTGAGAATTTGTATTCTTTGGGTAAATTCTTAGGAGTGGGACTCCGGGGTCAAATGGTATTTCTATTTTGAGTTTTTTGAGGAACCTCCATATTTCTTTCCACAATGGTTGAACTAGTTTACATCCCCACCAGCAGTGTAGAAGGGTTGCCCTTTCTTTGCATCCTCACCAATATTTGTTGTTCTTTGTCTTTTCAATGCTGGCCATCCTAACTGGTGTGAGGTGATATCTCATTGTGGTTTTAATTTGCATTTCCCTGATGATTAGTGATGTGGAGCATCTTTTCATGTGTCTATTGACCATCTGAATTTGTTCTTTGGAGAAGAGTCTCTTCATATCCTCTGCCCATTTTTTAATCAGATTATTTGCTTTTTTGGGTGTTGAGGCATGTGAGTTCTTTATATATTTTGAATGTTGACACCTTGTCAGGTATGTCATTTAAAAATATATTCTCCCATATTGTAGGATGCCTTTTTGTTCTGTTGATTGTGTCCTTTGATGTCCTTTGATTGTGTCTGTTGATTGTGTCCTTTGATTGTGGCCTTTTAGTTTGATGTAGTCCCATGTGTTCATTTTTTATTTTGTTTCCCTTGCTCGAGGAGATGCATTCAGGAAAAAGTTGTTCATGTTTATGTTGAGGAGATTTTTGTCTATGTTTTCTTCTAAGAGTTTTATGGTTTTCTGACTTACATTCAGGTCTTTGATTCATTATGAGTTTACTTTTGTGTATGGAGTTAGACAGTAATCCAGTTTCATTCTCCTACATGAAGCTGTCAGGTTTTGCCAATACCAGTTGTTGAAGAGGCTGTCATTTCCACATTGTAGGTCCATAGCTCCTTTATTGTATATTAATTGACCATATATGGTTGGGTATATATCTGGGCTCTCTAGTCTGTTCCATTGGTCTATGGGTCTGTTCTTGTGACAGTACCAAATTGTCTTGATTACTGTGGCTTTGTAGGAGAGCTTGAAGTTGGGGAGCATAATTCTCCCAGTTTTATTCTTCCTTCTCAGGATTGCTTTGGCTATTCGGGGTCTTTTGTGGTATCATATGAATTTTAGGATGATTTTCTCTAGTTTGTTGAAGAATGCTGTTGGTATTTTGATAAGAATTGCATTGAATCTATAGATTGCTTTAGGCAGGATGGCCATTTTGACAGGATTAATTCTTCCTATCCATGAGCACAGTATGTGTTTCCATTTATTGGTATCTTCTTTAATTTCCCTCATGAGTGTTTTGTAGTTTTCAGAGTATAGGTCTTTCACTTCCTTCATTAGGTTTTTTCATAGGTATTTTTATTCTTTTTGATGCAATTATCAATGGAATTGTTTTTCTGATTCCTCTTTCTGCTAGTTCATTGTTAGTGTATAGGATGCCACAGATTTCTGTTAATTAATTTTGTATCCTGAAACTTTGCTGAATTCAGATATCAGATCTAGTAGTTTTGGAGTGAATTCTTTAGGTTTTTTTTAATGTACAATGTCATGTCATCTACAAACAGGGACAGTTTAACTTCTTCCTTACCAATCTGGATGCCCTTTATTTCTTTGTGCTAATTGCCGTGGTGAGGACCTCCAGAACTATGTTGAATAAAAGTGGAGAGAGTGGGTATCCTTGTCTTGTTCCCAATCTTAAAGGAAAGGCTTTCAGCTTCTCGCTATTAGTATGATGTTGGCTGTGGGTTTATCATATATGGCCTTTATTATGTTGAGGTATTTGCCCTCTATACCCATTTTGATGAGAGTTTTTATCATGAATGAAAGATGAATTTTGTGAAATCCTTTTTTGGCATCTATTGAGATAATCATGTTGTTTTTCTCCTTTTTGTTGATATGGTGGATGATGTTGTTGGATTTTCTAATATTGTACCATCCTTGCATCCCTGGAATAAATCCTACTTGATCATGGTGGATGATCTTTTTGATGTATTTTTGAATTTGGTTTGCTAATATTTTGTTGAGTATTTTTGCATCTATGTTCATCAGGGATATTGGTTTGTAATTTTCTTTTTTTGTGGTGTCTTTGGTGGTTTTGGTATTAGAGTGATGCTGGCTTCATAGGATGAATTTGGAACTATTCCTTCCTCTTTTACTTTTTGGAAAGCTTTAAGGAGTATGGATATTAGGTCTTCACTAAATGTTTGATAAAATTCAGTGGTGAAACTGTCTGGTCCAGGAGTTTCGTTCTTAGGTAGTTTTTGATTACCAATTCAATTTCAATACTGGTAATTGGTCTGTTCACATTTTCTGTTTCTTCCTGTTTCAGCCTTGGGATGTTGTATTTTTCTAGAAAGTTGTCCATTTCTTCTAGGTTATTCAGTTTGTTAGTATATAATTTTTCATAGTATTCTCTAATAATTCTTTGTATTTTTGTTGTGTCTGTAGTGATTTTTCCTTTCTCATTTCTGATTTTGTTTATGTGTGTAGACTCTCTTTTTTTCTTGGTAAGTCTGGCTAGAGGTTTATCTCTTTTGTTTATTTTCTCAAAGAACCAGCTCTTTCTTTCATTGATTCTTTCTATTGTTTTATTCTTCTTGATTTTATTTCTGCTCTAATCTTTATTATATCCCTCCTTCTGCTGACTTTCGGCATCATTAGTTCTTTTTTCTCTAGTTTCATTAATTGTGATTTTACACTGTTCATTTGGGACTGTTCTTCTTTCCTGAGGTAAGCCTGTATTGCAATATACTTTACTCTAATTACAGCCTTTGCTGTGTCCCGCAGATTTTGCGGTGTTGAATTATTGTTGTCATTTATCTCCATATATTGTTTGATCTCTGTTTTTATTTGGTCATTGATCCATTGGTTATTTAGGCATTTTGCGAAGCCTCCATGTGTTTGTGGGATTTTTCATTTTCTTTGCATAATTTATTTCTAGTTTCATACCTTTGTGGTCTGAGAAACTGGTTGGTACAGTTTCAATCTTTTTGAATTTACCAAGGCTCTTTTGGTTGCCTAGTATATGATCTGTTCTTGAAAATGTTCCATGTGCACTTGAGAAGAATGTGTATCCTGTTGCTTTTGGATGTAGAGTTCTGTAGATGTCTGTTAGGTCCATCTGTTCTAATGTGTTGTTCAGTGCCTCTGTCTCCTTACTTATTTTCTGTCTGGTTAATCTGTCCTTTGGAGTGAGTTAAGTGTTGAAGTCTCCTAGAATGAATGCATTGCATTCTATTTCCCCTTTTAATTCTGTTAGTATTTGTTTCACATATGTAGGTGCTCTTCTGTTGGGTGATAGATATTTCTAATGGCTATATCTTCTTGTTGGACTGACCCCTTTATCATTCTGTAATGTCCTTCTATGTCTCTTGTTACTTTCTTTGTTTTGAAGTCTATTTTGTCTGATACAAGTACTGCAACTCCCTATTAGTTACATGAAATATCTTTTTCCATCCCTTTGCTTTATTCTATGTATGTCTTTCTGTTTGAAGTGAGTCTCTTGTAGGCAGTGTATAGATGGGTCTTTATCCATTCAGTGACTCTATGTCTTTTGATTGGTGCATTCCGTCCATTTACATTTAGGGTGATTATCGATAGGTATGTACTTATTGCCATTGCAGGCTTTAGATTCGTGGTTACCAAAGGTTCAAGGTTAACCTCCTTACTATCTAAGAATCTAACTTAATTCATTTAGTATGCTAATATAAACACCATCTAAAGATTCTTTTTATTCTCCTCCTTTTTCTTCCTCCTCCATTCATTATATATTATGTATTATATTCTGTACTCTTTGTCTACCCCTTGACTGACTTTGGGGGTAGTTGATTTAATTTTTTATTTGATGAATAATTAATTGTTCTACTTTATTTACTGTGGTTTTATTACCTCTGATGACAGCTATTAAATCTTAAGAACACTTTCATCTATTGCAGTCCCTCCAAAATACACTGTAAAGATGGTTTGGGGGAGTAAATTCTCTCAGCTTTTGCTTTTCTTGGAATTGTTTAATCCCTCCTTCAAATTTAAATGATAATCTTGCTGGATAAGTAATTTTGGTTCCAGCCCCTTCTATTTCATTACATTAAATACATCATGCCACTCCCTTCTGGCCTATAAGGTTTCTGCTGAGAAGTCTGATGATAGCCTAATGGGCTTTTCTTTGTATGTGATCTTATTTGTCTCTCTGGCTGCTTTTAACAGTCTGTCCTTATTCTTGATCTTTGCCATTTAATTATTATATGTCTTGGTGTTGTCTTCCTTGGGTCCCTTGTGTTGGGAGATCTGTGCACCTGCATGGCCTGAGAGATGATCTCCTTCCCCAGATTGGGGAAGTTTTCAGCAATTACCTCCTCAAAGACACTTTCTATCTCTTTTTCTCTTTTCTTCTTCTGGTACCCTATAATATGAATATTGTTCCATTTGGCTTGGTCACACAGTTCTCTCAATATTCTTTCATTCTTAGAGATCCTTTTTTCTTTCTGTGCCTCAGCTTCTTTGTATTCCTCTTCTCTAATTTTTATTTAATTTATAATCTCCTCCACCATATCTAATTTGCTTTTAAAACCTTTCATTGTATGTTTCATTTCTGATGCTACATTCCATAATGATTGGATCTCAGACCGGAATTCATTCCTGAGTTCTTGAATATTTTTCTGTACCTCCATGAGCATATTTATGATTTTATTTTGAAATCTCTTTCATGAAGATTCATGAGATCAGTTTCACTTGACTCTTTTTCTGGTGTATATAGGATTTTGCTTTGAACCAGTTTCCTTTGACATTTCATATTTGTATGTGGCACCCTCTAGCACCCAGAAGCTTTACTCTCTGGAGCTGCTCAGCCCCTGGAGCAATGTTGGGGGTCACAGGGGAGTGGTGTTGGTGCCTGGCAGGAGAAAAGAGTTGTTTCCTGCTTCTTGGCTACTATGCCTGTCTCCACTGCCAGAACCAGTGGGTCTAGTACACAGGTTTAAGCCTCTGTGCTTTGCGTTTGTAGCTGCTGTAGGTGGAGCTTCCTTTTGGCTGGCCTGACTCCAGGGCAAGGTTTGCCAGTTTGTGAGCCAGATGTGGGATGCCCAGGGGTAAGGCACAGCAGGCTGCATATCTCAGTTGGGACCTTGGAGGTGCATAGCCAGAAAAGGGGCTGGAGCACCTGAAGCTTGTGAAAGTTCTCAACCTGCTGGGCAGAGTGCACCCTGACAATTTTGTCTACCTGTCCTTTCTCCTGAGCAATAAGCTCTGTGCAATCCTTGCCCCTTTAGCAGCCCTCTCACTGTTAGGAAGTCTCTCAGACTGCCCGCCTTTCTTTTGTCCCAGAGCAGCCAGATATGGATCCCTGCTTTCCACAAGCAGCTGGAATCTGAGTCTCTCCAGGTATTCTGCCTGTCTTAGCTTTCCAAACCCCTAATCACCAGAACACCATGCAATGTAGGTTTGTGCTTCCAGAGCAGATTCCCAGAGCTAGGTCTTCAGCAGTCCCAGGCCTCCAGCCCCTCCCCGCTCTGTTTTTCTTCCTCTCACTGGTGAGCTGGGGTAGGGGAAGGCTTTGGTTCCCACCAGGTCATGGCTTTGGCATGTTACCCTGTTCTGTGAGGTCTGCTCTTTTCTCCAGGTGTATGCAGTCTGGCACAGCCTTCTTTCCTTTTGCTCTTTGAGGATTAGTTGTATTAATTATATTTTCATATTATATGCTGTTTTAGGAAGAGGCCTCTGTCTCATCACTCACACCACCATTTTTAATCCTAATTTTGGTTTTGATTTGCATTTTCCCAATCTCTTGGAATCCTTTTGTCAAAGAGAGTTGATTCCTCTTTTCCTGGGAATCATACTGATGGGTTTTCTTTCCCCATTTCTTTTTTCTGTGCACTTCATTTCTGATCCTTTCTTTTTCCTTTGAGATGTGGGTTTTATAGTGTTGGGTAATTGGACATGGCTAATTAAACTGAAAAGCAGATGTTCTGAGCTTACCTTCACCAGAAGTCTCGAATGGCCCCAACATTTGGCAGAAAAGCAATGCTTGTACATTCAAACTGACCATTCAAGAAGGCTAAAATATTTCCCATGAATTGTTGCCCATAATTAGACACAAAGCTCTTAGCTAGTGGAATACCTGCTGGATTCCAGAGATTTTTCCACAAAGGGATTTGCAGAGCAGCATTCCACAGAGCCAGAAGCAGTTTCCCTGCCCCCTAGGTACCATGCTTTGATAGGGATCACATTAAGCACAGTCTCAGAAATTAGATTAGTGTCTCTTTGTCCCTAGGGATGGAACAAATGAGAGAGGGAGAGAAGGTTTGGAAGCTTTTCACAATTCTACTCACTCCTGGAGATTATAGGAAATTTTAAAGTATGTGAGTAATCCCTTTCCCCAATGAAATCCAGTATTTTTACCTCTCCTGTAGATAGCTGGTCCCTTCAGACAAGGAGAAACATGGCAAATGTTCTTAATTAAATGCTTAGCTTTAGTAAGTAACCGTGGGTTCTTTTTGCTTTTGTTTTTGTGTTTTTTGTTTTTTAAAGAAAAGCAGGGTTTTTTTTCCCCCTGAGAAGAAACACAATAGCCACTGGAACAAACATCATCTCACTTTAGGCTTGTAGAATAATTCATCAGAAGTTTGGTGACAAACTAAATACCTTCCTCTTGTAAGAAAAGAACATTTCGGGATCAAATGGCAACATCATTTGCATTTTCTTCAATGTCTGCCTTCACTGTTATTTTTATTTTTTTCTTGCTTTTCTAATAGTGGTAGGATTCTGGCTGAGCTTACTTCGAGTATCCTATAATGAAATATTGCTTGAAACCTTTTTGAGTATTTATTTTCTACCTCAAAGATGAAAGAATGTTAAGCCGTTTGATTTCTTTGAAAGTTGGACAGTTGTATACCTGATACCAGATGATCCAAGGAAGAAGTTACAGAAAGGCAGGAGCAGGGGACGCCAAGAGGCTTTCCAATTACCCGTCACCTTCCTGACCTGTGAGCAGGGAGTCTAAGTCATGGGGAGAAAGTCATCCACCTTTGCATTGAAGAAGAGAGCAGTGCTATAATTTACTTATAAAATTCAGTGCCACATAAACATAGACGAAGAAATTCTTACTTTTGATAAACAAATAACCCCTTATGATTTTAAATTTTTATTTCAAGGAAAAATGGTGGGCAGAATCTGCTCCTGTAGTTGTTTTTGTAACTATGTTGTTGACATTGTGTTTATCTAGGTCTCCATTGTAATCCCCACATCTTTTATTTCAAAACTGATGTATTTGGTATGGGAAGACTGTGGTTTATTTCTTCATTAAATTCCATATTTGTCTCCACTGATAATCATTTTATTAAATCCATTCCTTTCATCAATGTATCCTAGGTATTTTCTACTTTACTTATTTATATATTTTTTAGTATTCTAAGTGGTAAATATTACTGTGGATTGCTAATACATTTCTGTTGAATCCAGTTTTTGACATTTTTAAAAGACTGTTTATAAACAAATATCTAAGCTTAGATTGACTCTTCTGAAGAAATGGTGAATAAAATGTTACACAGAGACCAGTTTACAAAATTAAAAAGTTTTTGTTAAGAAACCATAACTTCTAAAAATCAAGGAATGCACTATCTCCACTGCTCTAAATAATTCTTTTATTATTTATCTGTTAATGAAGAGTTTCCTTTTTCCTGGCAAAAATTTGGAAAACTTATAACTGCCAGTTGTAATATTCTGCTCTTAAACACATTTTGTTATTGAGTGAGATATTTCTGAAAGCCGGCTTCTCTTGTTTTCTTTTGACTGACTTTTAAGTTGCTTAATTGCAATATGTGTTTTGTCTCACAGTGATTCTCAATAGTCTGCTTCTTGAAAAAAGAAAGATACTTTTTCTTTGCAAAAGAGCAAAACTAAAAAAAAAATTCTTTTGGAAATTTTCAAATACACATGAAAGATAGAACAGTGAATCTCCATTTATCTGTCACCCAGTTTCATCATCTACCAAGATTTTGCCCCATTTGCAATATTTACCCCTCCTTTGTTTTCCTTTGATGAAGTATTTAAAGGCAAACCTTGCACATGGTGTTGTTCCACTCATGCATCTTTCAATATCCTTCTCTTAAAATATAGACACAATATAATCATGGTCTTGCTACCATATCTGTCAGAATTCCTGATATTATGTGATAGCCTCTCCACAATCAGGCTTCTCCAGTTGTCACTAAAGGTCATTTGACAGTTGGTTCGGTTGAATCAGGACTCAGACAAGTTCCATATAGTAATTTGGTTGTTCTTGTCCTTAAATCTCTTTTAATCTGAAGTAGTCTTCTTGCTCCTTCCATTTTACCTTCTGACTTGTTGCAGAAACTGCATTCATTCCTTAGAATGTTTTCCCTTTGGATTTCTGTGTTTCCTTTGTGGTGATGTCTAATTTGTTCTTCTATTCCTTTCTTTCCAGTAAATGAGAGCTGTCTACAGGCTTGTTTTTATTCTTTTGCCTGTTTTGGCAAGAACACTTCATGGGGGGACTATGTTCTCCATGTTGCTCGTTGCCTCCCATTGTGCAGCACATGGTGTCTGCTTTTCTCACTTGTAAGGATGTGAAGATTGATCACTGGTTCTGATGGTAACAGCCTGTCTCTCCATTGTTATGCTCTCCATTGTCCTTTTACCTAATGCCTTTATCCATTGATGATGTCGGGTGGGATTGCAAAATGTTGATTGTCTAATTCTATTTTTACTTTCCCATCAGTTAGCTTGAATTCTTTGGCAAAGTTAACATATCTCTTCTTAAACAGACTATATAGTTAGCATACATATATTTCTTCCAGGAAAGGTAGAGTAAGCATTTAATTATTTGCTTTAATTGCCAACCATCACTCCTTTAGCCCAAAGTCCAGTTTACTGTTAATAATTCCTTGAAAAACCCGTAGCTGGCTGTCAGGCAAAGTCACTCACTGACCAACCTCCCCTTTGTCAGTTACACCCAGGCAGCTGGCACTTGATTTAAACATTGCCGTGGGGGTCTTGAGCCTAATGGATCGAGACCAGCCCTCTCTGAAAAGGTTTCTGAAAGTATACTCCAGGTCAGATTGCAAACCTGAAAAGGTTTGCAGATTGCTCAGCCACTGCGTTAAGGTTTGTTTTCATAGCATGCTGACCATCTATGTGAAGTGTTAAAGTCCATGTCACACTCCTTCATGGTTCTTCACAGCTTGAAACCACAGATTTGCTTATCATTTGATTAATGTTTTCTCCAACTAGACTGTCATGTCAGGAGACAGACGGGGTCTGTCTGGTCTCCTAGTTTAAGTAGCCACAACATTTTTTGGTTTTAAGAGACAGACACTCCAGTTGAACTATAGTAACAGAAGGAGAAATTATTTCAAAGGTTGTGGGGGTATGTCCTTGCTTGACTGAAGGACTACTTGCAGAACCTCCAGTGGCTCCAGGGATTTCAAGGACTTCAGTGAGGCTTAGATGTCTTCAGCACTCCGCGTCCTTTCTTCTTGCCTCTGATTGACAGCTTTGTTCTCCCAAACACTTCCATGTGGTGGTAGTCATGACAACCAGCTGCGCGAAGAGATGTTTTAACATCAAGACTCTGGCCCATCCTGAGATGTGTGTTCATTTTTAGACCAGTTACCATCTTCAGGGAAGTGGGTATTCTTGTTGGTCTGGTTTGGGTTAAGTGTTCATCTGTATATGAGTGGGGAGAATATCGATGACCTCACCACTCTAGATGATTAGAGTCAGAGTGAAGTAGTTCCACACAGTAAGAGGAAGTGCTGTTATCCAAACATGGAAAATGTTTGCTGCCCAGGCAAAAAAAAATACATGTCTACTATACATTTTTATCTCCACCCGAGAGTGTTTGCATATAGCAGATGCTTAACACAATTTTGCAGAAGAGTCAATGGAATCACAGAAGACTGATTGCTTTCATGTAATGTGTCAGGTTTGCAGAAAGCATCTCTTTTGATACAACATACTCTATGAAGTCATGCTGACTTTTATTTGCTATATGCATTCTCTGGGCCTCAAAACATTCTATTTATAATTGCTGTGTTTTTATTTTTCTTTAAAAAACACTCAGCTCTAGCTTTTACAGATTCTCAAAGGTAATGTTAAATTCTCAAAGTTAAGCCTTTATAATGACATAAACAATTTCTCTAGTACTAAAAACAGTGAGTCATCAGGACCTACAAATCTCAATGTATTTCAACAGAGATCCTTTCCTGCTGCTCATGGTAAACCTGGCCACTTTTCCGTGTTTCTTCATGAGAGACAGTATCCGTGAAGACTATGCCAAACAAAACTTTCTTTTCAACTTTGTTCAAGTGATTTTCTAATTCCAATGAGAAGAAAAGATATATTTTTTCCGGAACAGTAACAGATCACAAAGTTTTCATCATCATTGTTTTATGACCTTGTATATAACTCACCGTAGACTTATAATAGTTACTCTCTACTACCTGGTGCTGCAGATTTGACCTATGTGTATCACATATGAAATTATCCTAATTCATTCTTCATGTGTGGATTCACTCAGATAACTTAAAATTGGGCCTCTCTACAAAGAAACAGTGATTTTCATACATGGCAGAAATGTATAATGTTTTTCTTTTATTTCCTAAGCTAACACAATCTTTATGCAACTAGATGCAATCTTGTTTTTCCATTAATGTATCAAACATTTCCTATGAAGTATGGGGCTTGTGTGCCTTAAAAATTTGCTCTTTAGCTGTAAAATTTTACATGCATTCCCCACCATCATTGTAAAAACATACAAATATGGAATTATCTAAAAAAATTAAGTACAAACCTAAACATTTTTCTTCCCTTAGCTATTTTTGATGTGCAGTGTGAAAAGAAATTTCACATTTAAAAGGTAATGAAGTGTTAAATTTATTGTCCCCTCTCTCCTATCACTGTAAATGTTCGTCAAGTTGATAATGAAATCTGCGGCAACACCATGTTGTGGTGGTGGTTTGAGATGCAGGAGAATTTGGAAGCCAATATGCAGTTCATTTAACTTGTGCCCAAGCCATCTGCTTCTTTGTTAAGTTCTCAGCCAGCCAGCCTGCTTCTTTTCTCCTCAAGTCTACAGAGATGATTACCCTGGATGGAGATTCCTGGCAGCCTCAGTTCACTTCCTGAATCTTCCACACTATCCAGAATTCCCTGATGGAGCCTGGCAGGATATTTGGAAAGGCAAAGAGGCTCTGTTGGCCTGGGAAAGAGTAGACATAAATGTCAGCTGCTGAACCATCCCCAGGGGAGAATGATTTCAGGGTCCAAGACTTGCTAGAAATAAATTTCAAGTCACCAGCTAACTAGAATATAAATCCACCAGGCAGGGGCATATTCCGGGTTTGGTCGTCTCCTTTATTCTGTGGCAATAGGAATAGAGCAGTTCAACTAAGTTTAATGTGCCAACAGATGACTTGTTATCAAAGTCACTTGGAGGATAAGACAGATTTTTTTTTCCTCCTTCCTTCCTGGCCTACGTCAGAGATGTCCTCTCTCTAAAAGCCACGTTCTGTGGATGGTGGAGGCTCTGCTTCATATGCCCTGGGGTATCCTTGTGTTAAGAGCCATTATACGAGGTCAGCCACAGCAGCAGTGGCCACCTGGCCTGAGTGGCATCGAATCTTCTCAGAGTGACCACAGCACACCTGGCCTTCCATCCATACGTAACTTGGAGTCTGGGTCCGGCCCTGCTGCTCTCCCCTGTGCACGGTTTAGGCACCATGTCCATTTATCTTTGGACTGAGCACCTGCTGGGAACTCTCCAGTCATCCATGTAGAAGCCAGGAGGAGTGTGGAGATGGGTCATAGGATGCAGACCTGTAAACCAGAGATGCACACACCCTGTGGCCAGCAGCCCTCGGGCAGCAGAACCTTCTCCAGTCCTGTTGTCATGCCGGAGCTGGGCATTCTACTGCAGCACGCGCCCTGCCATCCCCGAGCTTCATCCCTGAGTAATTCTTGGGGGTCACACTGCATCACGTGTGGTCTCAGTAGCTTTTACCTTGGGCATCCGGGTTTCTTCTTTAGTGGCAACTGTGGAGAAAATATCTTTCTGATGAAAGTTCCCAATATAAATAAAAGGAGGAAGGAAGGGGATAAAAAGGGAAATAAAAAGGCAGGTCTAAGATTACTGTCTCAAGACAAGGGGGTGGTTGCGTGATGCCAAACGCTTAGGATAAAGACACCTCATGGGACACATTCAGGCTTTTTCCTCAGACTAGATTGCATAGAGTTAATTGACATTCCTCAGCCTCACTGCCCTGGGCTGACCTTTCTCCAAATTGTGAAGCATTTGTGCATGATTTCAAGTTGAAAACGTTTCCATTTCTTAGCACTGTGTCTGTCGGCATAACCCCCTCACACGCACAGAGCCTCCCACCACCATGTCCCTCAGAAGTTTGCTGCTGCGGCTGCCGCTGTTACTGAGCCCCAACCCCCCTCAGTCTGTGCCTTGTTCTGAAAGCGCTATTACACCTGTAGGACAGCCTAATCATAACTGCTGAACAGTTAGGGCTAAAGGTTTATTGATTTATTTGCCGTTCTGCAGAGGACCCCAGGATGTCAATGGTACTGACATTATGAAAGGGGCTGCAAATGGTGGGGTGTCACAATTTTTAACTCTCTTCTGTCCAAGATGTTTAGCTGCAAATTTTGAAGTCAGTTGAAGCTAATTAACTCTACTCTCCTGCTCTTCACAAAGTGTGCTCCACTGCCCGGTGGTGTTGACATCACCTGGGAGCTTATTAGAAAGGAAGACTCTTAGACTCCAGCCCTGACCTACTAAGTCAGAATCTGCTTTTTAACAAGAGCCACAGGTAATGATTATTCATATTAATGTTTGAGAAAAACTGACCTATTCCATACCAACTTTCAGTAAAAAAGAAATACTGTGTTGTGTCTGGTTTCTGGTGAAAATAGAAAAAACAGGATCCTGACGTAGGTGGGGAAAGCGTCATGAAGAGCATTGCCTCTCAAACTTAGTATGCATAAGAATCATCCGGAAGGCTTGCTGAAACATGGGTGGCTGGACGCTACCTCAGAATTTCTGATTTAGTTCTGGAGGGAGCCTGAGATTACATTTCTAACAAGTTCCCAGGTGAGGCTGACACTGTGGGCCCAGGAACCAGTGCCGTATAGCGTGCTGTGTGCACAGGAAACAGTCTGTGATGCTGAGGCTCCCAACAGGAACTCGGTAAGAACCTCAAGAACATTCCACACAGAAGGCTTAGATCAGGGTTTAAGGGCAATCTTTACTTGCCCAGGTCACAGTGCCTCTCTGGACTTTAGCTTCTGCCACTGACAAAATAAAGAAGGACCTACATGCTCTGTGTTCTATCTGCCGTTTCTAAGATCCTGTGTCGTTTCTTAATGACTGCTTGAGACCTAACTCAAAGGAAGTCATTTTAATGGAGGATCTCAGTCCTGGGAGATGAGAAGGGCATTTGTGCCCTGATGGAAGTTATCGGGAATTGTTTGAGGCAACAGAGGAATTATTTGTTTCTGTCAAAGTTGGCCAGTGCTGTGCCTGCAGGTGGACCTGGGCACCCTTTTCCTAACAAGTGACTACTGCCGAAATTCTGGGAAATTGGAAAAATTCAAATGCTAACTTTTCAGCAGTGTGAAATTTCTTGGAAGCAAAGGTATAGAGGCGTCCCAGTATGGTTGGAACCTGACTCTACAGTTTCAGTCTCTTGGATTTCTGCCAAATGGGACAAACACATTTCCCAGTGTGCACCCAGCTCTAATTAAGAAATTACTATACTGTATTCATAGATTGTGAATGTTTAGGAATAAGTACACTCAAGAATTTGGACTTTCTGTGGCTATGTTTGGCAGTGTTCAAAGCTGAATCTGTGTGCTCATGAAATGTCCTTCTGTTGTGTGAGTAAGTGGATCAGGTGTCAGGCGTGATGGCAGAATCCGATCGTTGGTGTCAAGACTCATGCATGTTTAAGTACCTTCACCATGTCAACCTGATATGTTACCAGTTTTCTTGGGAAGGAGATACCCCTTCAGAGAAAGGAGACTGAAGGGTCCCATTAAACCTTCCCACGTCATTGTTGTGGGTAGAGGTGGGCAGGGTTATGTCAGAACATGCTGATGGCTGAGCAGAGAACTGAGTCTGTCATGATGAGAATTAAGAGTTACCAGAGGCGATACCTCAAGTATGGAAACAATAAGAAACAAAGGAACAAAATTTGGAGTCTGTGCTTGTTGAAGCGTTTATAGAGACATAATGTCACTTGGGTTTCCGACAGCTGCTCCCAGTATATGTGCGCAGAATTCTCTCGGCTTTCTCCTTCCTCTCGGTGTACTTGCATGTGTGAAGAATTTCTTGGGAGGGGTTTTTAAAAAGTAAATAAAAATATCCCAGAACATAGAAAAAAAATCCTCCAAGTTTTCAAGGCTTATTTTATATTTTTAAAACATAAATTAAAAGGCAGCGAGGCCCTGATCCAACACAGAGATGAGACATGAGGGCTGGCAGTTGCCACCTTCTGAAGTGTGTAGGAAAGTAGGAGCGAGTAACCAAGTAGAAAAAGGAACTGGGATGATTGCCCGCAGCTCCGGGGAGTTAACTCTTTTGCCTTCCTTCTGGGCCCTCTTGCCAAAACCGTGCTGCTTCACTTCTCAACTAAAAATAACAATCCTCTGGCCTACTTTTTTGTGATTAATATTTCTTAATTTGTAAGGACCTTTCTCATTTCATGGCATTTTCTAAAAGCTTTTTTAACCCTTGTTTTAGCTGCTGGGTACCTAAGTGAATTAGAATGAAAACTGCCTTAACTAATACCTGGCAACCCTGCGGAAGTCAGCATTTTGGGTGGTCATCTTAAGTAATGCTTCAGTCTATTAAAAGAAATTCTTTCGGCAAAAAGGATTTAGACTGTGGTGGAGATGGTGGTATAAAGTTTAGACAAAGCACGATATTTTATTCTGTCATAAAAGTTCAATTGGTTTTTTTTTGTTTAATGTTGAGAAATAAAAAGATGACAATCTGGCACACTATAAAGTGATTTTTAGTTATCTGTATTTTTGTTAACTGGATAAGCATGCTGAATGAAGTTATAAAAATAATGCATTTGCATTTTTGAAAAATTGGGACATACTAGATATATAAAAAAGGTAGAAAAGGAATTAATCATGACCCTGCAACTCAGAGGACACCGTTAATTTGTTCAATGTAAAGCACTTAAAATACGTCACAAACTTTTGCAACCCTCTTTTGGTATTCGTGCAATTAGTCTGTTACCACAGGGAGCGTCTAATGTTATGGCAGAAATCCTGCCCCTGCTGATGCAGAGAAACACAGAGCCGACCAGTGCTTTCTTCAAAGGAAAGGTAAGGAGGAAGCAGGTTTTGGAGCAGAGACCTACGTGTCTTGCTCTACAAAGAACACTGTGCTTATTATAGATCAGATTTGAGTTGTTAAAACCAATGGCTTTTCTTGATCCCCATATTTAGCTTCACCATAGGTGAACTACACCTCTTTCTTCAGCTCTTCTCCTCTCCTGAGCCCAGGACACTACTGGGGGACTTTGTGCTCGGTCTTCTTCACAGCCTCCTCCTCCTCTTCCATTTGGCACTTATTGAAGGCTGCTTCCCAGGGTCTGGATTAGCCGTCTACTTCCTGCATGCTTCACCTAGCTACTGCCATCCACTTTCCTGGCTTCAGCCATCACCTCTGCGTGGTGAGTTTTGACCTTATGTATCCAGCTCAGGCCCACTTACACATCTTTGCTGCAGACAGTCCCCAGGGAGCCCCTAGTGTGAGGCCCCGGACCAGGCACTGGGTGTGGAGGGGCCAGGACACACCACAGTCCCTTCTCTCATGGAGCTTATGGCTCAGGAGGAGGACAGACAATAGCCAAGTGAACAAATAACCTTATAATTGAAGATGGTGGCCAATGTTTGCAAAGGTTAATGAATCAGAGTGATCTGAGAAAGAGTGATGGGGTAGCAAATACTATTTTCGTAAGGTAGGCAGTCAAGGAAATCTCTCTAAGAAGGTGACATTTGAACTGATGCTTATAATGAGAAGAGGCTGACCATGTGAGAATCTTGAAGACGCTCATTTCAGTGAATGAAAACAGGTCAAGAGCAGAGGTCTTAAATGCAAAAGGCTTTTGCATATTCAGCGAACCAGAAGGAGACACACTGTAGTGTTAAGAGCAAAAATAATTCCAGTAATTAGTTCTGTGACAGAGAACATCCAAGAAGGGAACCTCACATTGATAATAGGGTGTAAATCTTCTTCTGTCTCAGTCTCTCTCTCTGTATATATGTCATTTTAAAGCATTCTTTTTCACGTTTACAATTGTGTTTTATGACTGCCATAATATGACTGATAGTCTTTTTAAAAATGCAATTCCACGGAATGATTTTCTTAAATGATATGAATTCCCAGGGTCTCAAAAGAAAATTATAAGCATCTGGCAAGTGTAGATAAGAAAGCAGCACAAAGGTGCTGGCAGCAAGCCAGTGTGGGTGGTGATCTCCAGCAAGGGGGACCCCCTCCCTCTCTCCCAGTGCTATAATTGTTTCAGGGGTGTTCTTTCTGTTGCTCCAACCATACTGTAAGTCAATATTTTTAAACAAACTTTTTATTTAGGAATAATTTTAGATTTACAGAAAAGGTACAAAGATAGTCCAGAGAGTCCCCATTTACCCTGACTCAGCTTCGCCTACAGCTAACATCTTACCTAACTGTGGGATGCTTGTCACAACTCAGAAACTAACATTTGTACTTTACTATTAACTAAACTCCAGACCCCATTAGGATTTCACTAGTATTTCCACCAATATGCTTTTTCTATCCTAGAATCTGGTCCAGGAGGCCTCATTGTATTCAGTCATCCCCTCAGTCCCTTTCCACCTTTCTCATGATCTTGACAATATGAGATGCATGGTTTCAATGTGCCTCGTGGCTGCAGCGTTCGCCTTGATGGTCCAGTCCAAGTGAAGTTTACCAGGTTCTCCACTGTAAAGTCACCTTTCCTCCCCTTTCCTATGCTTCACAGAAGCAAGTCTCTCAGTCTAACACACCCTCAATGAGGGTTGGGGTAAAGGTGGGATGGGGGATAATCCTGTCTCTTTGAAGGGCTTATCTGAATAAAATATTTGGTATTCTTCTGTAAGGAAGATTTGTCTCCTTTCCCCTATTTATTTATTCAATCACGCATTTATATCAGTGGGGACTCATGCATATTTATATTATATTTTGGCTTATAACTTATTACGACATTATTATTTTATTAGTCCCCATGTCCCAGCTCTGGCCACTGGGAGATCTTTCAGGCTGGCTCCTGTGTCCTTTTGTTATTCCCCCATCCTTTTGTTTTTCTGAGTCCTTTCTTCCTTTCCGCTCCACATTCATCTTGTATTTTTCCCTGCCGCAGACCCAGGATTAGCCATTTCTCCCAGAAGCCCTAATTCCTTTATAGGAAAATTATATTTAGAAACCAAGATCTGGTTAACCAACAATCTTTTGACCATTTTCAGTCTTAGTTATGACATTGTTGCTCTAAATATCCCTTGAGCCAACTCTTTGCACCGATCTACAATTACTCCTTATAATAAATGCCAGGAGGTGGAATCCCTGGTTAAAGATGAGAGAAACATATGAAGGCTCTCAACATATTGCCAAGTTGTCTTCTGGAAAGACTATATCCATTTATGTGGCTATGAGTGGCACAGAAAATTGTAGTTTGGGGTTTTGAACACCCCTTAAGCTTCATTTCCCTACTGAATGTATGTCTTAACTCACCTCCACTGCCAGCACAGCCACCTGAGCCATACTCACCTCTCTTGGTGGTCACTGCAATGGACTTGTGATGAGTCTCTTCCCCCTCTACTCCCACCATCTCCATCCTTGAGAGAAAAGTCAGAGCGCTATTTTGAAAACAAAAATAAATGAGATGATGTCATGCTCTTGCTATAAAACCTTCCAAGGGCACCTGGTGCATGGATAGTAAATATAAAATCCTTGCTGTGGACTTAAGGCCACAGGTTTCTCTGGGTCCTGTTCATGTATCTGGTCTCCTCTGTGCCTCTGTCTCCGTCATTCAGTGAGCACACCAGGATAGCCCCGGCCTTCTTTATGTTTGTCCCTGCTTCACAGCTTTTACATGAGTGCTCCCCATTGCCTAGAATCTCTCTCCGCCTTTCAAATAATATAATTTAGTGATTCTCCAGGTCTCAGTTTTAGTATCAGCTCCTTGGTCCCTAATTCTACCTGACAAGCCTCTGTTTTCTATACATTATTTTAAAATCACTTCTCCCTGGCTGTAATTATAATTATATAACTATTTAATATCCACCTCTCCGGTGGATTTTAAACTCATGAGAGCAGGGATAGTGTCCAGTTCAATCAACAGCTGGCTGAGGTCCTGGCACTTAGTGGGAACTCAGGATTATTTGTTCAATGAATTGTAAATTGTGTCTTGAATTCACTCAGTAAAGCATAGTTCAGGAGAAAATCCGCATTCAATGAGGTGTTGTGAGACCTCAGGTCTTTAATCTTAGGAGATTATTAGTTGATGTGTTTGAGAAATGAAATGGATTTATCTATTTCCAACCTAGAATATGATTTAGGGGAAATCTTATTTTTTGCCAGCGAGGGTTAGAACATTTATAACACCTCTGGTTTACATTGCCAGTTCAGCCTTCAGAAAGACATCAGTATACAAGAGCCCTTCTAGGAGAGTGTGAATTTTCCTAGTTTTCCTGTGTCAGATTATATTTTCTGAGGATGGCCACAACAGAATCTCCCCTCTCACATGGTCTTTAGATAATATGACTTTGACATTCCTCCCATTGAGAGATGGGGTCTGTTCCCTTCCCTGGAATCTGGACAGGTTTGTGACTTCAGTGGATTTGATACTAGATGACCCCATCTAGGGTAGGTTATAGGTGAGAAGCTGCCACCTGCTTCCCTTGGGACCCTTGTCTCTGAAGGCCTGGGCCACCATGTAAGAAGAGCAAGCCTCACTACCAGGCCACGTAGGAAGGACACAGGCAGGTGTTCTGGCCCACAGCCTGGGATGAGTGCCCCGCTGACAGCCAGTGTCAGTCTCCGGCCATGTGAGTGACGGCCCCTCCCAGTGGCCCCTCCCCCTGCTGTCCATCCACCCCCATCTTCTGGGTCTTGCCAGCTGAGACCCCAAATATCAGGGATGAAGAACAAACTTCTCCACTGCTCCTTTTCCTAATTCCTGACCCACCAAATCTGTGAACTGAATTAAGTGGTTGTTTTAAGTTGCTAAGTTTTGGGGGACGTTGTTATGCTGCAATAGAAACTGAAAGAAATTTCAAGACAATGATTTTCAATTGTTCTTATCTTTCTCAGCCTGAGAACAAAAACCTATCATTTAGATTTGTGTTGCTTTGATTACTAGTAAGATTGAACAGTTCTTTATATGAGTATTAACCAGTCATATCTCTTTTTTGCTCTATTATCATCATTTTCCCATTTTCTGATTAATTCTTTCTGTATCAAGGACATTAAACTTTCCTGTTATGTGTTCCAAATATTATACTGTTATCTTTTGTTATTGTTTATGTTATTATTGATGTTTGTTCATCCGTTAGAGTCAGGTTTGAATATTTCCAGTTGTTCTTTCTAATGAACTCATGACCTTTGAGTCATTGTCTGTCTCATTTCAAGTCCATTGTATTTAACTTCCACTGCTGTGCTGAAGAATCCTGTGTTCCTCCTAAACTAAGAAAATGATCCGCCTGCCACTTTTAATTTTTCTTAAAATTTTATCATACATTGTTTCAGTGTATTTTCAAGTTTCAATGTATATGAAGTTATATATTTGTAAAGCTTATATTGATTATAATACTGAGCATCTTAATAGACAAGTGACTTACTGGCTCAAGAATAGACACATAGATAATGGAACAGAATAATGAGCCCAGCAATAAACCCACACATTAACACATGTCAGTTAACACATGACAAAGGCAAGAATATACAATGGGGAAAAGGCAGTCTCTTTAATAAATGGTGTTGGGAATACTGAACAGCCACATGCAAGGGAATGAAATTGGATTACTCCTTAACACCATACACAAAAGTAAATTTCAAATAGATTAAAGACCTAAATATAAGACATGAATCCATAAAACTCTTGGAAGGAAACCTAGGCACAAATCTCTTGGATATCTTGAACATAAGCATGAGCAATTTTTTTTCTGGACACATCTCCCTGGGCAAAGGAACAAAAGCAAAAATAAACAAGTGAGATTACATCAGACTAAAAAGCTTCTGTACAGCAAAGGACACCATCAGCAGAACAAAAAGGTATCCTACAATATGGGAGAATATATTCTCAAATGATAGATCTGACAAGGGGTTATCATCTAGAATATATGAAAACCTCATATGATTCAACCAAAACACCCAAATAGCCCAATTAAAAACTGGGCAGAGGACATGAATAGACCTTTTTCCAAAGAAGACATACAGATGGCCAACAGGCACATGGAAAGATGCTCCACATTGCTAATTATCAGTGACTTAGTATAATCTTAAGAGTTACAATACAGTGAAAAAAGACTCAGTTGTTGATTGACATAAGTCACAGTAATATTGGAATGAAGAACTTTATTGATCAACTTAAAAAGAATTTGTAAAAAATTTAGAAACAATCTGTGAGGAAATTATTAGTGAGAAAACAATGATTATGGAAATATATGTTAGTAAAAATCCAGATGAAGTGAGGCTGATCTATTGCTTATAAATGATGAAATGGGGAAAATCCAGGCACAAGGTGGGTAGAGCAAATGTAATAGAAATTTGGAAAACAAGAAAGGTTTGTTTGTAAAAGCCTATCCTTATCAATAGCTAACATTTCAACAAAGTCACTGGATAACTGAAGTAAGCCATGGGCACGTATGAAAGGGACCTACTTTCGATACCAAGCTAACTATAGACCTGAGTTGCAGAGTCAAAGCCATCGATGAACACTGGAGGTGTATCCAGTGAAGGATATTTAACTAAAAGCATAATGAGTTGGATAGGCAGAAAGATACAAGTAGTTCTACTCTGATTTTAAAGTTTGGGAACATATTCTATTTGGGTAATATTGGTAGTTGAAGATCACAGAAAGCCATCGTAAATATCCTGTGAGTTCATATGTCTTTAAATCATGTTCACATGGTTCTTTTCAAGAATAATATTTTCTGAATTTTGTTGGTTTACTTTCCATTATACAGGCACGCTTGTTTTACTATACTTTGCTTTATTGCATTTTGCAGATACTGCATGTTTTACAAACTGTAGCTTTGTGGCAACTCATTGTTGAGTGAGTCTGTTGGCACCATTTTCCCAAGAGCATTTGCCCACTTTGTATCTGTTACATTTTGGTAATGCCCACATTATTTCAAACTTTTTCTCATTATTATTATATTTGTTATGCTGATCTGTGATCCATGATCTCTGACATTACCATTGTAATTGTTTTGTGGTGCCACAAACCACCCATATAAGGAAGCAAACTTAGTAAATGCTTTGTGTATTCTGACTGCTCACTGACCAGCCATTTCCCCACTTCCCCCCCTCTCCTCAGACCTCCCTAGTCCATACCACAACACCCTTGAAATTAGCCTAAGTAGTAGACCTGCAGTGACCTCTTAGTGTTCAGTGAAAGGAGGAGTCACATGTCTCTCACTTTAAATTAAAATCTAGAAATGATTATGCTTAATGAGGAAGGTGTGCTAGAAGTCAAGAAAGGCCAAAATCTCTCTAGACTCAATTACTGCATTTGACTCACTTTATTGGAGTGGTCTGGAACAGAACCTGTAATTTCTCTGAGGTGTGCCTGTGTGGAAAACAGATATAATTGACAAGAAACACAGCATATTCTGCCCTCAGATAATGTTACAGGAAAAATAGGTGGTGAGACCTTCAGGTTGTTGACAGCTAAGCACCCACCCATTTACCTACTGTCAGTTCATCCTAAGTGTAAGCCGAATGTAAGAACAAACCCACAAGGAGACAGCAGGTGTCACACTCTGAGATAACCAGGAGCAGCCTCAGTTGCTACTCGGGAGCAATCCACCCACAGCGAAAGGGTGATCCATCAGCATGTTGTATTTTACCTATGTGATTAGAAAGAAGTGTGATTGACAGACAGTGTTAATGTAACTTCAAAATCCCCTTATACATACATAATGCAATATTTGTTGCTTTAAGGATGTTTCTGCAAACACTCAAATAGAATAATTTCTGTTACACTTACGGACTTCAAACATGTAGTGTTCCTAGGAAGAAAGTCCAGAGAATTACCAATGTTTCCCATTTTAATAAAGGACCTTCATCTATCAAGCTTGACTTCTTTTAAATAGAAGTGTTTTCTCAACACTGTTACTGGCTCCTGTGGGTGTGGAATGGCATCTTGCTGTATGTTGCTTTGGGTTTTCCTGTTGGCTAATGATGTTGAACATTATAGAGCATTCCCAATAGACCCTAGATTCCAGTCCCTTATCAGGTAGATGATTTGCAAATATTTCTCTTTTGGTTTTCTCTTTTCACTTCCTTGATGGTATCCTTTGAAACACAAGAAACTTGACTGTTGATGATGCCCAATTTATATTTTTTCTTATTGTTGCTTATGCTTTTGGTTTCATATCTAAGAAGGCTTTGGCCCAAGATCATGAAGATTTAGTCCTGTATTTTCTTTGTAACCTGTTAGCAAAGTACGTGGGGAATAGCTCACCCTCCTCCACCTCAAACTTTTGGGAGACTACCATTATCTGCCAAAAACAATCTAACAGCTGTGCTTGATCAAGTTGCCTAGCGTTATTTTGGACCACCCCTTTTGAGCCATAGGACGGAGGCTTAAAGAATAGGGTAAACAGAAACTCCAGATCCAGATGAAACCAACAACATACTTTTGAAAGGAAATGAAAACTCTGAACTGTCAGCTCATTCGGGTTGCTGTCAAGTTACTAACACCCGCAGTGACGACACAGATCATATTGTTATATTCCCTGCGTAGACTCACACAGTCCCTTTCTGCATATGCAAGTGAACAAAAACTAAAACAAAGAGCAATTCCAGTGGCGACCTAGGGTTTACATTGAAAAGGGCCTAAGTAACACAGCTCTCTTGTGAATCAAAAGTACCTTGGCTTTAACAAGTCACAGCGGGGGTTTTCCACAGAGTCTAAGAATTCAAAGCCTTTTCTGTTCCATGTGAGAGTAAGAGGCTTGTGCAGTGATGTTATGCTCCTGCAGAAATGATTAAAATCAATCCATTCCTGCAGTGACATTCTAATTTCCTTGATCTTGATCCTTTCCCAGGTGTCATACATAGTTATGAATATTAATAATTATTAAACTTGTTAAGTCTACTGAGAATCATGAAGTGAGAGCCTACCCTAGAAACTCGGTGAGTATGAAACCTGGAGCACTCTCTACCCAAGGGGGAGCACACCGCAGGGTTACCTACCAAATTAGACACAAGTCAACGTCACCCACTCATTTGCTACAGGAGAGGCCACTTAGCTGGATCCTCCAACTCGACACATGAGGAAATTAAGAATCTAGAAGGGCAAGGAAGGACAAAAAAAGTTTTTGTTTTTTGTATATTTTTTTTAACAACTTAAGCAACTTTATCTGACTGCATCTTATTTACAGATTGGGCATTTCAAATCCCATTAAATCTCTTTCCCCAAAAGGATGTGCAGCTATAGAAGAAAATTATGCAGCAATACTTAATCATCAAACAGCAGTCCAATATTTGAGATACACATGATATTTTGTAGATACTCATATCTGATATCAGTGTAATTTATGGTTCAGTTTTCACAACCTGAAAGCCTGATCGTGTTATATCACTCATTAGTGATGTCATGGTGCACTGAAAACTGAGGTACTGCCAATTTGCTTTTACGTATGCTTCTGGAAAGTGACAAACCCTATGATGTTTAGACACTGTAATAAATATATACATCCAGTCTTAGCCACACAGACAGGCATATGAACATCTACACATCTATACAGAGAACACTATACTTTAACATTATTGCCTTGTAGCAATTCCCTACCTTTTAAAAGTCACCTGATTTCATGATTATCTTTTCATCAGATTGGTTAGGAGTAACCAAAAGAAGTAGATTGAAGTGGAAATAGATTGAAATGGGGATAGGCTGGGTATCAATACATGATTAAAAATGTCAAGATAAGAGCAAGATATATGGGAGGTCCTAGCCAGGGCAATTTGGCAAGAAAATGGTGTCACAATTGACTTTTTAAATATTGTGTATCCATTAACAAATATTATAACTATAGTTATTTTTAACATTCTTGTCCTTTAACCTCTATGCTAGAATTAGGTGGTGTACAAATAATCATACTGCAGTATTAGAGTATTCTGAATTTGACTATATCCTTACTTTACCCATTTGTTTTACATTTTCCAATGTTTTCATTTTATTAATTAGTATCCTTTCATTTCACTGTGAAGAACTTTCTGCATTTCTTGTAAGGCAAGTCTCGGGGGACAAACTCCCTCAGCTTTTGTTTGTCTGGGAAAGACTTCATCTGTTCTTCATTTCTGAAGGACAAACTTTACCAGGCAGACTATTACTGGTTGGCAATTTTCTTTTCCCTTTCAGCATTTGAATATGTAGTCCTACTCTCTCCTGGCCTGTACAGCTTCTGCCTTATGGGGTCTCCTTGTAGGTGAAGAATTTTCTTTCTCTTGCTGCTTTTGAAATTCTTTCTTTGTCTTTGATTTTAGATGATTTGGTTGTAACATGCCTTGGAAAAGATCTCTTTTGATTGACATTTGGGGGAGATTTAAGAGCTGCATGAATGTGGATGTCCAAATCTCTCCCCAGATTAGGGTAGTTTTCAGCCATTATTTCTTTAAAAATCCTTTCTGATCCTTTCTCCTCCTAGAACTCCAATAATGCATAGGTTGTCTCTCTTAATGGGTCCCATAGTTCATATAGTTTTGATTCTTTTTCATTCTTTTTTTGTTACCAAAATTTCAAAAGTATGGTCTTCTGCTTCACAGATTCTTTATTCTGCCTGCTCCAGCCTGTTATTGATGCTCTCTATTGAATTTTCATTTTATTCATTGTATTCTTCAGCTCCAGAATTTGTTTTGTTCTTTTTTATGATTTCTATTTCTCTGCTAAACTTCTTGTTTTGTTCATGGATTGTTTTCCTGATTTTGTTGAATTGTTTTTCTGTGTTTTCTGGAACTCACTGAGCTTCCTTAAAACTGTTTTGTTCTGTATTGGGCAAATTTCAGATCTCCATTTCTTTGGGCTGGTTACTAGAAAAATGTGTTCCTTTACTGGTGCATGCTTCCTTGTTTTTTTATATTCCTGGACATATTGCTTTGCTTTCTTTGTCTTTGAAGAAGCAGTCACATCCTCCAGGGCTTTGAGAGAGAAATTCCTTCCATCCACCCTGTTAGAGATTCTGAGGCTTTCTAAGACATTTTATATGTATATTCCTGTTCTATACTTCTTTTTCCCTCTTGGTGGAGAATTCTTAAGGATATTCTTGATCCTAAAAAGCTAGGCTGGTTGCTAATAGCCTCCTGTTGCTTTCCCTATGGTGGTGCTGAATACTCAAGTTTGTGCATTTTCTCCCAGACTTGCCTGGTCAGGCCAGCTTTTGACACATGCTTCCTAGCCATCTGTAAAGACTCACTCTCACTGTGTATGGTGCTGGCATGGAGAAGGGGTGTGTGTGGGCGAGTCATGCGTAGTATCGGGGTTGCCTTTGTGGACCAGCCGGTTGCATTGGTAGGTGTGACATCCCCAGTGGCTCATGGACAGGCTCTTTAACAGGTCTGTGAGATGGCTATTGGATCGGTGTTCTTCTGGTGCTCTACATAGAACTCTGGTTGTTGTTCTCCCAGCTACTCTCTGCCCTCTGGTTGCGTGATACACTTCAATATTCTGGAGGGGTCAGAAAAATATGGGGCTCTTTGCCAGCATTCTGCACAGCTGGGGAAGCTGAGTGGTTGTCACACCCTCTCACTTACCCTGTGAGAGAAATTATGGACCAAGAAGGACTCTCTTGGGGCTGAGCTGTGCCACCTTGGGGAAGGGCTGACATGAGTAAAGGGAAACTGTTCTTCTTATCCTCTTTGGTCACCCAGCCTTGGATATTGCTTTGCTTCAGTGGTGTGCTGGAACTTCTCCCTGAGGCTTCCACAGAGGCACTCTCATCCATGGGTGATTGTCAAAATTGGTTTTGTTTGCGGGGAAGATGGTAGAAAAATCCTATTCTTCCATTTTGATGACATCACCTCACAAGTCTTAATATCACTCTTTTTACCAATATAATTGCAGTATTGAAACTTCTAATGCTAATAAGGAAAGCCTCTGGTGCTAACCAAGATAGGGATGGAAAACTCTGGAATATGTCATCTCAAATCTGTCCTCTGCTGTATGCACTTGTGATTAAGGCAGCCACCTGTCCGTGGAGTGCTGTTTTAGCTCTCATACCTTCTTACGTAACACTCTAAAAATTTTAAAGTGACTTACAAACTTTGAACTGGGTGATTTGGGAGCTGCAAACAATTGAGAATGTTTCTTTTCAAACACCTTATGAAGATGGGAAAAGTATGTGCAGTTAAGGTTTATCAGATGCTTTCTCTGAAAAAGACTGTGTGAGATATTGGGGATGTGAATAAGTTGCTATTCAAAGATATTTCAAGGATACCACCTCTAGCACAAGAGAAGGACACGGGAACAAATAATTACAATGCCATGCGAAGAGCACAAAGCTGGACAAAAGACACCAAGGTAGTTAGAGGAGCCACATCTACTGGAGAGAGGAATTGGATCAGGGAAGCCTTCTGAGGAAAAGAGATGCATGATTTCAGTTTTGGGAGCTGGTCAGGAAGAAAGGGAAGTCCAAGTAGAGGGCCAGAACAGTAAAGGCAGGGGGTCAAGGACAGCCCAGGGGTGCTTCATCATGAGGCAGTACAACGTTTGCGGCTGGAAGGTGGGGAGGCAGAAGCTGGCTCATAAATGGCTTTGAGGCTCCACCAACAAACACAGTAATCAGAAAATAATATTTCCATTATTTCACTTCGATGCTGAGGATGTCTTCAGATATACTGGGTTTCTACTGTGTGGTAGTTTCCCTTCTAAAATGCTAAGGTGCAAAAATGACAAAATGTTATTTAAGAAAGTAAGGGATCCTAGTTGGGACCATCAGGGGTAAAACTGAGAGGCAGATGTTGGCTTCAAGTGACTTGCCACCAATATTTTCAGGACGCCCTTATAACTTCCCTGGGCTCTGGATGAGTGGTATCGCTCGGCTTTCTCTGTTATGAAAGCTCAAGTTAAGTTTCCATTCTCTTCAACCCTCCTCTTCTTTACTGTTTTTTTAAAAAAAATAAAACTATGAAGTACATTATTAGTACATGTTGTATAAATATATATATATATTTTTCCAGTTAAAAAAATTTTTTTTTGGTATCATTAATCTACAATTACATGAAGAACATTATGTTTACTAGGCTCCCCCCTTCACCAAGTCCCCCCCACATACCCCTTCATAGTCACTGTCCGTCAGTGTAGTAAGATGCTGCAGAATCCCTACATGTCTTCTCTGTGTTGCACAGCCCTCCCCGTGCCCCCCCACTACACATGCTAATTGTAATGCCCCCTTTCTTTTTCCCCGCCCTTATCCCTCCCTTCCCACCCATACTCCCCAGTCCCTTTCCCTTTGGTAACTGTTAGTCCATTCTTGGGTTCTGTGATTGTGCTGCTGTTTTGTTCCTTCAGTTTTTCTTTGTCTTATACTCCACAGATGAATGAAATCATTTGGTACTTGTCTTTCTCTGCCTGGCTTATTTCACTAAGCATAATACCCTCTAGCTCCATCCATGTTGTTGCAAATGGTAGGATTTGTCTTCTTCTTATGGCTGAGTAATATTCCATTGTGTATATGTACCACATCTTCTTTATCCATTCATCTACTGATGGACACTTAGGTTGCTTCCATTTCTTGGCTATTGTAAATGGTGCTGCAATAAACATAGGGGTGCATCTGTCTTTTTCAAACTGGGCTGCTGCATTCTTAGGGTAAATTTCTAGAGGTGGAATTCCTGGGTCAAATGGTATTTCTATTTTGAGCATTTTGAGGAATCTCCATACTGCTTTCCACAATGGTTGAACTAATTTACATTCCCAACAGCAGTGTAGGAGGGTTCCCCTTTCTCCACAACCTCACCAACATTTGTTGTTGTTTGTCTTTTGGATGGTGGCAATCCTTACTGGGGTGAGGTGATATCTCACTGCGGTTTTAATATGCATTTCTCTGATGACAAGTGATGTGGAGCATCTTTTCGTGTGCCTGTTGGCCATCTGAATTTCTTCTTTAGAGAACTGTCTATTCAGCTCCTCTGCCCATTTTAAAAATTGGATTATTTGCTTTTTGTTTGTTGAGGTGTGTGAGCTCTTCATATATTTTGGATGTCTGCCCTTTATCGGATCTGTCATTTATGAATATATTCTCCCATACTGTAGGGTACGTTTTTATTCTATTGATGGTATCCTTTGCTGTACAGAAGATTTTCAGCTTGATATAGTCCGACTGGTTCATTTTTGCTTTTGTTTCCCTTGCCTGGGGAGACATGTTCATGAAGAAGTTGCTCATGTTTATGTCCAAGAGATTTTTGCCTATGTTTTTTTCTAAGAGTTTTATGGTTTCATGACTTACATTCAGGTCTTTGATCCATTTTGAATTTACTTTTCTGTATGGGGTTAGACAGTGATCCAGTTTCATTCTCTTACATGTAGCTGTCCAGTTTTGCCAGCACCATCTATTGAAGAGACTGTCATTTCCCCATTGTGTGTCCTTGGCCCCTTTATTGAATATTAGTTGACCATATGTGTTTGGGTTAATATTTGGAGTCTCTATTCTGTTCCACTGGTTTGTGGCTCTGTTCTTGTGCCAGTACCAAATTGTTTTAATTACTGTAGCTTTGTAGTAGAGCTTGAAGTTGGGGAGTGAGATCCCCCCTACTTTATTCTTCTTTCTCAGGATTGCTTTGGCTATTCGGGGTCTTTGGTGGTTCCATATGAATTTTTGAACTATTTGTTCCAGTTCATTGAAGAATGTTGCTGGTAGTTTCATAGGGATTGCATCAAATCTGTATATTGCTTTGGGCAGGATGGCCATTTTGACGATATTAATTCTTCCTAGCCACGAGCATAGGATGAGTTTCCATTTGTTAGTGTCCTCTTTAATTTCTCTTAAGAGCGTCTTATAGTTTTCAGAGTATAGGTCATTCACTTCTTTGGTTAGATTTATTCCTAGGTATTTTATTCTTTTTGATGCAATTGTGAATGGAATTGTTTTCCTGATTTCTCTTTCTATTGGTTCATTGTTAGTGTATAGGAAAGCTACAGATTTCTGTGTGTTAATTTTGTATCCTGCAACTTTGCTGTATTCCGATATCAGTTCTAGTAGTTTTGGAGTGGAGTCTTTAGGGTTTTTTATGTACAATATCATGTCATCTGCAAATAGTGACAGTTTAACTTCTTCTTTACCAATCTGGATTCCTTGTATTTTTTTGTTTTGTCTGATTGCCGTGGCTAGGACCTCCAGTACTATGTTGAATAACAGTGGGGAGAGTGGGCATCCCTGTCTTGTTCCCGATCTCAGAGGAAAAGCTTTTCAGCTTCTCGCTGTTCAGTATAATGTTGGCTGTGGGTCTGTCATAGATGGCCTTTACTATGTTGAGGTACTTGCCCTCTATACCCATTGTGTTGAGAGTTTTTATCATGAATGGATGTTGAATTTTGTTGAATGCTTTTTCAGCATCTATGGAGATGATCATGTGGTTTTTGTCCTTCTTTTTGTTTATATGGTGGGTGATGTTGATGGATTTTAGAATGTTGTACCATCCTTGCATCCCTGGGATGAATCCCACTTGGTCATGGTGTACGATCCTTTTGATGTATTTTTGAATTCAATTTGATAATGTTTTTTTGAGTATTTTTGCAGGTTTACTGGTTTTTATCAACCCAGGTGTCAGCATCTGACACTTTATCACATTAGGCTGTGAAGGTGGACAGGTGAACAAAAATATTGACTGGAATTTCTGCTAGGGAAAGCCCTGACTTTGGAAGAAATACTTGGATACCCTGCAGGATATAATTATAGAATTATTTACACATAGATATATGTAAATACAAACAGGGTATAATATCAGGATGTGCTCAAGCAGCACAGAATACTCAGAAAATAGCTATGGCTAAGAAGAGAGGAGATGGGATTTTTTATTTGTTCAGAGAAAGAGAGAGGGTTGATAGAGAAGTGGAGGCAGAGCGGAGTTGAAGAGAAAGTAATAGAAGATTCTGTGCTTTGTGATGTCACCCAAACCTTCAAGTGAAAGTTGAGTGAACTCCCAAAGTGTTTGGTGAATGGATTGTGAGTATGTTTGCAAGTCACTGAAGAGGTTGAGGGTCACATGAAAACAAAAGTTGGAAGAGGAGGTTTAGCTGGTGACCATGAGCAGATAAGGTCAGAAGGACCCAAGCCTTTTGAGTATTGATAGACATCTTTAGGAGATCACCTTTCTTCTGCCTGTGTGAAAGCTGATCCCACCAGGTTTCAGGATTGCTGAGATGGGGAGGATTCTCATTTCACATCTGGATTGCAGCTGCAGTTTCAACATGGCTCCTGAGAAATGATACCTCAACCAAAAGAATAACTAGAAAGTGGAGAGTTTGAGGTTATTGTGGAGGGAGATGTGCTGGGGGCAAGCAGGCCTTTCAAAACACCTCTGTTCAAAACTGGGCTCACATCAGCAGGCTGAACATGTATTTTGCACTCATTAAGGCCAACCAAAGTAAAGTACTCCCATCGGACTCTTGGTTTAACTTAGTTGCTGGGGTCTTGGTGTCCTTCAGGAATGTTATTTCTGTACTCTGCAAGTAACCTTCAAAGACAGCCCCTTTCTCTTCCTGTGTTGCTTGAATGGTGTGACCTTGACCCTCTGCCTTCCCAGCACAGATACTTCCTGAGTCAGAGGAAAACTATCTGATCAGGTATCCCCTTCTCGGCCCCTCTCTGCTCCTGCTGGGAAAGTGATCAACCAGCAGCATTTACCAGCGACGGTTAACTGAACCTCCTAGGAGCTCTGAAAAGGCTACTTCTGCAAGAATGAAGAAATTCTCACTTCACTGCCCTCCGCACAAGACTCACCAGAGAAAGAGGTAAGGGAAGGCTGATACACAGTCCTTTCGGATTCTCTCTCTTATACCCAGCTGTTTTCAAATGCTGAATTTTGAAATTAGTGAAAGAAGGAAAAATATCAAATATTCTATGGCTCTGAGAGAGAGAAAAATATACTTTCATTCTTGCCTTCTGGCTGGGAAATCCTGCTGGCTGACTTATCATCTGGAGAAGAGATTCTCTTAGGCCTTTTTTAAGGGGTCTCCCAGATTTTCTCGTGCTTACATGTGACATGTTAACTGACATGGTGGTAGGTAGAAGGGTTTAGATTCAAGTTCCATGGGGGTGAGGGAGTGTAAGAACCACTGTTATAAGAATGCTAGTTGTTACAGGTACAGTTCATAAAGTAGTTTAGTTTTCAACCATGTTATTTTACTAGTATAAGTAAAGTGGACCATTATTCATGTCTTAGTAAATTGTCAAAAACATTCCTGATAGAATCATATTTTCCCTCGTGGGATTTAGCAAGTGTAATAATAGTCGGAATTTGGGACAATAAATAATCACCATCACTAACACCTTACTAAGTGCTCACCGTTATGCTAAGACTTTTTCCTGTGTGAAGAAATGGGAGATACTGGATCCTACTTCATGCACTTTTTATTTTAGTTAGGGAGAAGAATGGAAGATAACCCAAATAGTGGTAGCCGATCTCAAACAGATTCCATGACAGAAGGACCTGTGAAGTGACAGGGAAAGAGGGGATTAGAGTTGATCTGGGTTTGGGAAAAAGATGTTTTATGTGAAGGAAAGAGCATGGGATATGGAAATAATGTTGGAGAATTTGAAGGACACAGGACGGCCAGCCACCCTCCAGTGGAAGGCATGTCCCCCAGGAGCAGAGGGGGAGGGATTGGATTATAGGAAACATCAGGTTCAGAGGGCCCTTGAGAGACACAGACCTGACTGTGATAGGATGTTGGTGCCACCGGAGGTTTGAAAAGAAAAAATAACTTCATCAAACGGACAGGGAAGGCCTGCTTTTTCCCTCCCCACACTCAGTGAACTCCACTGATGTGTAATGATCCTGCTAGTAGGTATTACACATTCACGTAGCCTGACCTGTGCAGCTACTTAATACATTTATACATTGGAGGAATCAAGACTTCCCTGGGTTTAAGTACCCAAAACTCTCCCTCTCTGTCCATCTCTCTCACGTATACTTTCAAACTCACTCCAGATTCACCAGGATATTTCTCCATGTCCACATGGAATCACCAAATAACAAGAAGTAGGTTTCAGTTTG